>NW_006775205.1:1771448-1781348 GCF_000442215.2 Lipotes vexillifer | reverse complement strand
CTTTCCCTAGTAGTGGGAAGGTCATGAGTCTTCCACAAATAAGAGAAAGATGCATTTTCCTTTTCTAAACCATTCAAGACAAACAAAACAAAACAAAACAAAACAAAGAGAAGGAAACCACTGGAAGGCAGGTTTCCTTGGCAAGGAAGAAAGACTTCAGATTCTAGGGATTAGCATGACAAGGGAGCAAATCAAATAAAGTCCTAGCTACAGTTCATTAAAGCCTTTCGAAGTCCAAAATAGAAAGGAACAGGCGGAAAAATATTATTTTTGTATTAGTTCATGGTATTGTTAAAAATCCCTCCTAGGGGGCTTCCCTGGTGGCGCAGTGCTTGAGAGTCCGCCTGCCGATGCAGGAGACGCGGGTTCGTACCCCGTTTCGGGAAGATCCCACATGCCGCGGAGCGGCTGGGCCCGTGAGCCATGGCCACTGAGCCTGCGCGTCCGGAGCCTGTGCTCCGCAAATGGGAGAGGCCACAACAGTGAGAGGCCCGCATAACGCAAGGAAAAAAAAAAAATAAAATAAAAATAAAGGTCCAGTTCAAAGTCTGCCATTATTTGTTATTGTATATGTAATTTTTGAATGTAATATACAGTTATATAAGTATATAACATCAACAAGAAATCTTATCTATACCATACCGCAAAAAAAAAAAAAAAAATCCCTCCTAAGTGAATATATTCCAGCAGCTGAGTTAAGAAAACAAGGTTTAGTTGAGATGATTAACAGTAGCTGAAATTTAATATGAAAAATGTTTCTATACCTTCTCTATGTGGACTTCTTTAATTTCAAGTTGCTCTGTCTCTTTCAATAGGTTTATTTTGGCATCTTCTAACGCTTTTATTTCTCCTTTTAATTCTGATGCTTGATTAAAATCCTGTAAGTTAATGCAATTTTCCAAAGCTGCTTTTGCCTCAATAAGTTTAACTTTTATTTCAGCCATCTAAGAAAAGATATAAATTATGTAAACACCAAACAAAAACTATTAATGTGAAATCTGTAGCAAACTAAAGAGTATTATTTAAAACCATTTCAACCATCTACAAGTTAAGCAGTCAGGTACATACAGAAAAAGCGGTAGTCTTCCTGAAACAGAGATTGGCAAATCTTTCAGACTGACATAATCTGATAACATTTTAGATACTCTTATATAGTTTAATAGTTAATCAATAATTTGACTTTGTGCAATTTTGAAAATGTACAAGAAGAAATAAAAGACTTGTGCAACTACAATATATTCAAGCATTTCTTTAATTTAGAAGACAGTTACCTTGAGTTCCTTCTTTCTTGCATCAGCTGGATCATTAACACCACCAGTAACAATGGGTGCCCGAATCT
This sequence comes from Lipotes vexillifer, assembly GCF_000442215.2. Taxonomy (NCBI): domain Eukaryota; kingdom Metazoa; phylum Chordata; class Mammalia; order Artiodactyla; family Lipotidae; genus Lipotes; species Lipotes vexillifer. The sequence goes on along the minus strand of NW_006775205.1, from coordinate 1,780,009 downwards.
CTGAGATAATTTCTGTAACCTGATAAGTTATAATTCAGAATACATGCTTTAATATATGTTATATATCAGAAAATGACATCAAACTGTTATATAAAACTCCAAACTGTATCCACAATCTCTTGAAAAATAGAGCAAAATATACAATCAAAAATGGCACACATTCTATTTGCTAGACAATTTTAGGAAAAAAATGACCAAACAATACATCTGACTAAAAACTCTTAAGATTATGGGAAGGTAAATAGGCACATAGACATTGAAGATAAATTCTCTTTCATATAGTGCTTTAAAACAGAAAAAAATGAAAAGAGCATCTAATCTTAGGCACCATAAAACTAAAATTTTCTGCCTAAAATCCTCAACTCCCTCCCTTGTTCAGCTCCAATGGGAGTGGAATATAAAAAATTAGAATACTCTTTTATTCTTCCTTTGGGTATACAAGGCATAAATAATGACAGCAAATTAAACACTTTCCTTTCAGAGCCACTAGGCGTTGGAGTTGGCCAATTCAGGAAAAACCTGCATCCCAAAGGAAGGTACCTTATGCAGGTGCTGGATAACCACTAACTGGGGATGTTGTAGAAAGAATTTATGTTATGTATATCTATATACGGAAGGAGTGGAAAAGACAACCTTTGAATTAACTCGCAACTCCAAGACTATACGATTTTATGAAAATCAACGATACAGGCCTCTCCTTTTGGGCTACCCCAGAGAAAATAACACTTGAATATAGTAAAATAATAGATAATATTTATTTCTGTATTTACCAAGCACTTTATGAACATTGCTTCATTGAACAATGAAAGATAAATTTCACTGTTATTCTTATTTTGCAGACAGGTAAAAATTCTAAATTAAATAACTCAGGCAAAGCCACAAATCCAGAAAGCATCCGAGGGGATTTGAACCCAGGTATGTATAAATTCAGTCGGCCCTCAAACCTTTTAGCAACCAAGGCCTATATGTCACCTCTTCCCTAACCTGCTCCATTTCAAACTGATTCAACACAATGATAGGTATGGTAAAAGAAAGGAGATATTTTTTAAAATGTGTGTGTGAGAGAGATTTGGTTTTAAGAAGTTTAAAGACTTGATAAATAGACAAAACTAAAACAAAAGCAATTAAAGACAAATAAAGCCAAAAGTAATGAAAAGAGAATAAGACAACCCTCAATGTTATTGACCAAAACCTTTTATTTCTATCAAGAATGAAGAAAATTACTTACAATCTGTGTTCTCTTATTATCATCTGTAATCATGTGGAGCAGTCTCTCAACAAGAAAAGAAATTAGGGATATTGGAGTGGTGGGTAGAGTAAGAATCTCCTGTAAGATAGCCAGCAGTCGTTTCCTGCATTCAAAAAGAATTATTTTAATTTCAGTACAAAAGTAGAAACACATTATATCTCTAACATTTCACCTATTCTGCAGACTTAATTACAGACTTAATTTGTCTTCTTTTCTTATATTTATCACTATAAGCACAAAAATATATGTACAGACTTTAGACCAAAATTCACGCTCTGAAAAAAAAATTATAAATGGCCCTATAATCTTTCATAAATCAACATGATGAAATGACAAAATACCATAAGTGAATCAAATCTGTTAGACTGTATTTATTATAGAGAGGACTAGTAATACTAATAGAAAATTTTAAGCAAAAACCTGTAATTTTATTGATTTATTCTGAAGGAACTCAATTAGAAACTTATATTTCCAGATATACATATATTCATATATAGAGAGAGAAATTAGGAGAAAGAAAGAGAGACGGTATATAAATATATTTTCTCTTACATACTCCATATATATTATATAAGAGGAAAGAGAACACTTCATATAACACTTTAGGGAGCTAGGTTAAATATATTTAAATATATTGTAACAAGACTATATTTCAACACATAAAATTAGAAGCGCAAATTAGAACAAGGGTTTACATTTAAATGTACCTTCCTCCTTCTTCATTGGTATCCAAAAACTTGATAATTAGAATCAATTGTTGACCTATAAACTCTTTTGTCATCAAATTGCCAATATAAGAAAAATCACCTCTCTGTTCTTCATTAACAACCGGAATGCTCTGAATATAACTAAAACAAGCACAATTAATAAGATGTAGAATCTGTTTAGAAACATTAAACATTAAACAGCTCCCCCATTATGTCAGAAAAGGTCATTTTCTGCTCATATCAGTCCAAATATATGGATATTTATACCATGTTATACTAATCCAGATCTACAGAGTAACTTCTGTGTTATTGTCATGAACTTCTGTGAACTTACTGGCTTGATTCAAAAGAATTTGGAAAATATATTTTCATTAAAGATTCAAATTTCCTATGGGAAATTTTCAAAAGGTACATATTTGTATCTCTCAAAATAACTAATTATTTCAATATCACTAGTATTCTCAATTATAAAGTTCTAAATCCCTTCTCCAAAATCCAATTATTCAGAAAGAGCCAGTCTTCCCTCATCATCCTTAATTAACCATTATTTTGTTTAAAAGAATAGTAGTAGAAATAGTAATTACATAAGAAATGCATGAATACAATGACCTTTTTAAAAAAGTCAGAAAAATATAGATAGCTTCATGAATTTGTAGTACCGTTGCTTAGGGGCCCTACTAATCTCTATATTGTTCTTATTTTAGTGTAGGTGCTACTAAGCAAGCACCATCAACTACCCTTTTATTTTTACTATCACTGCCCAAATTAAAGCCTTTTACAACCCCTCACCTAGATAACGTTCAAGAGTCTACCAGATGGTCTCCTTTTTTGTGTGGAACAAAAAAAGCTACTTAAAAACAGAATTAAGAGTTTAAGTAGAATTAAGAGTTTAAACCTATACAACTAGGTGCCTTTAGGTTGCAAGTAATATATGAAATGATAATCCTGATGAAAAATGTCATTTTAAATTGTCAACAAAAATCAAGTTATAAACACTGCAGAATAATGATGAATAAATGAACTGACTCATAAAATGACAGCCAAGATTAAATAAAAGCTCATAAATCTCTGGCAATGATATTAGGACCTTCAAGGGCATCAGCCACCCTTTGAATTCCAGCAGGAAACTAAACAAAGCTACAAAACTGATAATTATCAAAAACAATAAATCAGTAGAATTACTGATTTCTGACAAGCTAAGAAACCTTCACTCACCTTTGAATCCCTCCTACTTCTCCGTCCCAGCTTTAGCACAATGCATAGTATCAAGACTTTGAATTTATTTTTTAAAATACCTAAAGAGTAGTTGTTTCATTAATAATTACAAATCCTGAACTGCATAAATACAACTTAAAATCGACCTACCAATTTTAATTACCATGAAATCGTCTCTTTCCAACCATTTTTAAAGGTAGTCATTATAATGAAGAGACCACTCAAGAAAGTCTTTTTTTAAACTCTCTAAGAATTTAAGGTAGCTTTCTTAAAATTCTATTAGTGTCCCTTTTTCTTACTCAATTTTGATAGGCCTCATTTAACATCCCCGATTTCTCTCTTTATGTGAACACCTCAATTAACAAGAAATCATTTTGTATCAGCATTCTGAGTCACTAACTTCCTGCTACAAAATGTCTGAGAATACACTTGAGATTATCAAGAAACAATTTTTCCATTTAATTTTGTTTCTGTTCTTGAGAAAACGAATCCTATCTAGTGACACTGCTCCAAAAAGAAAATCATCCTATTTCTTAAGTATTCTTTCAATAATTAAATATGATCTTTAAAGTTTTCCTTTTTATATGTGAAAAAAACAAGTTGATCCAAGTAACTTATTTCAAAACTCACAGATTAAGTGACAAAGGAAATATAAGAATCCCTGACCTCTTAAAGTTAGAGGAACCAAGCTTTTTACATGTCAATTTTCAGTAACTAAGAATTAATCAATCTGTGAACCAGTCTTTGAGATGCTCACCCTCTGTTATTTAAATATAATATTTAACATTTCCTCATATTTTCTTGTATTTTTTAAATCTTCTATGAGCACTTATTACTTTTATATAAACATATATTATTAAGCATTGCATCAAAATTCATTCCTTTTGGGTAATTTCAACATGGCCCAAACAGCATTATAATGAATACTCCAGTTAAATATTAAAGCCTGAAATAATTACCCTTAAAACTCTAAGTAGATTCCCACATTTTTCATGTTACTATGAGCTCAAGCTATAAGTCTCCATATTGGCTCACATTTAAGATATTTATGGATTCAATGTTTTGCGTACAAAATTCAAATATGTTCTTAGCTTTGCTCCCTAACTTATATGTGGGGCCATTATAACTTATATGTGGGGCCATTATCACGAAAGCAGGACACTATATTTCACACCAAGAGAATTCAGGCCCATAATCCATATTATATGTAAAGCTTTTTTAAAAATGCATCAAAATCATGAAGTTAAAAATCTACACACCAATATCTATTAAAAAAATATATAACCTTTGGCCCAGCAATTCCACTTCTGGGAATCAACCCTACAAAATCCCAAACATACATAAAAATGTAAAGAAAGTTTAAAACACCTTCATCAGTGAAAACTGAAAACACCCTAAATGTCCATCAACAGAAAAGTAAATTAAACATTACCACCATACTACGGAGTGATAGACTGTTATTAAAATTGCGATAGATTTGTACTGATATGTACCAATATAATGATCTCAGATAGTAGTTGAAAAAAACCAAAATATGTATAGTGTGTTATATTTTTAAAAACCATGCACTTAGTATATGTGTATGTGAATGTAGAGAAAGAGGGTTGAAAGTGTATACCCCAAATTGTTTAGATGTTAACTCTAAGGAGATTAATGGGATTGATGAATTAGGAGTAAGAGGAAATACCACATTTTTATTCTGTATACTTCTGTATTTGAATTTTGACAAAAATGCATCCATGTTTTACTTGTATAATTTTGCGGTACGCGGGCCTCTCACTGTCGTGGCCTCTCCTTTTGTGGAACACAGGCTCCGGATGCGCAGGCTCAGCAGCCATGGCTCACGGGCCCAGCCACTCCACAGCATGTGGGATCTTCCCAGACCGGGGCACGAACCCGTGTCCCCTGCATCGGCAGGCGGACTCTCAACCACTGCGCCACCAGGGAAACCCTACTTGTATAATTTTAAAGTGAACTAAGTAGAAACTAGAGTAATTCAAATAATTTAAGAAAAAGATATTTTGAAAAAACTTTTTAAAAAACAAAAGCCAAACAGTAACAGTTTTAATTAATACTAAAACTAGCCAGAGGTCCACCCTGTCAGTTGGAAAACTATGGCCCATGCACCAGATAGAGCCTGCTGCTTGTTTTTGTACAGCCTGCAAGCTAAGATTTTTACATCTATAAATGATATATATATGTAAATATGTGTAAAAATATATACATGTGAAAATTATATGAAATTCAAATTTTAGTGTCCATAAAAGTTGATGAAAGATTGATCAGAAAACAATCACACTTATTCATTACATATTTTCTGTGGCTGCTCTTGCAGTACCACAGCAGAACTGAGTCGTTGCGACAGAGAGCATGGTCCACAGACTCTAAAATATTTACCGTCTGGCACTCAGAAACAGTTTGCCAACCAATTTCAAACAGCAACACATCATCATCATCAACTTTATGGAGAAATGTTCATCATTACATCTTACCAGTTTTAAGGAAATGTCCCAAAACATATTGACTTTGGTCTTTCAGTATACTGACCAACACAGGACATTCTTTAGAAAGACTCAATGTGTATACCTATTTATCCTTGCCTGTCCAAAAAAATGGTTTTCAACTTATTCTCAATCAAGCATTGCTTTGAGGGAGGGGGCTGGGAAGTTAACACATACAACAACACAAGTACAACACAAGTACACCCCAAACCAAAGAAAACAATTTTACCTCAGTAAATACTCAGCATATACTACAGGCTCTGGCAAAATCTGCTCTAAAAATTCTTCACCTTCATCTCCTTTTGATCTCAAATATTCACAAAGGACACGCCAATACAAAGCAATTTCAGGAGTTAATGTATCTGCTGGAATCAATTTCCTTCATTTAAAAGGGAGACAAAATATATCTTAATATCCAGTAAAAATTTGAACTGAGTAGAAAAGTGGGAATAAGCAGACTTGATTTATAAACACCATCCTTTTAACTGCAGAGTCATTAACTTATCCACACAAAAGAGAATGAAAATATTTAAACCAAAAGAGAAAAAAAAAAAAATCAAATGAGCAAACACAATAGGGATCCATGCTGTTGGACTTTCCATGGTAAGCTAATGCAAAAATCAAAGTAACAAAACAAAACAAAAAACGCAGCTAAAGTAGTCTGTGATAAAGTAGTGAGTTCTAACACGAGGAGGAAAAAAAGGGAAAAAAGACATCCACCAGACTAAAGAAAAGACGTGTAGATAAAAAGTACTGATACAATCTTAAGTAATGCAGAAGAGGACTAATTTTAATTGCAGAGGTTCATCAGTATCATATTTCAAATAATGAATACTTTACATACCTGCCATCATTATTTTTACAGATTTCTGCCAGTTCATTAAGAGGAGTCACTGAAAATAAGGCATTGAGAACAGAGACTGCCACTTCAGAAGAATTTTCCACATCTAACCGATGAAGCAACTCTAATATACTTCCTTCAGTGAAACGTAACCAGCCTTGGAGAAGATGCTTCTGCACTGCTTGTTTCACAGCATCTGTTAAGTCATTTGAAACACAGGTGAACAAAGTCTCCCTCTAGCTTCCATTTCCTATATTTTGTCTGTTTTAATTAACTCTTATCAGATCAATGTTAACTAAGTCAACATTTACGATAAAAATGGGACCAGACAGAATGCAAATCAAAACTACAATGAGATATCATCTCACACCAGTCAGAATGGCCATCATCAAAAAATCTAGAAACAATAAATGCTGGAGAGGGTGTGGAGAAAAGGGAACACTCTTGCACTGCTGGTGGGAATGTGAATTGGTTCAGCCACTATGGAGAACAGTATGGAGGTTCCTTAAAAAACTACAAATAGAACTACCATATGACCCAGCAATCCCACTACTAGGTATATACCCTGAGGAAACCAGAATTCAGAAAGAGTCATGTACCAAAATGTTCATTGCAGCTCTATTTACAATAGCCCGGAGATGGAAACAACCTAAGTGCCCGCCGTCGGATGAATGGATAAAGAAGATGTGGCACATATATACAATGGAATATTACTCAGCCATAAAAAGAAACGAAATTGAGCTATTTGTAATGAGGTGGATAGATCTAGAGTCTGTCATACGGAGTGAAGTAAGTCAGAAAGAGAAGGACAAATACCGTATGCTAACACATATATATGGAATTTAAGAAAAAAAAATGTTATGAAGAACCTAGGGGTAAAACAGGAATAAAGACAGAGACCTACTGGAGAACAGACTTGAGGATATGGGGAGGGGGAAGGGTGAGGTGTGTTAGGGCGAGAGAGAGACATGGACATATATATACTAACAAACGTAAGGTAGATAGCCAGTGGGAAGCAGCCGCATGGCACAGGGAAACCGGCTCGGTTCTTTGTGGCTGTCTGGAGGGGTGGGATAGGGAGGGTGGGAGGGAGGGAGACAAAGAGGGAAGAGATATGGGAACATATATATATGTATAACTGACTCACTCTGTTATAAAGCAGAAACTAACACACCATTGTAAAGCAATTATACCCCAATAAAGATGTTAAAAAAAAAAAAAAAAAAAAAATGGGACCAGACAGAGGCAAAACAACACATACTAAAGAAAAACTTAAAAGTACAATGATATTGTAAAAAGTGAAAAGTCACTGTGATGCTCACTTTCATATGAAAATGGAATAGGTCAGAACCAAATATACAACCACTACTACAGTCTACAAAAATATTTTTGCATTCCTTCTCCCCCGAGTTCACTGGGCTTCAGGTACTAGTCTAGACTATATATAATACCTATTATTTTACTTGTTGCCTGACTTCATCCATTTATTACATGATTGATATGTGCAGTAGTGAATCATACAGGCGTATGATTGAAAAACCTTATTCTTAGCTTTTAAGGTCATCCTAGTCATTAGTCCTTCAAACTCATGTTTTCTTGCTACAGCAAAATTAAGCCATCTTAGCCTTCTCATGGGGTTTGGAAATTTAAAATATATCATTCTTCATATCATTGCTGTAAGTCGATTCTCCAGCTATAACAAAGAGAAAAAGGGGGGAAAAAAAAACTAGAAAAATTATACTGGTCTGACCATTTCTAATTGTTTCGGATACACAGAACACATTCATAGGAGGATATACACAAAAGGGATAAGACAGCATTTTTTTTAAAGGAAGTGAAAGGGCTGAAAAAGAGATCCTGCCCTACTTCTGATGTTATTTTTATAGCCTTAAGCTCTAGTTTCTCCATACATAAAACAGAAAAATTAAAACAAACTGTGCTACTTCTAAGTACCAAGACCTTTAACCCTAGAAAATGTATTCTATACAATACACGTAGATAAACTTTGACAGGCTGTGGGAATGATAGGCTTACCTGACCTAATTTAG
>NW_006775205.1:1747619-1771438 GCF_000442215.2 Lipotes vexillifer | reverse complement strand
CTCTTTCCTAAACCTTTTAAATCTAACCTCAAAATCTACTAATGTTTTGTCTATAATTATATCTAACTTACCTGATCTGTCATTAAGACCTTGTTGAAGGAGCATTACTCTCTGAGCAATGGACATAGCTCTCATGTGAACCTTTTCAGCTAAAACCTTAAAGAGATAATAAAAAAATGGCCATTAAACTCAATATAATTTATGTATTTTATAACTAGTAATATCTCCTTCACCTAAGAAAATTATCCAGAATTTCCAAGAAAATTAATATCTGGTAACACATTAATGCAATAAGATTCTACCTAAATTATCTACACTCTCTGTCTATAAAAATCTCAATTGAATTATTATGTGCCAAATACTTTTCAAAAGTATTTTAAGAGGGATTACGGCGGGGAAGATGGTGGAAGAGTAAGACGCAGAGATCACCTACTTCCCCACAGATATATCAGAAATACATCTACATGTGGAACAACTCCTACAGAACACCTACTGAACACTGGCAGAAGACCTCAGACCTCCCAAAAGGCAAGAAACTCCCCCACGTACCTGGGTAGGGCAAAAGAAAAAAGAAAAAACAGAGACAAAAGAATAGGGACGGGACCTGCATCAGTGGGAGGGAGCTGTGAAGGAGGAAAGGCTTCCACACACTAGGAAGCCCCTTCGCAGGCGAAGACAGCGAGTGGCGGAGGGGGAAGCTTCCGAGCCACGGAGGAGAGCCCAGCAACAGGGATGCAGAGGGCAAAGCGGAGAGATTCCCGCACAGAGGATCGGTGTTCACCGGCACTAACTAGCCCGAGTCTTGTCTGCTCACGCGCCGGGTCGGACAGGGCTGGGAGCTGAGGCTCGGACTTCGGTCGGAGCGCAGGGAGAGGACTGGGGTTGGCGGCGTGAACACAGCCTGCAGGGGTTAGTGCACCACGGCTAACCGGGAGGGAGTCCGGGGAAAAGTCTGGACCTGCCGAAGAGGCAACAGACTTTTTCTTCCCTCTTTGTTTCCTGGTACACGGGGAGAGGGGATTAAGTGTGCTGCTTAAACGAGCTCCAGAGATGGGTGCGAGCCGCGGCTAACAGCGCGGACCCCACAGACGGGCATGAGACGCTAAGGCAGCTGCTGCTGCCGCCACCAAGAAGCCTGTGTGCGAGCACAGGTCACTATACACACCTCCCTTCCCTTCCCGGGAGCCTGTGCAGCCCGCCACTGCCAGGGTTCTGTGATGCAGGGACAACTTCCCCGGGAGAACGCACGGCACGCCTCTGGCTGGTGCAACGTCACGCCAGCCTCTGCCATCGCAGGCTCGCCCCGCACTCCATACCCCTCCCTCCCCGCGGCGTGAGTGAGCCAGAGCCCCTGAATCAGCGGCTCCTTTAACCCCGTCCTGTCTGAGAACAGAACAGACGGCCTCCAGCGACTTACAGGCACAGACACAAACTGAGCCCCGGGAGCTGTGCAAACAAAGAGAAAAGTAAATCTCTCCCAGCACCCTAAAGAGCAGCGGATTAAATCTCCACAATCAACTTGATGTACTCTGCATCTGTGGAATACCTGAATAGACAACGAATCATCCCAAATTGAGGAGGTGGCCTTTGAGAGCAAGATTTATTATTTTTTCCCCTTTTCCTCTTTTTGTGAGTGTGTATGTGTATACTTCTGTGTGAGATTTTCTCTGTATAGCTTTGCTTTCACCATTTATCCTCGGGTTATACCCATCCGTTTTTTTTTTTTTTACTTAAAATTTTTTTTCTTAATAATTATTTTTTATTTTAATAGCTTTAATTTATTTTATCTTACTTTATTTTCTTTTATCCTCTTTCTTCCTTCTACTTTTTCTCCCTTTTATTCTGAGCTGTGTGGATGAAAGGCTCTTGGTACTGCAGCCAGGAGTCAGTGCTGTGCCTCTGAAGTAGGAGAGCCAACTTCAGGACACTGGTACACAAGAGACCTCCCAGCTCCACGTAATTTCAAATGGCGAAAATCTCCCAGGGATCTCCATCTCAACACCAACACCCAGCTTCACTCAAGGACCAGCAAGCTACACTGCTGGACAACCTATGCCAAACAACTAGCAAGACAGGAACACACCACCATCCATTAGCAGAGAGGCTGCCTAAAATTATAATAAGTCCACAGACACCCCAAAACACACCACCAGACATGGACCTGCCCACCAGAAAGACAAGATCCAGCCTCATCCACCAGAACACAGGCAACAGTCCCCTCCACCAGGAAGTCTACACAACCCACTGAACCAACTTTAGCCACTGGGGACAGACACCAAAAAAAATGGGAACTACGAACCTGCAGCCTGCAAAAAGGAGACCCCAATCACAGTAAGATAAGCAAAACGAGAAGACAGAAAAACACACAGAAGATGAAGGAGCAAGATAAAAACCCACCAGACCTAACAAATGAAGAGGAAATAGGCAGTCTACCTGAAAAAGAATTCAGAATAATGACAGTAAAGATGATCCAAAATCTTGGAAATAGAATGGAGAAAATGCAAGAAACATTTAACAAGGACTTAGAAGAACTAAAGATGAAACAAGCAGCAATGAACAACACAATAAATGAAATTAAAAATTCTCTAGAAGGGATCAATAGCAGAATAACTGAGGCAGAAGAATGGAAAAGTGACCAGGAAGATAAAATAGTGGAAATAACTACTGCAGAGCAGAATAAAGAAAAAAGAATGAAAAGAACTGAGGACAGTCTCAGAGACCTCTGGGACAACATTAAACACACCAATATTCAAATCACAGGGGTTCCAGAAGAAGAAGAAAGAAAGGGACTGAGAAAATATTTGAAGAGATTATAGTTGAAAACTTCCCTAATATGGGAAAGGAAATAGTCAAGTCCAGGAAGCACAGAGAGTCCCATACAAGGTAAATCCAAGGAGAAACAAGCCAAGACACATATTAATCAAACTGTCAAAAATTAAATGCAAAGAAAACATATTAAAAGCAGCAAGGGAAAAACAACAAATAACACACAAGGGAATCCCTATAAGGTTAACAGCTGATCTTACAGCAGAAACTCTGCAAGCCAGAAGGGACTGGCAAGACATATTTAAAGTGATGAAAGAGAAAAACCTACAACCAAGATTACTCTACCCAGCAAGGATCTCATTCAGTTTTGATGGAGAAATTAAAACCTTTACAGACAAGCAAAAGCTGAGAGAGTTCAGCACCACCAAACCAGCTTTACAACAAATGCTAAAGGAACTTCTCTAGGCAAGAAACACAGCAGAAGGAAAAGACCTACAATAACAAACCCAAAACAATTAAGAAAATGGGAACAGGAACATACATATCGATAATTACCTTAAATGTAAATGGATTAAATGCTCCCACCAAAAGACACAGACTGGCTGAACAGATACAAAAACAAGACCCATATATATGCTGTCTACAAGAGACCCACTTCAGACCTAGAGACACATACAGACTGAAAGTGAGGGGATGGAGAAAGGTACTGCATGCAAATGGAAATCAGAAGAAAGCTGGAGTAGCAATTCTCATATCAGACAAAATAGACTTTAAAATAAAGACTATTAGAAGAGACAAAGAAGGACACTACATAATGATCAAGGGAGCAATCCAAGAAGAAAATATAATAATTGTAAATATTTATGCACCCAACATAGGAGCACCTCAATGCATAAGGCAAATACTAACAGCCATAAAAGGGGAAATCGACAGTAACACAATCATAGTAGGGGACTTTAACACCCCACTTTCACCAATGGACAGATCATCCAAAATGAAAATAAATAAGGAAACACAAGTTTTAAATGATACATTAAACAAATGGACTTAATTGATATTTATAGGACATTCCATCCAAAAACAACAGAATACACATTTTTCTCAAGTGCTCATGGAACATTCTCCAGGATAGATCATATCTTGGGTCACAAATCAAGCCTTGGTAAATTTAAGAAAACTGAAATTGTATCAAGTATCTTTTGCAACCACAATGCTATAAGACTAGATATGTTACAGGAAAAAATCTGTAAAAAATACAAACACATGGAGGCTAAACAATACACTACTTAATAACGAAGTGATCACTGAAGAAATAAAAGAGGAAATCAAAAAATACCTAAAAACAAATGACAATGGAGACATGATGACCCAAAACCTATGGGATGCAGCAAAAGCAGTTCTAAGAGGGAAGTTTATAGCAATACAACCCTACCTTAAGCAGGAAACATCTCGAATAAACAAGCTAACCTTACACCTAAAGCAATTAGAGAAAGAAGAACAAAAAAACCCCAAAGTTAGCAGAAGGAAAGAAATCATAAAGATCAGAGCAGAAATAAATGAAAAAGAAACAAAGAAAACAATAGCAAAGATCAATAAATCTAAAAGCTGGTCCTTTGGGAAGATAAACAAAATTGATAAACCATTAGCCAGACTCATCAAGAAAAAAGGGGAGAAGACTCAAATCAATAGAATTAGAAATGAAAAAGGAGAAGTAATAACTTACACTACAGAAATACAAAAGATCATGAGAGATTACTACAAGTAACTCTATGCCAATAAAATGGACAACCTGGAAGAAATGGACAAATTCTTAGAAATGCACAACCTGCCAAGACTGAACCAGGAAGAAATAGAAACTATGAACAGACCAATCACAAGCACTGAAATTGAAACTGTGATTAAAAATCTTCCAACAAACAAAAGCCCAGGACCAGATGGCTTCACAGGCAAATTCTAACAAACATTTAGAGAAGAGCTAACACCTATCCTTCTCAAACTCTTCCAAAATATAGCAGAGGGAAGAACACTCCCAAACTCATTCTACAAGGCCACCATCACCCTGATACCAAAACCAGACAAGGCTGTCAGAAAGAAAGAAAACTACAGGCCAATAACACTGATGAACATAGATGCAGAAGTCCTCAACAAAATACTAGCAAACAGAATCCAACAGCACATTAAAAGGATCATACACCATGATCAAGTGGGGTTTATTCCAGGAATGCAAGGATTCTTCAATATATGCAAATCAATCAACGTGATACACCATATTAACAAATTGAAGGAGAAAAACCATATGATCATTTCAATAGATGCAGAGAAAGCTTTCGACAAAATTCAGCACCCATATATGATAAAAACCCTGCAGAAAGTACGCATAAAGGGAACTTTCCTCAACATAATAAAGGCCATATATGACAAACCCACAGCCAACATCGTCCTCAATGGTGAAAAACTGAAAGCATTTCCACTAAGATCAGGAACAAGACAAGGTTGCCCACTCTCACCACTCTTATTCAACATAGTGTTGGAAGTTTTAGCCACAGCAATCAGAGAAGAAAAGGAAACACAAGGAATCCAAATCGGAAAAGAAGAAGTAAAGCTGTCACTGTTTGCAGATGACATGATACTATACATAGAGAATCCTAAAGATGCTACCAGAAAACTACTAGAGCTAATCAATGAATATGGTAATGTAGCAGGATACAAAATTAATGCACAGAAATCTCTGGCATTCCTATACACTAATGATGAAAAATCTGAAAGTGAAATCAAGAAAACACCCCATCTGGGCTTCCCTGGTGGTGAAGTGGTTGAGAGTCCGCCTGCCGATGCAGCAGACACGGGTTCGTGCCCCGGTCCAGGGAGATCCCACATGCCACGGAGCGGCTGGGCCTGTGAGCCATGGCCGCTAAGCCTGCGCATCTGGCGCCTGTGCTCCGCAATGGGAGAGGCCACAACAGTGAGAGGCCCATGTACCACACACACACACACACACACACACACACACACAAAGAAAACACCCCATTTACCATTGCAACGAAAAGAATAAAATATCTAGGAATAAACCTACTTAAGCAGACAAAAGATCTGTATGCAGAAAATTAAAAGACACTGATGAATGACATTAAAGATGATACAAATAGATGGAGAGATATACCATGTTCTTGGATTGAAAGAACCAACATTGTGAAAATGACTCTACTACCCAAAGCAATCTACAGATTCAATGCAATCCCTATCAAATTACCACTGGCCTTTTTCACAGAACTAGAACAAAAAATTTCACAATTTGTATGGAAACACAAAAGACCCCGAATAGCCAAAGCAATCTTGAGAACGAGAAATGGAGCTGGAGGAATCAGGCTCCCTGACTTCAGACTATACTACAAATCTACAGTAATCAAGACAGTATGGTACTGGCACAAAAACAGAAATATATATCAATGTAACAGGATCGAAAGCCCAGAAATAAACCCACACACATATGGTCACCTTATCTTTGATAAAGAAGGCAGGAATGTACAGTGGAGAAAGGACAGCCTCTTCAATAAGTAGTGCTGGAAAAAATAGACAGGTACATGTAAAAGTATGAGATTAGAACACTCCCTAACACCATACACAAAAATAAGCTCAAAATGGATTAAAGACCTAAATGTAAGGCCAGAAACTATCAAACTCTTAGAGGAAAACATAGGCAGAACACTCTATGACATAAATCACAGCAAGATTCTTTTTGATCCACCTCCTAGGAAACGGAAATAAAAACAAAAATAAACAAATGGGACCTAATGAAACTTCAAAGCTTTTGCACAGCAAAGGAAACCATAAACAAGACCAAAAGACAACCCTCAGAATAGGAGAAAATATTTGCAAATGAAGCAACTGAGAAGACTAATCTCCAAAATTTACAAGCAGCTCATGCAGCTCAATAATAAAAAACAAACAACCCAATCCAAAAATGGGCAGAAGACCTAAACAGACATTTCTCCAAAGAAGATATACAGACTGCTAACAAACACATGAAAGAATGCTCACCTTCATTAATCATTAGAGAAATGCAAATCAAAACTACAATGAGGTATCATCTCACACCGGTCAGAATGGCTATCATCAAAAAATCTAGAAACAATAAATGGTGGAGAGGGTGTGGAGAAAAGGGAACACTCTTGCACTGCTGGTGGGAATATGAATTGTTACAGCCACTTCGGAGAACAGTATGGAGGTTTCTTAAAAAACTACAAATAGAACTACCATATGACCTAGCAATCCCACTACTGGGCATATACCCTGAGAAAACCATAATTCAAAAAGAGTCATGTACCAAATTGTTCATTGCAGCTCTATTTACAATAGCCAGAAGATAGAAACAACCTAAGTGTCCATCATCGGATGAATGGATAAAGAAGATGTGGCACATATATACAATGGAATATTACTCAGCCATAAAAAGAAACGAAATTGAGTTATTTGTAGTGAGGTGGATGGACCTAGAGTCTGTCGTACAGAGTGAAGTAAGTCAGAAAGAGAAAGACAAATACCATATGCTAACACATATATATGGAATCTAAGAAAAAAAAATGTCATGAAGAACCTAGGGGTAAGACAGGAATAAAGACACAGACCTACTAGAGAATGGACTTGAGGATATGGGGAGGGGGAAGGGTAAGCTGTGACAAAGCGAGAGAGTGGCATGGACATATATACACTACCAAATATAAAACAGATAGCTAGTGGGAAGCAGCCGCATAGGGAGATCAACTCGGTGCTCTGTGACCAGCTAGAGGGGTGGGATAGGGAGGGTGGGAGGGAGGGAGACGCAAGAGGGAAGAGATATGGGAACATATGTATAACTGATTCACTTTGTTATAAAGCAGAAACTAACACACCACTGTAAAGCAATTATACTCCAATAAAGATGTAAAAAAAAAAAAGGATTTTAAGAATACAGCTTCTTGTCTTTTAAGAACATGTCTATATAAGATATTGGACTTATTTACCTGATAAGCCAGCTTCCTGACAGCCTCTTTCACATCCTTGGTGCGCCCTACAATTTTTGGCAAAGTCTTTGCTGATGGTGCAATACATGATAACACTGCCCGCCTAACTTCTGGATTTGAATCATTTTCAATCAAAGTAGCATATGCTAAAAATAGAGCAATACATTTTAGTACGCTAACAACATATTATTTAGTTAGCCATAGTCATAGATAACCCACATTTTGATATTTAATCTTTAAAATGATAAAAATCATTTTTTAGTCTTACACATTTAATTTTAGCTGAAGATTTTTTTCTGCCAACATCCCTTAAAAAGGACAGAATTAGAAATTAGTCAATGGACTGGGCAGGAAGGCTAAAACTGAAAACAAATAACCCTAAAGATCATGGAAAATCCATCCTTCAGATTATGTCTTTGCTACTCTTTAAGATTTAGAAACAAGTCTAGGATGGAAGCCAGTTTATTTTAAACTGATATGGCTTTATAAAGAGCTCACTATTTTGATTTTTAATGAATCCTAAAAAGAAATAACTTCTGATTTTACTCATTGAACAAAACTCATTTCCTGTATTTAAATATTTATTCACCTCTATTTCTCAGATTTTCCCATGCTTTATAATCAAGTATATGTTGACTACTAAACATATATGTTTTACATATTATTATGCCCCTCATTTAACTCCAAAAAATACCAACTACCACCAGTTATCAAAATTATAAAGGTAGTAACAGGGACAAAGAGAAAAACAAACCAGACGAGTTCCCAAAATAAACCTAGGCATATATGGAAAACTGGACTATGACTATCTTTATGAGCCCAGAGGTAGAGAAAGATTTCTTAAATAAAAGAAAGTGCAAATCATACAGGAAGAGACTGGTAATTCTGACATTAGGAATTTCTGCCCAAAAAAAGACATAGGGAAGACAGTGAAATAATCCATCAAAAGCAGGAAGACCTAACAATTCATATAAACCAAGGATTTCCCTTCAGAATATATAAAGAAATCCAATTAATAAGACAAACCAATAGAAAAATGAGAACACATTAACAGGCATTATACAGAAGAAACAAAATTGGCAAACAAAAAGATGCATAACAATGACATATGATACAAACAACCTGATTAACAAAAATTTAAAAATCTGACAGTACCAAGCACTAGACAGGATATGGCTCAATGAACACGTTTATGCACTGTTACTGGAAATATAAATTGATAAATGTTTTGTAGAACACTAGTACCTCATCTAATAAAGCTGAATGCACATATCCCCAACAAGTCCACCCTTAGGTACATATCCTAGAAAAACTGTGCACCAGAAGCCATGTACTGTGTAAGAAAGTTCATAGCAACGACACTGTATTTTAAGAGGAAAATAACTGGAAACAACTAGAAGGGCCATCATTATTAGAAACAATAAAACTGTCTTACATTCATACAATAGAACAGTATATCAGTAATATATCAACATGGATGAATGTTACAATGAGAAATAATGTTGAGAGCACAGAAAAATACAGTATGATCCACAAAACATACAAAATGATACGCAAAACTTAAACATTAATTAGAAGTATATACATGTGGTTAACTGTTTAAACAAACAAACAAAAGGGAACCCAAAATTCAAGATATTCATTAATTCAGAGGGAGAGTGATATAACTAGAAAGGGACATAAGATAGGCTTCAGAGGTATTGATGATGCTCTATTTTTTTTAGGTTGGATGGTGGCTACTTGGGTATTTTTTTTAATCATATATTTTTACATACGTGTGTGTGTGTATATATAAACTATGCTCTTCCATAATATTTCATAATAAGAAAATTCACCTGCTGAGAATTTAACAAAGTCAGTGAAACTGAAAGAAGATTTAAGGAGCTATACATACCATTAACCACCAGGCATTCATCATCTTTGGGATCCTGAAGGCGTGAAAGAGCAAGAACTGCCTGTATCCTTACATTTGGAATTTTATCTTTCAATCTAATAAGCATGGCTTCATTAATTTTATCAAACAAATCATCATCAATCTGGGCATTTTCTGGCATATTTCCCAAGAGCTTGTTTATGAGCTGGCACACTCTAAATCTAACTGCATTGCTGTTTGCTTCATGAGACTAAAACAGAAACAAAACAAAATTTATTCCAAGTCACATACCATTACTAAATAATGACATACCATTTGAATTCTATGTTTAGAATTCAAGAATTTATAGCAATAATTCATTCCTTGCAGAAAAACTATAATGCTACCTTGATCCATATATACATGCTAAATACACATTACATAACATAAAAGTCTCAAAATACACAGTCTAAAGTATCTGCTAAATTACAAAACCATATTCCTCTTCGGAGGAACTCTTTACTTCTGAACTAGAGAACCCATTTCAAACAAATGTATGTAAGAACTGGTTTAGAATGGTCATTAAAAATTTAATGCTGGAGTTATTTTTAAAAGTTCACTTTTTAATCTTAATGACAGTTCTAATATTTCCTACAAAAGGCAGATTCGTTCAGACATTTTCTCAATTACCAGATACTCATTCTCTAAGATATACAAACTCCCATGGCCCTTTTAAAATAGTAAAATTTTCTACAACATTCCCTCGAACTTCTAGTTTTCGTATACCTTTAATAGAAAAGTAAACAAATAATTTAAAATGCCACCATCTTCCTCTTCTTCATCATCTTCCGTATCTGACTGGTGAAATGAAGTAACAAACTTTGCTGCAAATTCTATTATCCTCTCCACAGCTGGTTCTCGTTTATAGACCACCATAGCATATTTAAGGTAATTAACAAACTCCTCATAAAAACCTGTTTTGTCATCCACCTGAAAGAGAAAAGAAACCCTTCACAAACTGCAGGGATAAAATCCTTTTTTCTCAACATTACTCTAAGACACTGAAAACACCAGCCCTAACGCAAACAAACTAAAATCATTATTTAGTAAACTCTCAATTATCCAAACCTTCAAAGGGGAAATAAATTTGCACAAATTTCTCTCCAGAGAAATTTATTTCTCCCAGGAAAAAAACAAACATGAATTTTGACAGTGAAAGGATTCCTCTGATTTTTTTTTTTTTTTAACACCCTTGAATTCTCAATATGATGCCTTGGTACCAGTTTAGTAAAAATCTGCTTCTTCATGAACAACCCAAAATCAACCACAGCTTTTGCATTTTACCGTATTACCCTTCATATTACACAGCAATTTCCTTTTGACATAACTCACATCCTACCTCATATTCTCAAGCCCTATACTGACTTACAATTTTTCCCGGACCTCAAGATAATTTATTCTCCCGAAATTCATGGTCCTATTCTTCTAGGTTTCATTTAAAAACGAAACAAACAGTATTTACATGACTAAGAGGAGCCAAGTCCTAACGATTAATTTGCTAATTGGTGATTTGATACAATTTAACAGTGGGGCGAGGTTTACGTTAATTAAATGTGGGCGGTGATCTGAAGGACAACACCGCGTTCAGGATCCACGCTGCGGCCCTACACTAGATGCCCGGTCGCCACGGTACGCGCAAACTCTTCTCCAAGTTCACCGCCAGAGGATTAACGGTCCGCGCCGGAGGCCGCTGGGAAGAGGCGGGGGAGGGGGGGGAGGGTGTGCCTCTCCGAACCGGGTCGTGAAAGTTAAGGAGTTGGAGTCTTGGTGCGCGGAGTCGGGAAGGTCGCGGGAAGCCCCCGGGAGAGGCCAGGCCGAGCCGGGGAAGGAAGGGGCGGGGGCCCGGTGCCGCGGGCCGCATCGCTTACCGAGTGGTAGGTGCGGCTCAGCGCCACCACCAGCTTCGCCTGGTTCTGGTGCGGCTGCTGCGCCAGCTGGAAGGCCTCCTTAATCGGCAGCAGCCTCTTCTCCGCCCCCATGGCGCCGGGACCCTGTCGTGACGAAGCCTGTCCGCGCTCGGCTTTAGCTGGCCCGACTGACCACGGTCGGAGACTCCACAGGTACGCTTCAGACTCCAGTCAGCAGGCGGCCGACAGCCGAGGGCGTGGTAACCGCCAGAGCATTCAAATAACTCCCGCGGGAGAAGGAAATACGCGAGACTATCGCGAGAGCTTAGAGCGGCGAGGGTGGGAAGAGATGAGACCACCCCCTTCAACCCCACCGACGGGGCGCTTGCGCTTAGGGTGTTTTAAACCGTTTTCCGAGTGGGAAGTGGCGTTTCTAAGAGGAGGAGGAGTTGGCGCCCCCGGAAGTGGTATCCACAGGAGAGCGAGCCTTGCGCCGGAGTGACTGTTGGATCCGAGCTGGTGGCGCCAGGGTTAGTCGTGTCTTGCGGCTGGGAGTGAGGCGAGGAAGAAGAACGGATCCTCCTTGGGTGAGAAAGGGAATCTGCTGAGGGAACGAATCCCTGCCCCCGCTGAAGGGGAGGAGGGGTTCGTTCGGAGATCCGTCAAGAAGGGAGAGGTAGGGCGTGCGGGAGTGCTGGGCGGCGGCCTGGTTTCTACTGGAAAGGAGGATGTTCCGAGGTCTCCAGATGGAGTTGGGCCGCAGTATTTTTAAGCCTTAGGTCCGCGTCTGGTGGAGAGTCTGCAAACGTGTAAGGCAGTATGGGAAGAGAGGCACGGGTTAATTTAGGTACAGTTTGTTCTAGATGTACCGGCTTTCGAGGCCTGTTTACAGAGGTGCATAACAGCAATGTTTTCAACACAGAATGGAAAAAGAGTTTAGGGTAATGGTAAGATAAAGAAATTTGGAGTGCCTTCCGGCAGGAACTAAGTCTTTAAAGTGTTTTTTAATGGAATTATTTGAGACAATTATTAACATCTAAAGAAATAGATTACAAAGAAGCCTGTACGCCTTTTTTCCTGTTGAACTACCTTTCCTCCCCAGCAGCAATGGATTTTCTGAATTTACTGTTAATTTTTATGTATTAATGATATATGAATAAATCTCTGAATAAGTATCTTGTATTGTTTTCATGTTCTAACATTATATGAATGATCCTATGTGCAACTTGCTTTTTTCACTCAGTATTATTTTTGAGGTTTATTCATATTGATATTTTCATAACAATAACACCTTTTGGACCCATTGTCGAGGAAAAATTAACCAATGGTTGATCTAGGAAAGAAATGGAGAATTTTATTCAAGCCAACCTGAGGGTTATAACCTGTGAGGCAGTCTTTCAGGAAGCTCTGAAACTGCCCTGCCCTTTTGAGGTCTAAGCACAGTAATATATGTTTTTTGTTGTTGTTGTTGTTTTTTGTTTTGCGGTACGCGGGCCTCTCACTGTTGTGGCCTCTCCCGTTGAGGAGCACAGGCTCCGGACGCGCAGGCTCAGCGGCCATGGCTCACGGGCCCAACCGCTCCGCGGCATGTGGGATCTTCCCGGACCGGGGCACGAACCCGTGTCCCCTGCATCGGCAGGCGGACTCTCAACCACTGCGCCACCAGGGAAGCCCAGTAATATATGTTTTTGAGACAAAGGGTTATACGTCAAATGACGTATTATTGACAGTTTACACAATCCAGATCTATAGTTACAAAGAGAGTAGGTCATGGGTCATCTTGACTCCTTACAAGATTAAGAAGGAAGGTTATCTCCTAAGGAGCTTTAGTTAGTGCAGATACACAACACCACTTAAAGGGGAGGGAGGAGGCCCAAACAGGCAGAGAAAATTTTTATGTTTAAATTTTTCTTGTCTTGCCATAAAATATGAATTTTATTTCATCACCTTATATGCCAAGACACTGTTCTAAGCACTTTACTTCATTTAATCCTTAGGCACAACCCTTGTAAGTTCTTTCTGTCTTTTTAAGAAGAGGAAACTGAGGTACATATAGGTTGCTCTAGAATTCTATTGTATGAGCATGCCATAATTTATTCATCTATTCTCTTCATAGTCCTAATCCCTGAAACATTGCAGGTATTCAAATGCTAGTTGAAATAGTAAATATGGTAGCAGCTGGGTTGCCCATAATTTCAAAATTATCAAGATGTCTAATTTCTGAAAAGGCAAGAGGGGTGGGTATTTTAGGTTAATCAGCTAGAGGGAAAGCAGAGGTTTAAGAGTGCATGGAATATAGTTGATAACATTTATAATCTCACTATAGCTAAAATGTAGAATGCCTAGACAGCTGTGGTGAAAGAAACCTAGAACGGGCATTAATTTTTTAACCAGCTATATCCAAACTATCATTTCAACATGTACTCAACATAAATTATACTGATGAGTTAATTTACATTCTTTTTTTTTTCCTATTAAGTCTTTGGAATTGGGAATTGTTTTACACTAGCTACATTTCAAACTGCTCAATAAACATGGGGCTAGTGACTACAGTATTAGATAGTGTAAAACTATTCTTACTTTGGGAACCACTGAATATACCATTTGTTTTTCATGTAAAATCAACTGGTGAACTAAAAGTTAGAACAAACTAATATTTGGAGAAATTTTTCTTATTTTGTGGCCTTTAATTGCTCAGCTCTCCTTATGCTTTGGGTGCCTGCTACCTTTGTTGCTTTGTTTATATGTGAAATTTCTAACAATATTATTTCATTTACCATATTTTATTTGGTTACCCACAAATGAGAGGTGACTTCATACCATTTTGTCATTACTGAGGGATGAGGCATCTGGCCACCAGAGGTCAGCCTAACTATATTTTGACCAGCTTTGGCAGGGGGGATTAATAACATGTTTTTGTTCAGTATTTTTGGAACATTATCTGAAAAGTTAAAAAAAAGATACTAGATTACAAAAATGGTAGCCTTTGGAATGGAAGAAAATATTTTCAAGCCATGTATCCCTTAAGATGTTAATATCAAAAAATATATAAGGACTCATATAATTCAATAGCAAAAAAATTAATAATAACCTGCTTTAAAAATGAGCAAAGGACCTGAATAGACATTTTTCCAGAGAACACCTACAAATGGCCAACATGTATATAAAAAGGAGCTCAACATCACTTATCATCAGGGAAATGCAAATCAAAACCACAATAAGGTATCACTTCACACCTGTCAGGATGGCTGTTATCAAAAAGTCAGAAGATAACAAGTGTTGGTGAGGATGAGGACCCTTATACACATTGGTGGGAAACAATATGGAGGTTCCTCAAAAAAGTAAAAATAGAGCTATCATATGATCCAGCAATCCCCCTTCTTGGTATATATTCAAAGGATAAAATTATTATCTCAAAGATATATCTCCATTCCCACGTTTATTGCAGCATTTTTCACAGTAACTAAGATATGGAAATAATCTAAGTGTCCATCAATGAATGAATGAATAAAGAAGATGTGACATTTATATACATACACAATTCAGTCTTTAAAAAGAAGGAAATCCTGCAACTTACAACAACATGGGTCAACCTGGAGGACATTCTGCCATGTGAAATAAACCAGACACAGAAAGACAAATACTGTATGATACCACTTATATGTGGAATCTTAAAAAGTTGAACTCATAGTAATAAAGAGAATGGGAGTTATCAGTGGCTAGCGGGTGGAGGAAATAGATATCAAAGCATACAAACTTTCTGGAGACGTAATGTACATCATAGTGACTATAGTTGATCATGTGTACTTGAAATTTGCTGAGAATAGATCTCAAGTGTTATCATCACATGCAAAAAAAAAAAATAGTAACTGTGAGGTGATGGGTATGTTAATTAGCTTGATTGTGTAACCATTTCACAGTGAATACGTATATCAAAGCATTACATTGTACATGTTAAATATATGTAATTTGTCAATTATACCTCGATAAAACTGGTAAAAAAAAAAGATGCTATATTAAGCTTAAACTCACTGCCTTTAGGTTACCTGTGTCTTGACTTTTTCTCTAAATGCTATAGGGAAAAGAACACATTGTAGCAACTAAACTAAACAAACTAACTAATTCATATGGTAAGGGTATTTAGTTCTGAAATTACAGAAAAATGGTTCTGTCAAAGTAAATTATGCATGGGAGTGTACAGAGTAAGTGGTTAATTCACTTTTGATATGAGGGTATTATTACTCATGGAATGTAAAGAGGTAACAGTGATGGGTTCACTCTAGAATTTACATATGCCTTCAAAGAAACTTTGTCTTATTTTTGCTTAACAAAAAAAGTAGGGTGAACCTTTTAAAGAATGCTTTGAGCAACATAATTACTGAAGTATAGCCAATCAATAATCATGCAAATGGAATCCGGTTGAAATGAAAATAGTAAAAATATAAGAGGACAGAAGAATTAAAAGCTAACCCCTGGGGACTTCCCTGGTGGTGCAGTGGTTAAGAATCCACCTGCCAATGCAGGGGACACAGGTTCAAGCCCTGGTCCAGGAAGATCACACATGCCACAGAGCAACTAAGCCCGTGCTCCACAACTACTGAGCCTGTGCTCTAGAGCCCGGGAGCCACAACTACTGAGCCCGTGCTCCGCAACAAGAGAAGCCACCACAATGAGAAGCCCGCGCGCCACAACGAAGAGTAGCCCCTGCTCGCCGCACTAAAGAAAGCCCGGGCACAGCAACAAAGACCCAACACAGCCAAAAATAATTAATTAATTAATTTTTTAAAAAAAGTTAACACCTGTCTCAATAAAATACTTATGGTATGTTTTAAATTTTCCTTTTGTTTTCAGATTGAAGTAGGTAATAATATTATAAACTTAAAAGTATTTGCACTCATGTTCTTAAAGATGAAGTTATAAGCAGTGACCTTTATATTGCTTTAGTAGCATTATCTTTGTTGATCTTGTTTAAAACAATTATTTCATTTGTACAACATACTACCAAATCACCTGAATATAATTTAGGAATTTTTGTCTCCTTAGACTAAAAGTGAAACATGCTTGTATGGTTCCTTACAGCGGGCCTTCATCATTCTCTCATTAATTTTTCCAAAAAATTTGCTAAGCCCCTAATACATGCCAGACACTGCAGAGAACTAAATTAGATAAAGAATGAGTAGAAGCCAGAGAAATGTTTTTTAGAGGAATAGTACTGACACGAAGCCAGACCATATCCACTTCAGTGTGTATTTGAAACTAGAGAAGTTTACTAACTTTCATTTTGGAAATCATTGCTACATGATGGCATGAGTGGGATCTTGATATTTTGGTTTTGCTTTTTTCGTTCAGACCTGTGCCTTTAGTCCATCCATGTTGCTATGTATACTTCTAATGTGCTTTTAACACATGTTAACCTATCCACTCCTCCAGTGATGGAAGCCTGGAATGCTTCTATTTCTTTACCATCAAATATGACTCCCCAGAGTACATGTTGGTCTTATGGAGAATTTCTCTGCTATATATACCCAAGAGTGGAATTCCTACATCATGAGTTGTGCAAATAGTTTGACTAAGTAGTGCTGCCAGATTGCTCTTCAGAAAGGTTACCCCAGTCTGTAATCCCACCAGTAGTGCTGGTTTCTAAGGGAGTTCCTTTAGTCCCCTCACAAACACTTGGCATTTTCCAGCTTTCTAATTTTTACCAAAATAATAGAATAATGTGATATCTCTTTACTCATCATATAGTTAATGGCCTGTGGATTTTCTCTTCTGTAAATTGGATATTTTTGTCCTTTGTCCATTTCTTTATTGAGACTGCTATCTTTTTGGTTGTTGTTGATTTGTAGTTAACTTTGTTCTTGATGTGTTTAGTTCAATCCAAAAATACTTATTTTGATGTGATTGAATTCATCGTATTTTGGTCTTGTGCCTTATGTTTTTTTAAGAAGTGCTTCTCTGGCCCTAAGTCACAAAGATATTCTCCTGCATTATACTCTTTTAACTGTATAGTTTTACAGTTCTTATTTAGGTCTTTAACCTGTCATGAGTCCTCCTTTGTATGTGGCATTATATAGGTATACAGCTTTATTTTTCTTCATGTAATGAGCCAGTTACTACCAATATTATTATATACTAAATGCATTCATTCCCCCTTGATTTATGTGCCATCTTTACTGTATACTACATTCTTAAGTCTTATGTGGCTCTATTTCTGAGCTTTGTTCCATTGGACTATTTGTTCTTATACTAACCACCCTACTTTAATTTCTGTGGCTTCTGTAACATGTGTAATAATATGTGTTAATATCCTGTAGGCCATGATATTTACTTTACTCTTCTGTTTAAATAGTTTGTTTAGCTATATGTGGAATTTTATTCTTAACATATTGGAATTGTATAAATTAATTTGGAAAAAAGTTCTTTATAATATTCATTGTTCCATCCAAGAGCATGGAATGTCTGTCTATTTTAAATCATCTATGTCCTTCATTAGAATTTTACAGTCTTCTTCATAGAGGTCTCGCATATTATTGATTAGTTCTTAAATCCTTTATAGGTTTTTTTTTGCCCCTGTTGTGCAAGTGATGTATGTAATACATTTCATGGTTAGTATTGCTGGTGTTAAGAGTGCCTGGGGTCAAATCCTGATTCTATCACTTAGTAGATATATGACCCTGGACAGGTAGCTTAAGCCTCATGTATAAAATGGGGACAGTAAAAGTACCTATCTTATAGGATTGTTAGGAGAATTTTAAATGAGTTAACACTTGTGGAGTTCCTAGAGTAGTACCTGGAAATATTTAAGTTCTATGTAAATAAATTAATGGTCATAGGTTAATCTCAGATCCAGGAACTTTGTTGAACTCTTTTATTAGCTCTAATAGTTTATAAGTTAGGCTTTTTTAATGTTAGATGACTATATCATCTGTAAATTAGTAGTTTTATATCTTTTTTTCCAGTTCTCACACCTTTTTAAAAAAAAATTGATTAGGACTTTGGTACTTTGTTACACTGGTACTTTGTTACACAATATCAGTCCTTATCATCCTTATCTAATTTCATTTTTTAAATTAATTAATTTATTTATTTTTGGCTGCGTTGGGTCTTTGTTGCTGCGCTCGGGCTTTCTCTAGTTGCCGCGAACGGGGCTATTCTTCCTTGTGGAGCACGGGCTCTAGGCACGCGGACTCTAGAGCGCAGGCTCAGTTGTCGTGGCGCAAGGGCTTAGTTTGCTCCGTGGCATGTGGGATCTTCCTGGACCACGGATAGAACCCTTGTCCCTTGCCTTGCGAGGTGGATTCCTAACGACTGCGCCACCAGGGAATTCCCTAATTTAATTTTTAAAGGGAATATATCTGAAGTTTCTCATTTAGGATATTTGCTGAAAGTTTTTTGTAGATAATTTTTACCTTGTTGAGAAAGTAACTTTCTCTTCCTAGTTTGATAAGAGCATCTTGTTTTTTAAAACATAAATAGGTGTTGATCAAGAACCAAGAATGGTTAAATATTCATAGTTAATAAAATTATCTAATTTATTTTATTGCTGTAGTGACTTATATTTATAAATTTTATGAAGTTGAGATATTCTTGCTTTCCTATGATAAGCTCTACATGATTATGACATTCTTTTTTTCTTTAATACACTATTACATTTTGTTAGGTAATATTTGAAATTTTTGCAAGTGAAATGAGCCTTTCTTATTTGCTTCATCTCTAGATTTGGAATTAATATTTTATTATCCTCATAAAAGGAGTTTTATGCTATTTTTCTTTTTTCTGGAACAATTTATATAAAATATGTATTAATTTCCTTGGAAGTTTAGTGGAACTCTCTTATAAAACCATTTGCACCTGGTGTTTTTAATAGGAGGTTGTTACCTTTTGAGTTTCTTTAATACTGGTCTGTATTATTCAAATTATCTATTTCTTTCTGTACAAATTTTAGTGTTTTATATTCTTCTAGAATTTAGCCATTTTATCTAGGTTTTCACATTTTAGCATATATTATGTTTTTAATTTTGGGGGGGTATTTTAAAATCTCTTTCCTGATAACTCTCACCAGTTAAAATCTCTTTCCTGATAACTCTCACCAGTATTTTAAAATCTCTTTCCTGATTACTCTCACTAATTTCGTTTTTCTTATTCATATTTTCAGAAAACCGTCTTTCAGTTTTATCATTCTATTATTCTTTTATATACTATTTAATTTCTGCCTTTATTATTTCCTTTCTGCTTATTTTGCTGTTGTGCTTTTCCATTGTCTTGAATTGAATGCTTAACTTGTGTGTATTTAAACTTCCTTGTTTCCTCATCAATGTATTCAAAGCTATAAATTTCTTCTAGGTACTGGTTTGGCCATACCCCACAAATTTTTGCTTGTGGGGTTATATTATTATTCAGTTTTATATCTAATATATTTTATTATTTCCATTTTATTAATTCATGAGCTATTTAGTTTCCTAACATAGGATTACTTTTAACCTTTAATATCTACTTTTATTGCATTATGATTAGAGAATTTAGTCTAAATGAAATTGACCCTTTGGAATCTAGTTATACTTTATAACCTAATGCATGAACTATTTGTGTGTGTGTGTGTGTGTGTGTGTGTGTGTGTGTGTGTGTATGTGTGTACTTAATATCTGTTCTGTTTGGTATAGAGTTTTGTATACTTAAATAATATAATATCTAAAGTATACTAATATTTTAACTTTTTCAGAATGCTTGTATCCCTGCTTATATTCCCCTGTCAGTTCTACTAGTTGTTACTAGAGAAATTTTGAGGATGTGCTTTTAGGGTCATAGGTGTTTATGATGAGTGTATCATTTTCATTGTTTTCCTTTTACTAGTATTATCATCAATCTTTGTCCCTTATATTTTTTTGGCTTGAAATCTTTTTTGTTGGATATTAAGATTGCTGTCCCAGCTTTATTCTGGTCCACAGTTACCTGATATATATTTTTTCATATTTTTAGCTTTGACCTTTTTTGGGTCTTTTTGCTTTAAGATATCTTTTGTTAGCAGCATATTGTTAAATCTTGTTTTGTTTTGTTGATCCAGTCTGAATGTCTGCCTTTTAATTGTCAGTTTAAGCTGTTTATATTCATTGTAACTCCTGCTATATTAAGATTTATACCTGCCATCTTCCCTCATTATCTGTAGAGTATGGTCATAGGACCACAACCTCTGGGGTCCCAGCAAGAGTTCTAACGTATAGAACTCTACAACCAGCACAGGTCCCCTAGAACTAATCCCAACAAGCACCTCTAAAGATAAAAAAGATATCTTTTATAGCTCCCTATTTGGAGTTTAGAGCATAAGGAATCTGCTCTTGCAGAAGTAATTTCCTGGGTTAGAACTGCACAATAAAAAACAAACTAGCCCAGATATGTACCAATGAAAGATTAAAGTGGCCCCAGGCTCTTCTTCCAAATTTTGTCATGGTAGGATCCATTCCCAGTAGGAAACTCTGCCTAAACCTATGTGCTAGAGATGGGAAAGCTGATAAGCCTTCTTGCTCAACATCATGTGCTTGGCTAGTCTATGAAGTTAGATAGATAATAATGTTACCCAGTGCTTTCAGGCTTTAATATCATGTCTCTAGTCTTCTCATTCACAGGTTAAGCCTACCTTTCCAGGTAGTCCAACAACTAAGTCACCAGTTTCCAAGGACATTTGCACCACCTATGGAAAACATCAGATCCGTGCACACCAGACAGATCCTTGACACCTCGTCCCACCATCCCCCTGTGCAAAAGTTGCTGCACCAGCGGACAAAGAAGGCGACCACTGAGTTTCTTTTCATTACGAACTAGATATAATATCCCTGCCAGCAAAAAAGAGTACACAAAGTGTCTCTTCATAATTTCACAACCAGTTGAGACCATGCTAAGAAAATCAGCTTGCCTAGATGAGGACCCCTTCTCTTCTTGGGTAGCCAGGATTTGAAGGAGAGACTCTGACCTGTGCCACTGGTAAGTGACTAAATTTTACACACTGAACTGGTCCTGAGAACTGAGCTGTCTTCTTTGTAAGTGAAGAATATACAACATAATCTTGAAGAACTGCACAGTGGTGCAAGCCAGAGGCATACTGTGTGTGTGTAACAGACTGAGAAACAGACAAATGAATCCTATTGAAAGGATTTCTCATCTTCTGCTTCTATTTGCCAGTGTTAGTGTTCTACTGGCTTAGATTGTTACCTTTTTCTGGTACCTTTTTTTCTATACTGTTGTTCTATTCTAATGGGTCCTAGAAATCCCTCTCCTGACCCCTTATCAGAATCAGAAAGTGAGGAAGAAGAAAATGCTAACTACCTAAATGAGAGTTCTGGGGAAGAGTGGGATTCCTCTGAAGACGAGGACCCTGTGGTGCCCAACCTAACACCTCTTGAGAGTCTTGCCTGGCAGGTTAAGTGCCTTTTAAAATATTCTACAACTTGGAAACCTCTAAATCCTAATTCCTGGTTGTATCATGCTAAACTCTTGGATGCTAGCACACCAGTCCATATACTACGAGAGATAGGACTAAGACTCTCCCATTGCTCCCATTGTGTACCCAAACTGGAACCAATTCCTGAATGGCCTCCTCTAGCTTCTTGTGGAGTCCCACCTTTTCAAAAGCCCCTTATGAGTCCCAGCCGGCTTTCTAGAGATCATGCCACTCTAAATGGGGCACTGCAGTTTGCCACCAAACAGTTAAGCCGAACATTGAGTAGAGCCACTCCCATACCTGAGTACCTAAAACAAATTCCTAATTCATGTGTTTCTGGTTGTTGCTGTGGCTGGTTAACTAAAACAGTTAAGGAAACAACCCGCACTGAACCCATCAACACTACTTACTCCTACACTGACTTCCAAAAGGCAGTTAACAAACTCCTAACTGCATCACTATAAAGATCCACCATTCCTTCTCATATCTCTCGTGTTGCCAGTTGAGAAAGGAATACAGTTACACAGCCCACAGTTGAGGAACTAACAAACATCTTCTCAACCAAACTGTCCTGATATGCCAAAATACGATCAAGTACTGAATATAATACCCAAGAGTCCTGTAACTCAAGTACAGAAGATGTGCATTGTGAGCATTCACTTTGAAAGACCCTGTGATTAAAATGAGAACTTCAGTAGAGAATTAGTCAAAAGGGACCTTATTACAAGAGATAAGTTGAGTATCCTCCACACTTAGTTCTCCCCGCAGTTTACTCTCCCTGTCTAATGGACTTAACTAGATACCTAATTATTAATGGGAAGGAAAAGGAGGCCACTACCCCATTTGTTACCCAACCTTCAGAATAGCCATTGTGGAAAGTGGTAAGTTAGCTACTCCCAGTAACACCTATCTGAGCATACTTTTCTCTGATACTCATTTCTAGGGAGGTAGCTGAGTTAAATTGAATAACTAGATAAAAGAAAATGGTGGGAATATGGATTTATCTCCCTCTTTTTATATTGGTAGACCTATATATGGCACCCTTTAGGAGTTCCTGTTCTGGGGGGAGGGAGTGCAGTAGTGTAGTAGTAGCCTACACTGCTCCAAACCTATTATGGAACCTGCAGTTACAGCATAAACATTTTATAGGCTCCCACCAGGCAGTCTCTAGCTAAAGTGGCTTATAAGATCATACCTGGGGATTAAACAGACACCTGTTCCGTAGGCAATATATTTCCTGCATCTTGGCATCCAGACCTTAGTCAAGAGCAAATAAAACCCATTCCAAAGACCAATGGGAAAAAATTAAGAGAGCATTTATGTTAGTGGATTAAAGTGTTTCATCTGTATGATGTTCCCTGGAGCGGTACTTCGTGCACTTTCCATGTCCATTGCAAACTTTTCAGGAACTTTACTGCAGAAATTCTCAGCCTAATACAGTCTGAAGTTGAAGAGTTTTTTAGCATCATTGTTTTTCTACATCTAGCTTTAGATTTTTTTTCTGGCTGAACAGAAAGCATATGTACCCTTGTAAATGAATCTTGCTGTGTTTATTTAGATGAGTCAAAACGTAGAAATCAACATACATAAAATGCATGAGACTAGTAAGTCTTTTCACACACCTACAATAGAGTGAAACCTTTGTGTGATCCTGGTTGACTGGGCATCTAAAGGGAATCAGAAAACAGATTGTTAAAGATATATCACATATCCCTCCTTATTTTAGTTTTGCTTTTTCCTATTCTCCATAATTAAGTGCTGTATACAGTGTGGCATCAAAAAATTGAAGCATTAATGGAGTCACAAATTCTATAAATGTATAGCAACTTTAAGGAGAGAGGAGAATGTTTATAACCTAATGA
>NW_006775205.1:1711537-1747609 GCF_000442215.2 Lipotes vexillifer | reverse complement strand
CTGAACCTTAGTTGTCTCCTCTTAAGGAAAAAGGAGGGAATTATAGTAGGTAGAAAAAAATACTTGTTAATGGAAAATTTGTTACTGAACTGAAACCATATAATGTTAATGTAACTGAATGTATCAGTAACTGTTCCTATGTAGATGTTCTATGAAGTTGGTTTTTAAAATATTACAAAAACCTGTTTCTTTTTTTCTTTGTTTCTTTTTTTTTTTTTTTTAGGGGAAGGTGGGAAGAGGTAGAGGGGTCTAAAAATTAAAATCTGTTGATGTTTATGTAACCATAATATGTTCCTCTCTGTGTGTGTGTGTGTGTGTGTGTGTGTGTGTAAAAGTGCCTTGTTCATGAACACATTTTTGCTGTTCATTCCCAAAGGAAGCCTTTCCCCAGCTTCCCAGCTGAATAAACCAACAGCTTTGTACATGCTGAACAGAGTATGGTCATTTATTCTTCACGAATGAAATAGATTCTGCTTTGCTTAAGGCATATTCAACATTCACCAAGTGCTGAATAGAGTCCATAGAGATACAGTGTATCTGATAGGAGGTGACTTGGCAGCTCTAGAAAAGAAACATACTTGAAGAGGAAAGTGTCAGATATGCAGTCAAGACCCAGATTTGAACCCATTTGTTTGTATATAAGTAATTCCAGGTTGCACAAAATGATAGGTACCTAAATAAGCCTTAAGCCTTTACTTCTTTTTGTGCGCCATGGTGTGGGGTTAGGGGTGAATTTACCACTTTCACACTCTCCCTCCATGGGCCTTTGGTTAAATGCAGTCCCCATAATTAGGATAAAGAAGGATGAGTTTATTCCCTATTTATAGAAATATTTATCAAAAGAGTAAGGAAACAGAATTTCTAAACCAACAGACATCAATGTTATTTAAAGGTATTATTCTGTCTTGGTGCAGATAGTCTCTTTTTGTTGAAGCAGTCCAGATACCTTGAGCCCAGAAGACCATAAACATGTTTCTTTAAGCCCATCAGCTTCTTAACAGAAGAAATCTAGACATGGCAGGAGGAGGGCAGATGTTAGGTCACCTTTAGGGAATTATTTTGCTGAGACTCCAATCACAGCTATCCATCTAAAACTTTTTCTCTATGGTGAAAACAGTGTTCTGATATTAGAGTAGATTCTTAAAGCAACTAGGACTTTAGATGCCACTTGGGTTGTTTTCTTACTGAAAACAAATTCTCTTACATAATAAATGATTTTCTACTTTTGGCTCCATTGTTAGAGAATTCAGTGTCTTTTGGAGCAGCCCATTAGTTTTAAATAGAAATTTAGTCATTCATCTAATAACATTATGGAGTGCCTACTATAATCCAGACACTCACTGGGAGTGCAAAATTAAATCATGATATACATAAGAAATCAGTTTTAAAATAAATTGAACCAATGTGAATTACCCCAAGGCTTTTGGCCATTGATGCTCATTTACTATGAGCTAGGGTCACAATATAAGTTTACTCCTTACACTGGCCCTTAAATATTTGAAAATGAGACAGCCATCGAAGTGTAGTGGGAATTCAGATGGAGAGCACACTCCAACAATTAAACCTCACAAGAGGTAGTCAGCTAAGGGAATACATAAAATAAATAGGTATTTTATACACAGATTTAAATTGTATATACTAAATTCACAAGGCAGTGGCACACAAAGATCAGGACCAGAAGTGTTATGTTCATGTGGCTGGGGTATGTATAAAAGCCCAGAAAGTCTGGATAACTACTCAGACTTCATGAGACAACTTTATACAAGCTGCTGGCACATAAGTTCTACTAATGAGTGGTATCCATTGGACTGAGGAAAATTGAAGGAGCTACACTAACTG
Organism: Lipotes vexillifer; assembly: GCF_000442215.2. NCBI lineage: Eukaryota > Metazoa > Chordata > Mammalia > Artiodactyla > Lipotidae > Lipotes > Lipotes vexillifer. The sequence goes on along the minus strand of NW_006775205.1, from coordinate 1,745,770 downwards.
ACACCAACCACCAGGTATTTCTTCTGTGTCTACTTGCCGTCATCAAAAGGAAAATCTCTGTGGTGTATCTTTGCCAGTTTTGAACAAAAATTAGTTAATGGCTACATGTTGAAGTGTGATCCTTGTATATAATCTTCTAATCTCTTTCTATTGGTGGCAGCAGTGGGATTATATACTATATTATATACTATACAATTTTTGGATATGAGACTAAGGAAAGGGAGAGGGAAAGGTATCACAGTGATCTGATCTACCCAGCTCCTCTTAGCTGGTAGGATCAGCCCTTCTCAATAAGGTATGGAAAAAGAATACTTGATCTTAAAATAATGATTTAAAATAACAATGTAGCAGGCAGACAGTACTAGAGTTGCTTCTAAACTGTGGAGTCAGTTTAAAATGTATCCTCTAATGAAGACCCGTTATCAAATGGACTAGGAATATACATGTTTCATTTAAAATGTCAATCCTGAACTTAATCACTTTTATTCCAGCCCACACGTGACATAAAATGTAATCCATTTAATTCCAAGAGAATTTTGTTAATTTCTAAAAATATATTCAAAAATAAACTTTTGTGGCACAGTGTAAAAATCCTTTCAACTCACATCTTCACTCAGGTGAAAAAAAAAAAACCCTTAATATTATGTATAAATGCAAAAATAATGTCTCAAGGACAACTTTCAGGGCTTGGGTTGAATCAGAGAACAAGCCTGTAAGCAACGATCATTGAAACTGAGGCAGAAGCAGGGCATTGGTGAAAGCCAGTCCTCTACCTTCTTCTAAAACCTGAATACTGTGGCTTTTGCCTTTTTTTTTTTTTTTCCTACATATTGAGCATAGACCTTTGTGAGGAACCTCTCCCCTCATCCCCTGCAGCTGCTGCATGTGGTTGATCATTGCTTATTTCTCATTGACAGCAGCTCATTATAAACCTGGAAATGACCTTCCACAGCTGGGCAATATTTACCAAAGTCATAACTAATGTTCATCTATTTTCTTCTTTTTTAATCTTATAGCATCCGTTGAAATGACACTATGAAAGATACTTTAAGATAATTTCCAGAGGTGAGGAATCTGAAGATGAGAAAAATTAAGTGACTTGTCCAGTTCAATACAAAGTATTTAAATATTTGAATCTATTAATAACCCACTTAAGACATGATAATGTATATAAAACTGTACAGTGAACAATAAACAATTCAAGCTCAAAAAAATGTTAGTGTCAGCTTAGGGTTGGAGCATAAAACAGTAAGTAGTCTGGAATTTGGGCAGTTTATCTGGGAAGAAATAGATGACCCTGAAACATGATATGAAAATTCCTGAAATCATTTGGAAAGTTATGCTGTATTCCCTAGCGTAGGACATAACCAGTATTCACCTAAAAGACAGGATCCCAGCCAGCCTAACAAGATTATAACTGAGTTCCTAGTATACACAGAAACTGAGCTGGTATGGTATCAAACTAGATAACAACAGAAACCAGATGAAACAGTCTTAAAATACTGCAGCTTATAAATGAAGGAGCTAGTAATATCTTATTGGGGGGAAATTATTATATTTGGGTTAACTACTAAACCCATGCTTAATGCTACCCTTCAATCCGTGGTGTCAGCTTATGAGACCTGACACTCCAATACATCAACTGATATCTTGCTGTGTGTGTATTATCTAGGTCTGGTTGGGGCAACTTTGTTTGGGAGGAGCACAAATAATTGGAACTGTCCAAGAGTATGGCCATCATCCATCAAAAAAGACCCTAGATTGGCTTTATGATTGAACCCTGAGCAACCAAAATGGCCTGATAGAGTGACAGAGCTCTGGTAACACAAGGGGCTGACCACACTACCTAGAGAATCCAAGTTCCTATAGTAATTGAAAGCATTAATTTTGGCTACAGCCAAGGCATTGTACATTGCAAAGTGGGTGCATATGGGGTTGCCCATGGCTACCTGCCTGGTAGTAATGTAGACTTGCCCGGTGGCTTGAATAGCTTTGGTCCAGATCCCAGTTTCCTTCTTTAAACCCAGTTTTTCTATGTTGGTCACTTTCTACTTACGATATACTGTTTAAGTAAATGTGTTAGATTGCCAGACTTAGCAAATAAAAATACAGGATGCCCAAGTAAATTTGAATTTCAGATAAACAATGAAATAGGGGCCATACTTTTTTGAGGAAAAATAATTAATCATATGAAATTCAAATTTATCTGGCATCCCATATTTTATCTGGCAACCCTATGAATGTGTGAGTAACACTGATTAAATTTGGATTGTAGTCGTGCAGTTGCTCCCAGGGAACACTCTGGTTCTTTCCATTATGTGTTGTTTTTTTATCTGCAAATACTTGATGCAGGAAGAGAGAGGCTAACACATAGTTGACCCAAGATTAGAACTGTTGTTAAGAGATAAAAGAGGAAGCTCAATTGCAGATATGAGCTCTTTTATAGGAGACACATTGTCTTTGGCTAAAATTATCACATAGCCATTAAAACATTTCCAGACCTACAAATTTTCAAAGTGATGTCTCAGTAATAGGTAGTTTGGGGGTTTGTTGTTTTTCATTTGTGTGTATTTTAAACAGTTACTTTCTCTTTCTCTTTTACCATGAAGGGAAAGATTAAGTGCACTACTTTTTTTTTTTTAACATCTTTTTTTTTGTTTTTGTTCTTTTTTGTTGTTTTTTTCTAACATCTTTATCGGAGTATAATTGCTTTACAATGTTGTGTTAGTTTCTGCTGTATAACAAAGTGAATCAGCTATATGTATACATATATCTCCATATCCCCTCCCTCGTGCGCCTCCCTCCCACCCTCCCTATCCCACCCAGCAAAGCACCCAGCTGATCTCCCTGTGCTATGCAGCTGCTTCCCACTATTTTACATTTGGTAACACTACTTTCTATTTTTTTTTTTAATACTTGATAGGTAGCACAGTTCTCACAGCCACTCTTCATTGCAGAAAAGGTCCACAAATTTGGAACACCTATCTTTTCCTTCCAGAACCCCCCAAAGAGTCAAGGATTTGGGGGCACAAGTTACCCTGGAAGGTGAAGTTGAGGAGCAAAGTTGAAAACAAGGGAATTATTTGAAAGTTTATTTTTGTTCTCCCTTTGTAGGCAGGCAGCTTTCCCTTTTCCTAGCAGAAGGCTAGAGGCTTATTCTCTGGAGAAATTGAACCAAATGGATCAGAACTGGGGCCTGGGGGTTGGAGAATGGTGGTGGTAGTGAGGTGCTATTCTGAAAACAGGATGATTGAGAGAAGGTCAGTTCTGAACATTATAATCCTTCAGTGCCCTTTTACCACCTCATTACAGAATCTGGTAGCTGGGCTTATTCCCAGCCCTGACCAGCCCATCTAAAAAGATGGACAATTTAAAAAACAGTTTGCCACTTGATTATTTGTTACACTGAAACCCAGAGTTCACAGCCCTTCTCATTCATATGTGGCTTTCAGTCCCTTGAAGTCATGATAAGCTGATAGACAAGGATCACTAGACATTTGAAGATACTTTCAACAATGAAAGATGAAGACCAAAACAAAAGTACCTAAAAAAAAAAAAAAAACTGAAAATAGGCAGAAAACATAAAGCTCCCAAAGATGCTATGATATTTTCAGAAACATAGAATATATTACATCCATGAAAATCAAGAACAGGGTGCTATAAAAGATGAACAATCAGAAAATAATAAGAATATTGGAAAAATAGGAGAGCCAAAATTAAATATGAAATAGATGTGTTGGGAGATAAGCTGAAGAAATTTCAGAAATTAGAACAAAAAAGCAGAGGTGAAAAATAGCAAAGAAAAAAAATTAGAAGATCAGAATGGGATGCAACATCTGATTAATAAGATCTCCAACATGAGAGAACAGAGAAAGGAGGTGAGGATAAAAAATTAAAGAACATCTCTCAAAAATTTAAGACATGTGGCTCCTAAATTAAAAGGATCCACTGAGTGCACGGTAAAATGAATTAAAACACACACACACACACACACACATGCACACACACACACATGCACACACACAAAGGCATATGATGATATTTCAGGATGCCAGGGTTAAAGAAGATCCTAAAAGTTTCCACAGGCGGAAAACAAGTGTTACATAAAAGGATGTTTTCAGAATGGCATTTTGACTCCTTGGTAGCAACACTAGAAGATGGTAGAAAACTGTGAAAGCAAGGTCTTCAAATCTAAGAGGAAAAATGATTTCCAATCTAGTATTCTCTCTAGAATATAGACAGTCCAATCAAGTATGGGGCTAAAATAAAGGTTAGGCTGGCACAGTCTGAAAATTTTATCCTACCATGTACCCTTTTTTAGGAGGCTACTGGAGGATGTGCTTCACCAAAACAAAGGAGTAATCTAAGTAAGAAGACATGAGATCCTGAAAATATACAATCTCACAAAGGAATGCCATGAAAGAAAGTCCCACGATGACTGCTGTGTCAAGTAAGTAGAGTGGGGATTTCAGGAAGCAGGTCTCTAGGAAACTTGGAACAAAGTGTGTGAGTACATGGAACGTGTAAAAAATGCAACAGATGTTGGGACAAGGGGAAAAAATTAAAAGATAAGTACAAGGGTAACTAGAATAATGATAAAATGAAGCAATTCTAAGTACACCAAATACAAATTTTTGGATGAGTGTCTCTGTGTCACAAAAATGTATCTGAAATTTTATTTCTTAAAATGTAATCATTCTATTACAATTTCAGTAGTCAGATTTTAGAAATTTGACATTAAAAATATAGGAAAACTGTAGTATTGTCAGCGATTAGATTTCTCCTTCAGGCATCATACACCACAATTGCAATAGGTGCTCACCTTCAATAAGAGGTGCACTGCAGAAGACTTTTTCAGAAAAACTTGTGTTCAGTGACTTGTTTTGTAAAAGGAACTATGCCCCTTGCTTAAGCAAATCTCAAATTTTTTTAAAGAAATGATGCATACATAGCAATCATTTCAACCAGCTTTTTGTTTAAATTTTAGCCTCTGTAGACTCAAAAGCATAAGGAGTTATTTCTTTACAAATAATATTCTGAAATTTTATATTATTTTCCATCTTCTGTACTGTTTTTGTTATCAGGATATAGTTATTCCCATATAATGCTTTAGATTTTTTTTCTATGTATTATGATTGAGGGTTTTTTTCCTATACTTTGTTTATATTAATATTATATAACTTAATAAATTTTGATCTAACTGCAAATAATTATGTGTGGTGATGTGGTTTTTTCTCTGTCATCCAATCTGTTGAGTAAACCTTGCCAGAACAATTCGTCCATATGCCTTTTTCTTTTCTTTTTGTTTTTTTAAGTAAGGGATAACCATACCTACACTAAAATACATAAAGTGCAATAATCATTTAGTGTACTTGATTTTTCACGTAATGCATACTCTCATATTAAGATGTATACACTCAGATTAAAGTATAAAAAATTTCTGATTCCCTAGTGCCCTTTTCCCTGTTTATACCTCCCCCAGAAATAACCACTCATCTCATCTAAAGACTGATTAATTTTGCTTGTTCTCAACTTTATGTGAATGAACTCGTCCAGTATGTATTGTTTTACACTTGGCTTCTTTCATCAACATAATATCTGCGATTCATCTAGGAGTTTGCATGTATCCATGATTCATTTTTTTAAATTGCTGTAGATTATCCCATTGTATGAATATGCCATAATTCTTTTATTCATTTACCTGTTAGATGGCATTTGAGTTCTTTACAATTTGCGGCTATTACAGATAAAGCTGCAATTAAACATTCTTCTGTGTTTTTTGTGGGTGTAGGCACTCATTCCTTTAGGGAATGAGCCAGACTGCTGTGTCATAGAGTAAAACTGCCAAACGCTTTCCAAAGTGATTGTATCATTTTACGTTCTCACTAGCAATGTATGAAAGTTCCAGTTGCTTCACATCCTTACAAACACTTGTTATTGTCAGTCCCTAATTTTACTGATTCTGTTATTGTATAGTAGTATCTCATCGTGGCTTTAATTTACGTTTCCATGATTTGCAATATTGAGTACCTTTTCATATGCTTATTGTCCTTTTAGATGCCTCTTTTGAAAGTACTTTTTCAAGTCTTTTGCCCACTTGTAAATTATGCTTTTTCTTAATGATGTGTTCTTTACATGTTTAGTATACAAGGTTGTTTGTCAGATATATGTATGTGTGTTACAAGTATCTTCTACCAGTCTATGCCTTTTATTTTTACTTTCTTAATGGTATGAGTGGAAGTTTTAAATTTTTATAAAATCCAGTTTATCAGGTTGTTTTTCTATTATTGTTAGTGCTCTAACATCATTGCCAACCTGAATGTTATGAAGATATTCTTCTATGTTGTGTTTTTTTTGAGGCCTTATAGTTTTAGCTTTCACATTTAAGTCTGTGATCCATCTCAAGTTAATTTTGTATATGATATGAGGTAGAAGAGGAATTGTCTTTATTAAAATATTCTTATTGGGCTTCCCTGGTGGCGCAGTGCTTGAGAGTCCGCCTGCCGATGCAGGAGACGCGGGTTCGTGCCCCGTTTTGGGAAGATCCCACATGCCGCGGAGCGGCTGGGCCCGTGAGCCATGGCCACTGAGCCTGCGCGTCCGGAGCCTGTGCTCCGCAAATGGGAGAGGCCACAACAGTGAGAGGCCCGCATAACGCAAGGAAAAAAAATATATATATATATATATATTCTTATTACAACTGACATTTTGAAATTTAATGACTGAAAACAATACTTTAGGTATCTCATTTTTCTCTATTACTATCTTCTTTTTATTTTTTGGTAACCTTTACATTTATTTTATCCAGGTTAAAGGTCATTTATCATAGATGTGGTTTATATATCTTTGGAGTTTGTCCTTTTCATGAAATTTGAGGTAGGAGAGTTGACATTCCATTTTTCAGTTATCCTCAAAAGACTGAAGAATTCCCAAATTGGACTTTTTCTTGAAAATTAATTATCTAAATGGTATAAATTAACTAAAATCTAATACTAGTTCTTTGTTTAAAATTCTACAGCTATTGGAATTATAAACAATTGAATCTATTATTCTGCCGTGTACTGTTATTTAAATGTTTTTATACATTTTATACATTTAAGGTATTCTTCTAGACGTTATCTAGTCTAATATTCGTGTTCATCTGTTTCCCTGTTATTCAGCTACCAGAACGTTCTCAATATCTGTTTCTGTACATAAAATTAACAGTTTTCAAATCAATTATTTGCAGCACTTTACTTTTGCAATACATACACATAATATTTGACCTGATTAATAGAATTTCAGTGCATAAAATACATTCATTCAGTTGGTCATTCAGCAAATATTTACTGAGCACCTACAGAGTGCCAAGTACTATTCTAAGCCCTAGGACTTTAGCAGTCAACAAAAAAGACAAAAATTTCTGCCTTCATGGAGCTTACATTTCAGTGTGATTTTTCACTTCAATTTATATCCCAAATGTTTACCTGTACTAGAAAATATATATTCAGATATTAACAGTAAGTCTGGATTATTTGTAATAGTTAATTCTGTGTCCATCATATTGTGTGCTCCCCTTTTCAGAGTGTAGAGTTCTTATGAGAAATTGCTACCCAGCCAGGAATTATATTTCCAGACCCCCTTATATCTTACTCAGTTCTCGCCTATAATCAGTTTTTGCCAATGACTACAGAGTTGATGTGTCAAGTCCAGGCCCCAAGGTATTTTAGAAGTGGATATACCTTCTCTATATTCTTTTTGCCTTTTACTGGCTGGATGAAGATGACTATGTGGTCCTGGAGGATCTTGGAGCACAGATAGAAATAGCCAACTGCTGATTCACTTTAGATAGGAAGGGGGTCCAAAGACAAGTAACTCAGACTTTCATGTGAGCAAAAAAATAAACTCTACTGTGTTAAGCTACTGAAATGTAGGGTTTATTTTAGCAATTAACATTACCGTAACTAATATACTTGCCTTGTTAATAAACAGCTGTTGTTAATCTGAATAGGTATGATATTCATCTGGAAAAAAGAACCATTATCATTGATCTGGTACAATTTCAGAGTGGCCAAAAATGATAGTGAAAGAGGTAGTCAGCTCTTCAGCCTCCCAAAGGCCAAGGCCAAAGCCTAAGAGCAGGTTTTTGCTGAATACTGAAACCAACACACACTTAAATCTATCCCTAGCAGTTAGTGAATTAAAAAAGAAGACAAAGAAGGATTGTATAAGAAAGTAGTAGTAATTTTGAGCACACTTTGGCCCATGAACCATATTTACATTTTTATCATATTAAGTGATTACTATTGGAATTCTGATAAAATAAGACTGAGGAATGTGGAAGGGATATGGTGTAGGAAAACCACATCCTTCCTCATTCAGTATGGTAGTAAGTGTAAAATGTGTCAGAAAATTAAATATATACATGCTTTTTACGCTCATGTAGGAATAGAATTTGTTGCTTCTGCAGGAGTGGAACCAGTGACTAGAAACAGAGGTGGAATGAAGTCATTTCATTTTTTCACTCTTGAATATTGTACCATATGAATAATTACCTATTTAAAAATACATATAGAAATGAAACATTTTATGATTAGCTTGTGAGAATTGATTGGTATCAGGGAAGATATAACTTTACTGAATTTCAACAAAATTTCAGCAAAATCCTTTATGAAAATTGGTGTATGGGATTGCAAAATTGATAACCATAATTCAGTAAGTACCTTTAATGATATCCATCCTTTGAACCTGTGAAGTTTCATATGTTTTCAGTTATAGCAGCTATTAAAATCAGTGTTGAAATAAACTGAACTTAGAATTAGACCTCTGAATCACAATATCCTAAAATGATAAATCAAGATTTTTTTAAATGTTGAAGCATATTCAATTAAATTGCTTCATCTAAAATACTATATCACAATATATTAATAATATATACCAAAATTTTTGTCAAATTAACAATAATTTGTCATATTTTCTTTAATTCATCTGTTAACTTTCTCTTTTGGGTATATTTTACAGTGTGTATAAAATATTAGTACAGTACAGTCATAGGTTAAGAAGTACATTATTGGAATGCATGCTCAAAAAGTTTCTGCTGATCAGTTGCTGAATCAAAATTTAGAGACGTCTGCTGTATAGTAAATGCCATGAGAGCTCAGGGAGAGCATCTCTGACTGGAGTAGTCAGGTCAGGGCTCCCTCAGAGTGCTACCTGAGCTGAGACATGAAGCCTGATAGGATGTGAATAGGAGAAAGGATGAGGAGGACATAATAAAGCAGGACGACATAGAGGGAACTGTTAAGGCTTGTTTGGGACATTAAAGCAATTCTCAAACTGGGGTCTGGTACCATCCACAACAGCATCACTGAAGTGATTGTTTAAAATGCCTTACTTAGACCTGAATCAAAATTTCTGATGTAAGGAGTCAGAATTATTCATTTTTATCAAGCTCATGATAATTTTTATGTTTACCAAAATTTGAGAAATTCTAAATCCATGTACATATTCTAGGTCATACTTGGATTTGTATTGCAGAGACACCAGATGACCTTAAAAAACAAAAACAAAACAAAAACAGTGGTCAATTCTGGAAAGGGAAATTGAAAAACGACTTGGCTAGCTTGAAAAATTGAACCATAGGTCATTCTATTACCAATACTTAATTCAGTTAAAAAACTTTTTCATTTCCATTAAGTAGAGAGCACTCTACTGCTATGTAATAAAGAGAATTTAAAAGCATCAGTTCCATTCCTTTTTCGAGTGTTGGAGAGTTCTATAGTTTAGTTACCTTTGAACTCTAGAAAAAGACCAGAAAGGCAGCAGTATTGAGTGGCCAGATTCACTTTCTGCCTGTTTAAGGTGAAGTCAAATGTACTTTGCAAACTGGCTGTTAAATGTTTCAGGTATTGGAAAGACTACTTGTGCGATTAACTGCTCTTAGCCCGTGTACTCAACTCTTCTTTTATCCCTGTGCTTCACACCTCTGTTACCACTAGCAGGATTTTAAGGTATGAAGATGAGAAAAATGACTACCAATGCTCGCATTACTAGATTCATTGCCCACTGGCTGCTTCCAAAACAATTTGTGGCACTCATGGTGATCATATCAATATTTTATATAATCTGGCTAAAATTTTGCCACCAAACATTTTGTTCCAAAATGTCTTAAATTTAAACATTTAAGAAAAATGAAACCATAAAAATGCTAGGAGAAACTATTCTTGGATGGGGAAGGCCTTTCTAAGGATGATGCAAAAGCCAGAAAATATGAGAAAAGATAAACAGATTTACCTATGTAAAAATTCAAGATATTTATACAGCATAAGAAGCATAATTGCTAACTGGGGGAAATGTTTGCAATATGTATGATAAGTAAAGTGCTAAAAGCCCCTGCAAAGAAAGATCTTGTAATAAGTTTTAAAAAATGATTAAAGACAATTTTGGTGATACAAACTTTAGCACTTTATGAAGTAGAATAAAATGTAGTGGAAGGCAGGAAGCTTTTATAGGATAAAGAATAAAGAACAAGGAAAAGAAAAATAGAAAATATCTGATTGGCTGGGGTCACCTAGTCAACCTTGTTTTGAGTAAGAAGAAACTAAGTAGAGAGCCCAGACAGAGCTGGCTTGGTGTTTGGGGATTGGCTGACTGGATATACTGTGTTTCTGGTCGCACAGAGCATTACAGGGACACAAAAGTTATCTAGGTGTTGGTTTGCTGACATGGCACCCTACACAGTAGCAGCCCTATCTCAGGTCTAGAAAGTTACTTCAACATATAGAAAACAGCCAGACAAAAAGAGTGCACAAAAAGTTTAATTCCAATGACTGATCAATTTGTGGAAAGGTGTTTTAACAGCCCTACTAGTAATCAAACAAATGGTGTAGGGGAGACACTCTTCCCCTTTTAAATTGGAAGATATTTCAAGATCACCAGCATGGGAAAACACACATTTTTGAGCACTATTAATGAGTATAATTTGGAATAACTATTCCAGAACAGTATAGAATATATAAAGATTTAAAATTTGCATACTCTTTGAAACCAGTTTATTCTAAGATTTACTCCTATGGAAATACTTGCACATCTGTGCAAAGATCCGTGTATAATGTCGCGTAGGAAGTCTTCCTGATGCAATGGTAATCTCCAGATACACTACCAGGCAGACTATCCCAGATGTCATGGACAGCAAATCCTTACAGTCCAAATTAAGATGCTCACATCCCATGGTTTACTGAATCACTTTTAAACAGAAGTCAATTGGAAAGTAGAGTGAAGGTTAAGACATTTACGATAGGGTGCCAGGGAGGTGGAGGACTACATTACCTGAATCCTGGGGTATGCAGTGGTGTTGTCCTGTCTGTTGCAGCAGCCTTGACTTCTGAACGTGCAGGGTTTTGTTTTGTTTCGTTGTTTTTTGCCGTACGCGGGCCTCTCCTCACTGTGTGGCTTCTCCCGTTGCGGAGCACAGGCTCCGGACGCGCAGGCTCAGCGGCCATGGCTCCGCGGCATGTGGGATCCTCCCGGACCAGGGCACGAACCCGTGTCCCCTGCATCGGCAGGCGGACTCTCAACCACTGCACCACTAGGGAAGCCCTGAACGTTCAGTTTTGAGAACCACAGTTGAAATTGAAAGAGGGGCTCAGCAGGTGGAGGATGCATAGAGTCAATACGTGCTTGCTCTGTTAGAAATGTACAAAGGCATGTATGCCTGGTTAACGGCCTGCTGAGAGCCATGTTTTTTATCTGTGTTTCTGGGGCAGGACATTCACGGGGCCAGAATGAGTGTCAACAACAAATGGCATTTTAGGGATGATACAGCTGTCAGCCTGAAGGTGGCATTATCTTTACCTTACATCTTTGGTCTTTCCATCTTTTTCCACCTATTAGTAACACTCTTGTTCGTTCCCTCCTTTTTACATATGTTCCATTCTATCTTTATCCTGTCTTACAGTACACTCTGTACTTAACACATTTTAAGAATTCTATCCAACATAAGTTTCATATATCCTTTTTGGTTTTCCTGTCCTTTAGAACAGAATTGAATATTCTCATAATACAGCAAACATTGTAAACATATATGAAACATTTTGCTTAAAATATAAAAAAAATAAAAGAATTGTTCAATAATGGGTGGGGTAAACATGTTGTATATAATGGAATACTGGCTGTTTAAAATGGGAATGTAGATTGTTATTGGCAAAAGGAAAATAAGATTGAGTGAATAGGGTTCAAAAACATTATTACAGTATCTTATTTATTTTAAAATACATATATGTACTTACCATTTTCTAGGTGTTTTCAGAGAGATGTCTAGAAGAATCTTCAAAATATTAACAGCAATTTTCTTTGAGTGTGGGACTTGGGGTGATTTTTGCTTTCTTCTTATACCCATTTTTTGTATTATTACAGGTGAGATTGAGGAGAGGGGTAACTAAAAGAAGCTTATATGTTTAAAATATAAAGAAAATACAAATTGACTGTAGTTTTAAAAAGTTTCTGATTGACAGCACTGTGCTCTGGGAAGAACAGGCTTTGAAGTTGGATAGACTCAGATCCATTTACTAGCTGTGTAAAATTGGGTACTTAGCCTCCCTTAGCTTCAATTTTCTAGTCTGTAGAATGAAAATAATAAGTGCCTTAGTGGGGGTGAGAACATGTGCAAAGAGCATGGCATAATTCCAAGACCACATTAGTGGGCTAATAAATGCCCTGTATTAGACAAATCACATAGTCCTCTTCTGCCCTCTATTTCATTCCTGATAGTGTGAAAAGACCTACTAGTCACGGTGCTAGAAAACCCCAGCAAACTGCAAAGGACTCTTTCCAAGACAGGCCAGCTTGTGGTACCTTGATTATAATAACTGCAGTCCAGCAAAGCCTGATAAGGGAATCTGCTTTCCCCACTGTCTACCACTATAAAGTTGCAAGTATAATATATCCAACTGGAAAATGTTTTGGCCCCCAGACTTAATAAGATCATAATTAAATAACTAAAACTTGGAGTTAGAAAGCAGTATTACTAAACTTTAGTGTGTATAAGGTCATCAAGAGCAGTGGTTCTCAATCCTGTTCACACCCAATATCACCTTTTTTATAATGTTCATGTTATTATCTTGAAATTCATAGATAATTTTTAAATTAGTAAACATTTTAAAAATCAGTATAATTTCTTGACAGTAATAGAAAGGAGAAATAAAAGGAAAGCAATTGTAATTAAATCATTTCAGTATGGAAATGCTCTGGCTTGATTAACTTTATGACATAATGTAGTACTCAGACGCTTGCACATATTGGCAGACTCACCATGAATGTGGCAGTTACAATACAAGTGTGTTGTATCAGCAACCAAATGTGAGCCACAAAGCCATTGATGATGTGATCTTCCACAGAGGTGAACAACTTTTGATAAAGTTCTGAATCAAAAAGGCTAATTTTCTTCTAGTTTACAAAGTGGTTGAATTCCTGTAAAATGTATTATATATTAAGACCCTGCAGAAAATACTCTAAATTTGGAATTAAGTAGGACGGTTGTTTAAAATGTGGATTCTGGATCCTCACCTCCAGAGATTTTGACTCATGGAATCTAAGATAGGACCAAGAGTCTACATCAACATCCTGGCAGTGATTCTTATTCAGGCATTCTGTTTTCTAATTGAATTGGGGGAGCGGGTAGTTGTCCTGGAGAGGGAACCTAAGAGGATAAACTAGGAACCAAAACGCAGGTTGGCTATGTCTATGAAGTATAATGTATTTGGGTGAAAGTAAGGAATTTAGAATAGGAATATCTCTGTTTCAGACACAATTCTGCTACTTGTAATTGCCTTACTTGGTATAAATTTTCTGTATTTCCTCATCTATAAAAATGGGTAGTGTGGAGGGATGGGATCGTGGTTTCTGAGACCCCTTGAGGTTTGCTTGTTTTTTTTTCAAGATTATTAAAAGTTCTGATATAAAGCAGTTTATAAAATGAAATATATTAACCATGCAAATTGCTTATTATTTTGATGCTGTTATTCACACTTTAGGAAATTCTGATCAGGATGTTGTCACTTTCCCCAAAGCCCACTGTTTGAAACCAGAAAAAGCAAGTCACAAAGAAATTTGGCCCGCTAACCCCTCCACTCACCAAACAAACGAAAAACACACAAACTCGTAATCCAAAGACTTGACAGGATTCTGGCTCTGGGTGGCCGGTGGCCAGGTGTGTGGTTGAGTCGCTTCACTTTCCCTGGGATCGGTTTGCTCAGACTTTCAGCTCCATTTGTTACTCACCTACTCCTTCATTCCTCTTTGCTTCCTCCTTTCCCACACCTGCCACCATCCTTTCTACCCCTGTCTTTGACTTTTTTCTCTGCTTTCTTACACTACACATTCCCTCACTACGTACTCTGCGCTTTCTCGTCCCAGATTTCGGTCACCAGCTCCTCGGCAGCCCTTTTGGGGAGCCCTTTTCCCTTTGGTAATCTCCTGCAATTCTCCCGCAACGTCCGGGGTCCTTCTTAAAATGGGGGAAGGGGGCTCCCCCCTCACCCCAGGCAGGGTCCCAAAATGTATGCCCGGTCCCCGCACCTGTGTTAGTAGATGTAGCCTTCGGGGGAGGGGGCCAGCCCGAATGAGGATGCACGTGCTCCAGCGCCGGACACGCACTGCCCGTCCCCCCCCCCCGCCCCCTCAGCCCTCAGCGCCCAGCTCCGAGGCTCCGGAGTCGCTGGCTGAGTGCACCCGTCAAGGTGCCCGGTCTCTCGCCATCCATTCGCCAGCAGCACGTCGCCAGGGTCCCTTCACCACACCAAACGCCCCAGCTGCCCGAGTCTGAGGCCGGCTCTTCTTTCTCCTTGGCCTGGGATGCCCACCACGGGCGGGGTCCGTCGCCACTGAGTCCGGAGCCCGGCGCCACCCACGTGTCCCAGAGCGCCGCGCCTAGCCGGCGCAAACCTCTCCAAGGCCACTGGCTCCTAGTCGCTGAAGCTGATTGCGGGCGAAACCCGCACGGGCCCGGGAGCTGCGCGCGGGTCACGAGCGGCACGTGCGGTTTCTCGGCGCTTCGCCGCAGGGTGCGGGCGCCCGCAGAGCCAGCAAGCGAGCGAGGGCCGGAGGAGGAAGGGTGGGCGCGCGGGAGCCACGCGGTGGCGCGGGCGGCGGTACTGCAGTGCCACCTCTCCCGAGAAAGCCCACACACTCACACGCCCGCGCCCGCAAGCACCTGCACACCGTGGGCATCGAGAAGCCGAGCCATCGAGAGGCTTTGAGTGCCTGATGCGTTTCAGCGATGGCTTCTGCCCTCAACAGCAAAATTCACGCTCCCGGGACTTGCCCGGGCTCCAAAGCCGATGCCGGAGGTGGCGCCGACTGGCGAGTGGACTGTGATCCCGAGATGCACGTGAAAATGTGCAAGAAGATAGCCCAGCTCACCAAGGTAACGTGAGGCGCTGCAGGCCGGCCAGCTGCGCGTCCGGGGCGCCCCGGCCCGGGGAGGGAGTGCGGACGCGCCCGAGGGAGGCCCAGGCAGAATCCGAGCTGAAACTTTGCCTCGGAGGCCAACCCGGAAGGGAAGCGGTCCTAAATCTTGGTGACCTTCTGGAGGCACCATCCTAAAGCTGAGAGAAGGATCCTTGCCAAGGAAACTCATACAACCTCCGCGCTGAGCAGGTGGTCTGTGCTCCCAGGGTGGGAATGTGAATCGAGTTGAATCAGTGCTGTGGTGTGTGTGTGTGTGTGTGTGTGTGTGTGTGTGTGTGGTGTGTGTGTGTTTCCTTGCGTGCTCTGCTCAAGTGATAGTGCCTGGGGTCTGGTCTGTGCTCCCAGGGTGGGAATGTGAATCGAGTTGAATCAGTGCTGTGGTGTGTGTGTGTGTGTGTGTGTGTGTGTGTGTGTGTGTGTGGTGTGTGTGTGTTTCCTTGCGTGCTCTGCTCAAGTGATAGTGCCTGGAATGTTGTGATTTCATTCATCGCCGTACTTTACAGGCGGGGAGGAGGTCATGTGGGCTATTTAAACATTTGATTCATTTGTTGAGTGCCAGCAGCTTGTGTGTCACTGTAGTAAGCCTGGAAGGCAGCCCCGGGGACTTACTATCAAACTGGGTACAGAGCATAAATGGGGAAGTGAACGATTCACCATTTAATTACTGGATTACAAAGGACCTCGGGAGGTCAGCCCCCCCATCTCCCTACCTCATCCCAGAGCCCTGATTGAACCTCCAGGAACTGTGATGTCTTCCTTATGAAGACCAGCAAGAAGATGGACACCCTGTCCTTTGTTAACCCCCTGCAGCTTCCCAGTTAGGAGCTCCTTGTGGTAGGTTCCCCTCCTGTGCCTGTTGTGTAGACCGAAAACAACATCCCTCTCTGTCTTTTATACAAGGTCCCGAGTGCCTGAATTTAGCTAGTTGCCTTGGGGTTTCCTTTCGATCTCATAATAATTACTCTTGATAATATGCCTGCTAGTGGAACGTCCGGTCCAGGTTCTGTGTATGGGACATACTCTCTTCCCCAACTATCTTCCTCCCACTTCCCACACCCACTTTTTTGTGGGATCACAGGCATTTTCCTCCCTGACTATTTTGCCAGAAGGAAGAGAGCACAGAGACCTGGAATTGGACACCAGCTGCCTTCTCCTATCCCTCCCATTAACTTCTCCACATTTTTTGCAAATGAGCCTGTATCCAAACAGTGATCTCTCTTTTTTTTTTGCGGTACGCGGGCCTCTCACTGCTGTGGCCTCTCCCGTTGAGGAGCACAGGCCCCGGACACGCAGGCTCCGCGGCCATGGCTCACGGGCCCAGCCGCTCTGCAGCATGTGGGATCTTCCCAGACCAGGGCACAAACCCGCGTCCCCGGCATCAGCAGGCAGACTCTCAACCACTGTGCCACCAGGGAAGCCCAAATAGTGATCTCTTTAGTCAAGGATGGAAAGGGGGGAATGGAGATACTCCTTGGAGGCCTTGGCATGTGCTGCTTGGCACCACTGATCTAATCTGGAGTCATCCAAATAGTGACATCAACCCAAAAAGGTATTGATTTGAGGCGCTGGGCACAGTGTAAGGCATCTTCATCTTCAAAGAACCTAAAATATTTTTGGAGAAACAAGGTTGGAGAGAAACCTCAAAGACACTGCTCTATAATCAGTTGCTAAATTGGATGTTTCAATTTGTGAGTGCTATAGAAGTAGAAACAAAGGATAAGTCATTATGGGTAAGAACATTTAGGAGAGACTTTATGGAAGAGATGAACCCTGAACTCAGTATGAATTTATGGAGTGCCTACTGTGTGCCAGGTGCTGTGCTCAATATCGATGGCATAAAACTGAGTAAGATAGGAACCCTGCCCTTGTGATGAGACAAATGCATAAACAGGTCATTTCAATATAATGTGGTAATGGTAGCATTCTGCCCATTATTATTGATATTTTGGCACAATTATTATGTGCCAAGCACCGAAGGTTACGGCAGTGAAGAAAGCAGCCATGATCACTAGTGCATAGTAGGCAGTGTTTCTCAAAGTATACTCTGCATTAGAAATCACAGTTGATTCTTATTATGTAGAGCCCCTCTTTACCATTTTTCATGCTAATTGTTTAAATTAGACATTTTTTAATATTGATATTGATATGCCACCTTTCTTTTGGCTACCTTTTGTATGTGATATTTTCCATCTCTTTATATTTAATCTTTCTGTAAGTTTTATTTTAGTTGTATCTCTGATAGGTGAATTTAATCCATGTGCATTTACTGTGGTAACTAACATATTGGGACTTATTCTTCCATCATATTTTGTGTTTTTCATTTACCATCCTGGATTAGTTAAATGATCTATATTCCCTCATTTTCCACTGCTGGTTTGAGCGCTTCCGGCATTATTCCTATTCTTCTCAGCCTTGTCTTTTATTTTTCCACATACATTTTTTTTTTTTTTTTTGCGGTACGCAGGCCTCTCACTGTTGTGGCCTCTCCCGTTGCGCAGCACAGGCTCTGTACGCACAGGCCCTGCGGCCATGGCTCACGGGCCCAGCTGCTCTGTGGCATGTGGGATCTTCCCGGACCGGGGCACGAACCCGTGTCCCCTGCATCGGCAGGCGGACTCTCAACCACTGCGCCACCAGGGAAGCCCCTCCACATACATATTTAACTATAGTTTTTCTAACAAAGTTATCACATAATTCTTTCTCCCTAGAAAAGAGCTTTGCATACTTTACCCATTTAACAGCCAGCCTCCCCTTTCCCATCTTGTCATTGTTGTCTAGAGTTTTTTACCTTTTAAAATTTACAATCGTTTTTATACTTGAGTTCATTAAATTTACTGACATTTCACCAATTCTTCTACTCCCTATTTTTTTCTTGAATCCACAGCCTTCTCTTTCGGTTCACTTTTCTTCTAGCTGAAGTTCATCATTTAATAGTTCTTTCCATAGGGGTCTTGGTGGGGTAAGAAATTCTTTGTATATTTGAAAATGTCTGTATTTTGCCCTCACTGTTGGATGGTTGTTTACTTGGGTATAAAATTCTAGTGATGGGACTTCCCTGGTGGTGCAGTGGTTAAGAATCCACCTGCCAATGCAGGGGACATGGGATCGATCCCTGGTCCGGGAAGATCCCCCCACATGCTGTGGAGCAACTAAACCCGTGCGCCTCAACTACTGGGCCTGTGCTCTTGAGACTGCACATGCCACAACTACTGAAGCCCGCACACCTAGAGCCCATGCTCTGCAAGAGAAGCCACCACAATGAGAAGCACATGCACCCCAATGAGTAGCCCCCACTTGCTGCAACTAGAGAAAGCCCACGCACAGCAACGAAGGCCCAACACACCCCAAAATAAATAAATAAAATAAATAAATTTTTAAAAATTTCTAGTGAACAGCTATTTTCCCATAGCACAGTGTTGATAGTGTTCTATTGTCTTCAGATACTAATTGCTGCTGGTAAAAATCCTACTGCCAATCAAATTTTCATTCCTTTGTAGATAATCTGCCTTTTCTATTGGTAGCATTTGTGTATGTGTATTTTGACGTTTAGCAGTTTCATTAGAACTCTCTAGTTGGTAGTGAATGTACTTTCTATTGAAGACTCAGGTGCTCTCTTTAATTCTGGAAAATTATCAATGATTTTGTGTTCAGATATTGTTTCTCTGTCATTGCCTCCACTCAGTTTTCTGCAACTGCCATTAGGTGAGTTAAGGTAGCCTCTTCATCCATATCCTAAAATGTTATTAAAAATCTTTTTGTCTCTATTGTATCCTGGTGAATTCCTTAATCCTGTCTTCCTATTTCCCAATCCTCTAAATAATATGTCCAATCCGGAGTTTTTCCCATCTATTAAGTTTTATTTATTTTTAAATTTTATTTATTTATTTATTTTTGTCTGCATTGGGTCTTCGTTGCTGCACGCGGGCTTCCTCTAGTTCTGGAGAACTGGTGCTACTCTCTGTTGCAGTGTGCGAGCTTCTCATTGTGGTGGCTTCTCTTGTTGCAGAGCACGGGCTCTAGGGGAATGGGCTTCAGTAGTTGTGGCATGCAGGCTCAGTAGTTGTGGCTCGTGGGCTTAGTTGCTCTGAGGCATGTGGGATCTTCCCGGACCAGGGATCGAACCTTTGTCCCCTGCATTGGCAGGCAGATTCTTAACCACTGTGCCCCAGGGAAGCCCCATCTATTAAGTTTTAGAATTACATTTTTCATTTCTAAGATTGCTGTTCTTGCTTCCTTTCTGTCTGATTTTGATAACTTCTTAATTTTTATAGCTTTATTGAAGTATAATTTACATACCATAAAATTCATCTAAACATACAATTCGCCATCTTTTAGTAAATTTACAGAGTTGCTGTACCATAACCATAATCCAGTTTTAGGACATTTCTATCACCATCCTTTGTATCCATTTGTAGTCAGTCCCTGTTCCTACCCCAATGCCAGGCAACCACTGATCTACTTTCTGTCTTCATAAATTTATCCTTTCCATTTATTTCATATCAGTGAAACGATACAACATGTATTTCCGTCTGGCTTTTTTCACTTAGTTGCTAAATCTCAGCATCATGTTTTTGAGGTTCATCAATTGTTGTAGCATATGTCATTCATTCATTCCCTTTTATTACTCAGTAGTATCCCATTGTATGGATACACCATTTTCTGATGATCACATTCGCCAGTTAATAGGCACTTGGATTGTTTCCACTCTGGGGCTATTATGAATCACGCTGCTACAAACATTACATTCCTGCAGCACAAATTTTTGTTACTCTTGGGTAACAAAAATTACTTCTGGGAATGGGATTGTTGGGTTGTATAGTAAATTTATGTTTGACTTTCTAAGAAACTGCCAAATGACTTTCCGAAGTGACTGTACCATCTTACATTTTCCAGCCTACTTTTCCAGGAGGATCAAGTACCACCCCAGGCACCCAGTTCTCAAATGCAGTGAAGTGCACGTCTTCCCTTCCTCCTCTGGGCACTCACTTCCCTCTGATATTTCCTCTCCTGAAATGACTTCATCTCTATAAGTTGAATTCTACTTATCTTTTAAGTCTCACTTCCCCCAAGAAAAATCTTTGAAAAAAATCTCACTTTTGTAATGAATCATGTGTTCATTCATCACTAATTGTATATTCGTTATTTCTTTCTTATTAATCTGTTTTTCCAGAAGTTTGTACAATGTCTGGCACATAGTAGACCCTCAGTAAGCTTGTTAAATTTAAAGTTTCTGCCTATGGATTTGGTTAATATTTCTTTCATCATGCTTATCCATCTGATATTATAGTTGATTTGTATATAGTATGTCCCTTAAGATAATAAGCTCCTTAATTTAGTCACAATCCTTTGCACCTGGTAAACACTCATTATGTGGGGTTTTTGGGGGGGGTTTGTTTTTTATATTTATTTTTGGCTGTGTTGGGTCTTCGTTGCTGCACGCAGGCTTTCTCTAGTTGCGGTGAGTGGCGACTACTCTTCATTGTGGTGCGCGGGCTTCTCATTGCTGTGGCTTTTCTTGTTGCAGAGCATGGGCTCTAGGCACGTGGGCTCAGTAGTTGTGGCTCGTGGCCTCTAGAGCGCAGGCTCAGTAGCTGTGGCGCACAGGTTTAGTTGCTCTGCGCCATGTGGGATCTTCCCAGACCAGGGCTCGAGCCCGTGTCCCCTGCATTGGCAGGCAGATTCTCAACCACTGCGCCACCAGGGGCGCCCTCATTATGTGTTAGTGTAGCAAATAAATATTCATTTACACGGTGGTCCAAAGTCCAGGATGCACATTAAAATCACCTGGAGAGATTTTAAAAACACACCAGTGAGACGATAACTAAATGCAATGCCTGATCCTAGACTGGGTTGTATCCTGGAGGTAAAAATGCTACAAGGAGATGATTGGGTCAGTTGACAAATTGAATATGATGACAGAGAAAATTAAAGTATTTGTATCAATGTTAAAGCTCCTGGCGTTGACAAGTATACCATGTCTATGCAAGAAAAATATCCTATTCTAAGAAAATGCACCTTGAACTTATTTTTAAGGAGGTGAGTGTGATGTCTTATTCTCAAAGAATTTTATTTTATAAATAAAATAGAGAAAATAAAAATAGAGAGCAAATGATAAAACAAATGGGACAGAATGTTAAGAATAGGTGAATCTAGGTAAATGGTATGTGATGTTCTTTGTACTATTCTTTTTCTGGCAGTTTTTTCCTAAGTTTGAAATTATTTCTAAATAAAAGTTAAAAACAAACAAAAGGAATACAATGCCCTGGGCTCCATCTCAGGAGAAAAGGAGAGAGAGGTGACAGGCACTGCTATTTTCTGAAGCCCCTTAAGACCTCTAATGTTCACACATTGTTGAGAACCACCAGTTTAGAACAACTAAAGGTTTAAACAGTAGAGTGGGCACAGAGGAGTTAATTGGGAGAACAGGAGGTTCCAAATCCATTTCCCCTTAAAGTCTGTGAGACGCTTTGGTCTTGAAAGCATCAGACATGTTTGCCCAGCCCTGTCCCTGGGCCCGTTCAGCCAGTCCCTGCTTTTGCACCTGCCCAGAAATTTCCAGCTGATTTTTCCTTTTGTAGGTCTCTCCACATCCTCATATCCAGAAGCATTAGCATCCCTCATACCCAGAGATTCCCCAATTCCCATTTTCAAGGTGGGATGGCGTGTCTTGCTCCCCAAATACAAGTTTAGCGAAGACCCTTTTATATTAGAACATGAAAATGAATGGGAAAGCACGTGTTCCCTCTCCATAAAGCCTCCCTTGAACTGAAGGCTGACTCTTCGGAGCCCAGCCCACAAGCATGACTCCATATACCCGTGGGACAACCTCTCATCTGGAGCAGTTAGAGGAAAAGTACCCAGGAGGCAATGACAGTCCTCTTAGTGCCAGAAGCTGCCAAGCTGAAAGTATAAGAAGTAAGATAACCCCGACAGACCCTGTCGGTCACCCTTCCTAAATGATGTCTGCCAGGATCTCGGAAGACCCTATAAGGGCTACGGTGGAATCAAGTGCCTGCAACTTCTGCACGTTAGTAATGCCTTATGATTCCCTAGTATTTGTGTTCTTTGCACAGCCTTTGACATACTTACTCATACTCTGTGTGCACAGCAGTTCTGCATGGCAAGGAGACGAGCACCATCTCTGATTGAGAGAATTAATATCTGAGACCCAAGAAAGGGCCAGTATTCTTGCCTGACATCACATTAGGATGTAGTGACAGAACCAGGGCATCCAGAACCCAGTGTTAGGTGTGTGTGTGAGGGTGATGCTTCTTCCCTGGTCACCTTTGTGTTTTCATAACCTCTCTCAATCATCTTTAGTGCTCTTTCCCAGGCGAGGGGAAATGTAGATCTAAGCAGCGAGGCTGAGGGCCGGAGCTGGGTCTGCAGAGCTCTTTCCTCTTTCTCTCTTGTTTCTCATGGAATGATCTGCCCATAGAAGCACACATTCTGCTCTGTCAGCCATGCCATCGATTTTACAGGGGTAGGTGTGGTTCTGGGAGGAAGAAATGCCCTGGTCTAGTATTGTGACTAGGTGCGTAAATATCAGAAATGCAGCCTGCCCGTGGGTATGTCACATTCTTTAATATTATATCGGTAATGTGTTATTTTGGTCTCAAAACAGCCTCACACCTTGGTCTTGTATTTCAATTAGTTCGTTGGAGAATAAGGATTTTGTTTATTGGGCTTTCCTAAAGACCCACCACACAGATCTTAGGATGAATTCCGTTATGAGGAATTTGGTACAGTGTTATAGTAAAAATGAATTCTGTCACTGGGAGAGCATCCTCACCTGAGAGCAGGGGACCTTTGAGTTGCAGTGTAGCACTTATCTGTAGATCCTTCCTTCCTTCCTTCCGTGGGAGGTTCTGGAGGTCAGAGTCACCACTCCCAGCACAGTAGCACAAGCAGACCAAGCGAACTGTGTCTCCCCACGTTCCAGAACCTTACTGAGGTCTATGGAGACACATTAGTGGGGACAGTCATATTGGATGTTGAGGGGAGATAGTGGATTGTTTACGGATGGGGTAGGGGGACTGCTGTTATGGAGAATAGACCCTGAGTATAAAATCAGAAATATTAAGGAAAAGAATTATAATTTCTACTCCAGGTTATCTTTTAAATGAATTTAAACTTGATTTATCTCTAGAGGGGTGCTTCTTACTCTTATTTATACTAATAAATATAAAAGAAAATTAAATGTGAATAAAAATGAGGTCACCTGGAGAGCTAACAATTTGGGGGTTACTCTTGGAATACTCTTACTCCTGATTCCTGGATGGCTGATATCAGCTAAAATGCTATCTCTTCAGAGAGACTTTTCTGACTTTCCAATCCAAAGGGGCCAACCTGCTTTATCTGTAATTGAGAAAAATAGTCCTTTCTTCCTTGGTGATTTGTTGTGAGGGTTCACTAACTTAAGGAATGTAAGTGGAGCATCTCACCTGGCCGAGGGACTATTGTAAGCCTGATAGATGTTGGTTTCCCTTCCCTTGCTGAGCTAGAAGAATTGCAGAGGGACAGGACCACTGCCCAGTTGTCAAAACTGGCAACTAGGAACAAAGCCAGGCCTTCTCTGGACTGAGAGGCCAGGGCAGTGTCCCAGGCAGTAGGAGTGAAGCTTACTGCCACATGAGTCCTCAGCAGCAGGCTGCCACTTGAGCCCTGTGTTTTTATGGCTTGAAGTTGTGGAAGTTTCATTGCACCCACTGACTCCCTTAGTTTCTCTGAAAATACCTTCCTGCCTGCAGGAGCCTGTGTAGGGACAGATGTTTAAACAGTTCCATACCACTTTGCTTTAGGATTCCAGATTTGAAAACTGCAGATCTGTTTTAACAGGCCCTCTCTGTTGGAATCTTTTAATTTAACAAAGTGACGCATAGGGTGTACAGACCGCTATCTCACAGAAATCTTTTTGCCATAAAACAGGAGGAAGTACACCTTAAATTGGGTGTCTTTGAACCCTACTAAGATGCATCTACTTTTGCGTAACCATTCTGATCTCTGCACTTCCCCCCGGCCTTGCTCCAATCCTTTCTCCACACAGCAGCCAGAGTGATACTAAAATTGAAGCATGCCCTCCTACACTGCTGTAGAATGTTGCAGCTGCTTTGGAAAACAGTCTGGCGATTCCTCAAGTAATTAACAGAGAGTTATCATATGAGCCAGAAATTCCATGCCTAGGTATAAACCCAAGAGAAATTAACTTGTACACAGTATTCAGAGCAACATTATTCATAATAGCCAAAAACCCGGAAATAAATGAAATGTCCATCAACCGAAGACTGGATAAATAAAATATGGTACAAAGTACAATGCGGGTAGTGACTGAGGGATGCAAGGTTTCTCTTTGAGTCATGAGAATATTCTTCAGTTGACTCTAGTGATAGTTACACCACTCTGTGAATGTACTGAAAGCCATTGAATTGTACAGTTTAAATGGGTGAATTGTATGGTCTCAAGAATTATATCTGTTAAGCTGTTAACATTAAAAGAAACGAAAACAAACTGAATTTTCTCCTGTTGAATCCAGTTCTGAAGCAAGTCCTGATGACTTTACCCCATAAATGCAATGAGTCAGTCCACCTCCCTTCTGCATTTCTGCCTCCGCCCTAGTCCAAGCCTCCTTCCCCTCTGGCCCCCAACCCCTGCTGCGGCCTCCTCGTGGTCTACCCTTGCCCCCACTCACAGCGGCAAGAATTATCTTATACAGTATAAACAGAGCATGCCATTCTTCCGTTTAGAACCCACAAATGGCTTCTCATTTCACTTGGAATAAAATTGGTTCACCTAAAGTAAATTCTTTAATATGGTCACTTGAGGTGGCTGCTGTCTACTTCTCAGCATCATCTCCTTGGCCACACTGGCCTTCTTTCAGGCTTTCAGATGTGCCAGGCTTGTGCCACCTGGAGCCTTTGTCCTCATGGTTTCTTCAGCCTGCTCCTGGCTTGGTTCAGATGTCTCTTCAGGGAGGGTCTCCTTGCTCACCTAGACCATGAGATTTCCTCAGCTGCATCTGCTGTTTCCATTTTTTTCCTCTATCTGTTAATCTATTTATGGCCTTCTCTTCCCCACTAAGGAAGTTCCTTGAGGGCAGAAATTTCTGTCTGCTCTGTTCTCTCCTATACCCCCTGGTGCCTAGAACAGTGCCTGGTTAGTGATCAGTGCCCAGCAAGTGTTCGTTGATGGACTAAATGAACAAAACCCTTCCTGGACCTCCTGCAGCTCCTAGGATAAAATAGCACACTTCAAACACAGCCTAGGTACAGTCGTCTTATGGGAGAGTGGGAAGGCTCCTTTCTCAAGGCCAGAACTCAGGAGGTGCTAGCATCTAATTTCTAGTTTTCTGAGCACAATGGAGAACTGGCATATCTGACAAATAAGTGGACATCCCCCATGCCCTCCCAGGCCAACATCTGACTTAGTCACTCCCAGCACCTGACCACAGACACAGGGTTGGACCAAACTTGGTGCCTCCATGTGGTCAGATCCACATTCCTTCAGAACACTAGAATTACGAGGTAAAATAAAAACAACAGTGACCAATCTTACACAGAAATCACAACCATTTTAGAAAAATCAAGAATACAGGGAAGCAAAAAGAAAAAGATTTTAAAGTATCCCCAAACCCATAAT
This sequence comes from Lipotes vexillifer, assembly GCF_000442215.2. Lineage (NCBI taxonomy): Eukaryota > Metazoa > Chordata > Mammalia > Artiodactyla > Lipotidae > Lipotes > Lipotes vexillifer. The sequence goes on along the minus strand of NW_006775205.1, from coordinate 1,719,691 downwards.
AACTACAGTGATACAATAACTAATACCATCTTTTGCAGAGCCTACTATCTGATTTCTCATACAAATATAGACCTGTAATTTTTAAAAAGAGAGTTATATCACACATAACTATTGTGTTACCTGGGTTTTTTCCCCTTCACAGTAAATCTAGAACCCTTCAACACAATTTTTAATGGTTGTGTCAATAGTCCATTGCATAAAAGTTGCATAATTTAACTTCTTTCATTTACGACACACTTACTGAGTGCCTTTTATGTGCCAGGTAAAATCCCTTATCTCATGGACCTTACAGAGAGAAGTAGAAAGAAGCTCTCAAATACAATAGAAGCCCTCCTATTCAACGTCACGTGAACATTTTGAATAATTGAAAATGAAAACTATAAAAGAAAAAAACCTAACATACATAACGTTTTTAACTTAAAACATGTGTCAGCACTGAGTTCCAGTGGGCAGGTGCAAACAGTTGTTAATTAAGGAAGGGAGGGGATGCAAGACAAGGGAGGAACAGTCAAGAGAAACGATAGTACAGCCTTGGGGCAGGGTCCTGGTTCCCATCAAGGGATACACACAACAATATCTTTGAGCTGTTTTGCAGAAACTGAAACCTTCACAAGGTGGGAGAAGTTAACTGTTTGCTGCCCACAAGCAGGTAGACCCAAGACTTTTTGGAACCAGAAGGTTGATGATATTGACTCCCACTTACCTCACCACCAACCGATCAGAAGAATGTCCACCAGCTGATCATGCCCTCTTTGAACCATTACTATAAAACTTCTCACTGTACCCTACAGATTGGGACACACAGTTCTGAGGGCATTAGCTTGCTGTGGGCCCTTTTCCTGGCAAAGCAATAAAACTATTCTTTTCTACTTCACCCAAAATAAAAAAAAAAAAGGGGTCAGCAAACCATGTCTCAGGCCAAATCAGTCCGCTGCCCATTTTTATATGGCTTGTGAGTCAAGGATGGTTTTTACATTTTGAAAAGAAATACAAAATAAGACCAATATTTGGGGACACATGAAAAGTACATGAAATTCAAATTTAGTGTCCGAAATAAAGTTCTATTGGGACACAGCCATGCACGTTCACTTAGAGATTGTCTTGGGTAGCTTTTGTGCTAAAATGGCAGATTTGAATCATTGTGACAGAGACTGACTAAAGCCTAAAATAATTACTGCCTGGCCCTTTACAGAAAAAAAGTGTGAGGATCTCTAATTAAAACATGTGGGTGGGGCTTCCCTGGTGGCACAATGGTTGAGAGTCTGCCTGCCGATGCAGCGGACACGGGTTCGTGCCCTGGTCCAGGAAGATCCCACATGCCATGGAGCGGCTGGGCCCGTGAGCCATGGGCGCTGAGCCTGCGCGTCCTGAGCCTGTGCTCCGCAATGAAACCAAAAACATGTGGGTGAACACTCATTCACTAATCATTTCATGTGAGGCTCAGTTTCAATTCTTTGGGACAGCCTGCTGATTGACACTTACCTTATTTGTCTTGTATAAACTACAGGTATAGTTAGAGTGACCTTTTAATTTATCATCCAAACTGAGACACTTCTGAGAATGAAAGGGGGCACTAAACCAGAAAGTGCGCTGAAACAACAGGTGTAAACAGGGACTGTCCTGGCCTGACCAGATGTAAGGTCACCCTGCCAATAATGCATATGTACTTTTTACCATTCGGGCGTCTTTAAAGTGGAGAATGAGAATCTAAAATACACGTGGAACAATCTGAGTTCAGAATCCTTCTAAACCTTTAAAACCTTTCACTTCTCTGTCACAGCTAATTGAATACCACTTTTTTCTTTTTTTCTCTAGCAACTTGCCTTTATTGAATCTTTTCAAAGCATTGAGTCCAGTTTTCATTGGAACAACAACGTACTCTTTACATTCATATATAACTGACCTAGTGCGGTGTTAAATCACATAATTATAATAGAAAATAAACTGGCACAGACAAGTGACAATTACTGTGAGTAGTGTGGTGGCTTTCCAGAGGAAGGATGAAGCGTATTAAGTTATCACATGTTTGCTGAATGGAGACTGGTTAAAAGAGCTTCTACTGTTTTTATACAAAAATAAATACAATTTTGATATGCTACCAAGTAGGAAATACGAAAACATTGAACAACCTGAGGGATCAAGAAAGGTTCCCTGAGATACGTAGGGACTATTATTGGTAGACTTTTGGTTGATTCCAGTTTCTCATTGTTATAATCGGTACTGTGATGGACATTCTTGAGACTCTATCCCTGCATTCTTGCTAGATTATTTCCTTGAGACAGATTTCTATGAGCAAAACTCACCTTTGTTACAGGTAGATTCCCATAAAGAATATCAGGAAAATTGGAAGAAATCGACCTGGAAAATATTTATCTATTAGTTAAAAACAATCTAATAGGGAGTTCCCTGGTGGTCTAGTGGTTAGAATTCGGCGCTTTCACTGCCGTGGCCTGGGTTCAATCCCTGGTAGGGGAAATGAGATCCCACAAGCTGTGCGGCACGGACAACAAAAAAAATCTAATAGACAAAGATGTATGGAGACCCTTACTTGTTAACTACAAAGCTTGCCATTTTAAAAGGCACTTACTACAACTCTCTTCTCCTATAATCCAAACACTGGAACAGTTCCGTGGGAGCAACCCTCATAGTTACAGAGACAATGGTGTAATTACTTTCAAACTATAGTGGCATAATAACAGGCCCAGGCTGTCAGCTCACATTATGACTGTTTAATGGACCTATTTGAAGTTACTCACTATATTTTGAGCCTCCAGGGTAAAAGGATACACCTGGAAAATGCTCCCAGGTTGCTCAAGGCATTAAAGAAACAAGCAGCTCTCTCACGGCTCAGGGGCCTGGCAGAACCAATAAACACACCAGCAATTCCCCCTGATCTGTCCCTGATCTCACGAGGAAGCCTTTCTCTTAGCTGTGGAACCTTCAGAATATGAAACAGAAAGAACTGCTTGTGAATCTTTGATGTTATCATCAGGAATAATGTTGTTCCCAGCCTGCTAAGGCAGAAAAATTTTCCTGAAAAGATATGCCCTTGCCTGCTGAATCCTGACCAGCTAGCATATAGCTTTACCCCTTGAATTTCAGGCTCTTATTTTGTTAAAATGCAAACCCAAGAGATTATTCAGTCTTTTACAGCTTTGTGCTAATTGTGTACTTGGCACTTGCTATCTTCTCTTGATAGTAGCCGTGGTAGACCAAAAAATAGCCCTGCAATAGATATCATCCCTGGAACCTGTGAATGCTAATTTGGAAAAAGGGTCTCTGAAGATTAAGCATGTTGAGATAAGATCGTCTTGTATTATCTGGGTGGGCCCTAAATCCAATGACAAGTGTAATTTGAAGAGAAAGGCAGAGGGAGGTTTGAGACAGAAAAGGAGAAAACACAGAAGAGGTGAAAGCCATGTGAAAATGGAGGAAGGGGTTGGAGTTATGCAGCCACAGGCCAAGGAACACCTGGAGCCACCAAAAGCTGGAAGTGGCAGGAGGGAGTGTGGCCTGCATTCACCTTGATTTTGTACTTCTGACCTTCAGGACTGTGATAGAATGAAGCTCTGTTTAAAAAAAATAAATAGGTTTCAGGTGTACAGCATTATAATTCAACATCTGTGAATACTACCAAGTGATCACACCACAAGTGTAGTTGCCATCCATCACCATACAGTTCACCCCCTTCACCCTTTCACCCGCCCCCAACCCTCTTCCCCCTGGTAACCACTAATCTGTTCTCTGTGCCTATGAGTTTGCTTTTGTTTTATTTTGGTTTTGTTTTTGTTTTTTTAGATTCCACATGTGAGTGAAATCATACAGTATTTGTTTTTCTCCATCTAACTTATTTCACTTAACATAATACCTTCAAGGTCCATCCATGTTGTCCCAAGTGGCAGGATTTCATTCTTTATTATGGCTGAATAGTGTTCCACTGTGTGTGTGTGTATGTGTGTGTGTATCCATCTTCTTTATCCATTCATTCATTTATGGACACTTAGGTTGTTTCTATATCTTGGCTATTGTAAACAATGCTGCGGTGAACATCAGGGTGCATATATCTTTTCAGATTAATGTTTTCATGTTCTTCAGGTAAATACCCAGAAGTGGAATAGCTGGGTCATGTGGTAGGTCTGTTCTTAATTTTTTGAGGAATCTCATACTGTTTTCCACAGTGGCTGCACCAGTTTACACTCCCACCGACAGTGGGTTCCCTTTTCTCCACATCCTCACCAGTATTTATTTCTTGTCTATTCAATAATAGCCATTCTAACAGGTGTGAGATGATATCTCATTGTGATTTTGATTTGCATTTCCCTAGTAATTAGCGATGTTGAACATCTTTCCATGTGCCTGTTGGCTACCTGTATGTCTTCTTTGGAAAAATGTCTATTCAAAGCCTCTGCTCATTTTTAAAATCAGGTTGTCTTTTTGTTGTTGAGTTGTATGAGTTCTTTATGTATTTTGGATATTAATCCCGTATCAGATATATGATTTGCAATTATCTTCTCCCATTCAGTAGGTTGCCTTTTCATTTTGATGTTGGTTCCCTTTGCTGTGCAGAAGCTCTTTAGTTTGATGTAGTTCCATTTGCTTATTTTTGCTTTTGTTTCCCTTGCCTTTAGAGTCACATAAACAAAAACATTGCTAAGGTCCATGTTAATGAGGTTATCGCCTATGTTTTCTTCTAGGAATTTTATGGTTTCAGGTCTTACATTCAAGGCTTTAATCTATTTTGACTTAATTTTTGTGTATGGTGTAAGATAGTATCTAGTTTCATTCTTTTGCATGTGGCTGTCCAGTTTACCCAACACCATTTATTGAAGAGACTGTCCTTTCTCAACTATGTGTTCTTTGCTCCTTTGTTGTAAATTAATTGTCTGTATATGTGTGGATTTATTTATGGGCTCTCAATTCTGTTCCATTGATCTGTATGTATGTTTTTGTGACAGTACCATATGTTTTGATTACTATAGCTTTGTAGTATAGTTTGAAACCAGGGAGTGTGATACCTCCAGCTTTGTTCTTCTTTCTCAAGTTTGTTTTGCTATTTGGGATCTTTTGTGCTTCCATACAAATTTTAGAATTATTTGTTGTAGTTCTGTGCAATATGCCATTGGAATTTTGACAGGGATTGCATTGAATCTGTAGTTTGCTTTGGATAGATTGGACATTTTAACAATGTTAATTCTTTCAATCCATGAACATGGAATATCTTTCCATTTATTTGTCATCTTCAATTTCTTTTGTCAATGTCTTATAGTTTTCAGTGTACAAGTCTTTCACCTCTGTGGTTAAATTTATCCCTAGGTATTTTCTTATTCTCTTTGATGCAATTGTGAATGGGATCATTTTCTTAATTTCTGTTCTGTTAGTTCATTATTAGTGTACAGAAAGGCTATAGATTTCTGTATATTGACCTTGTATCCTGTGACTATACTGAATTCATTTATTAGTTCTAACAGTTTTTTGATGGAGTCTTTAGGGGTTTTCTATATGTAATATCGTGTCATCTGCAAATAATGACAGATTTTTTCCTCCCTTTCTTATTTGGATGCCTTTTATTCCTTTTTCTTGCCTAATTGCTAATGGCTATGTTGAATAAAAGTGGCAAGAGTGGGCATCCTTGTCTTGTTCCTGATCGTAGAGGAAAACCTGAAAGCTTTTCACCATTGATAAAGTTCTGTTGGTTTAAACCACAGGTTTGTAGTGACTTGTTATAGCAGCCATGGGAATTGGGTCCATTGGCTAACTTTCACAATATCCTCTTCATCATTACCAAAGACTTCTTCCTTCTCAGACCCTACTGAGGTTCTTGCCTCTGATAATTGTCATAATCAACTAGTGACATTTTTAACAAAAATTGAGACCAGTGCATTAAAACCTTTGGGTGGGGCTCAGGCAATTATGAGTTTTAAAAGTTTTAAAAGCTCCACTTTAACCTGACTCTAAAATCACTACAACGGGTCCTTGGCCTTTGGTCTATATAATATGTCCAAGTCTGTTGCCTGGCCCTGGACTTGCTCTGTCTGGTAGCAGAGAGACTGTGTGTTTGTCTTATTTCTTCTGCTTCTCTAGGAGCTCTTTAGGCCAGTGATGTTCAAACGTTAGTATTAAACACAAATGGCTAGGCCCACCTGCAACATTTCTTATTCATTTGATCATGGGTGAGGCCTGAGAATTTGCATTTTAAACAAGCTCAGGTGATGTTGTGGACTACAGTTTGAGAAAGGCTTTAGGATCATCAGGGCTCTCTCTTTTGCCTTCCTCATATTTGAACTTCCAGAAGCTTCTAGCATAGTGTCCTGCTCTCAATAATATTAATAATATGAGCTGAATTACTTAGAACTGTGAAACCCTTGATGACAAGGACCTTGCCTTATACCTTTTAAATATATCTTTAGCACCTTCATTAATGCCAGGACACAGGGGGTGACAGTAGGAGACATATTAAAGGGTGGGTGCACCAGCAAATCTCCCATCTATAAGGGATGCTAATGCATCTCTGGGTGCCATCACATCACAGGAAATGCAGAAGGATGCCAAAATGGCAAAACCCTCCCTTAAGAGAGGTATTGTGCATGCCTCAGTGGCTGTTTCCAGTTTAGGCATGACTTGGAAGAGGTTGTGAAATAATGAGGAGTACAATAAAATGCTTTGTGAAGGAGGATACCACTGGTTAACCTCAAGGCTTCAGTTTTGCTGAGTAAATATGCAGGTTTGGGGCTAGAGCTGAATTGCTCCAGACAGTAAAAGAAAGATTAATCTCCCCTCAGCAGTTCTGCTCCATCCTCTTCCTCATGTTGCATTCAGTCTCTTAAATAGGCATTGACCAATTGCAGGTTTGAAGGAATGATAGATGTTAGCCTGCTAGTTTACCCACGTGTCTTGGTCTAGCTTTGCAGTCTGCTGATGATTTTGTTATGATTAGGATTACAGAAGCATTTGTGGGTAGAGTAAGGATCATGCAGATAGGATGTGGTGGGTGGGTTGCATGAGGGGTGATAGCTTCATATTTTGAAGACAAAGTTTATTTAGATCATAGTTTTGGTTAAGCCGAACTAATTTCAAGGAAGTGAAAAAGAAGCTGTCACTGGTTTTCATCTATTTTCTTCCCAGGGTGCTCTACCCAGGGTGCTCTGCCCTTGAGAAGCATACCCCTCAAACATCTGCTTTTCCTTGCACTTGCAAGCTCATTAATGGCCTTTTCCCAGAGAGAGACCCAGAAATAGCCAATTCCATTAAAAGGCTTATCATTAAGTACAATACAGCTATTTATGTGGGAGGATGGCCTCTGAATAAGAGTCCATTAGGGCTGTGGGCTAGAAAAATGGGTCAGCTTTCTTTTAAGGGAGAAATTAATTCAGCAAGCAAGAGCCAGAAATACTGTGACATTCATCCTGTACAGCTTTTCCTCTTCACGCTGCCAAAGTGCATCTGTCCAGACCTGCTATTCCTGTCCTCAGGCCCCTGGAGCAGGGCCCATTTGTCCTGAGGAAGCCTATCGAATTGTATGGTGACAGCCTAAATAAACATGAGCAAGGAGATCAGAACTGAGTATAGGGTGGGTGTGTGTGTGTGTGTGTGTGTGTGTGTGTGTGTGTGTGTGTGTGCGCGCGCGCATGTGAGCACACGCACCCTGAATATAATCTAAACCAAGAAAACAAAAGTTAATCAGTAACTTATTTGCTGACCTCTTTCCCCTTTGCTAGGTCCTAATGTCAGTTCCATGCGAGGTGGCTCATAGCCAAGTCCATGTGGTGCTGTCCCCAGAGAAGAGCTGAAAAAAAGAAGCTTATTTCCTGTATAGGAGGCAAATGCGTGAAAGGACGGTCCAGTGTCCAGTCTGCTCCTGCTAACTTAGGCAAGCTGATTCACAGGGCGTGGTGGGCCCTGGGTAGCTGCAGTCGACAGGCGGAGGAAGAACTAGAGCTGAACAAGTGGGAGCTGGGGAATAAGCATCCTGTTGAGAGTAGCCAGGGACACAGTGTCCAAAAAGCACAGAAAACACAGGAGTGAATCAGGCACATATCTGCAGTGGGAGAGCTGGTCAGCTGTGTGGGCCAGGACAGTGAAGGATTCCAGAAGGTGGATGATTCAGAATTCAGAAGAGCTGCAAGTCAGAAGTGGATGTTCTGCCCAAATTCAGCA
>NW_006775205.1:1674086-1711451 GCF_000442215.2 Lipotes vexillifer | reverse complement strand
AGGATGCCCCTGCTAGTAAGTTATGGACATGAAGACTCAACTCTACAGAAGGAGGGAATTGGCAGAGTGGCAGGTTCTTGGCAAACAACATAGAAAATTTAACGAACTTGTAAGACATTCAAGGAGGAGATGTCTTGTAGGACGTTGGTTGTCTAGTTGTGGTAGATTGGATTTTGCATTATTGTTCAGTAAAATATTCACTCACTCTTATTGCCCTCCCCTACCCAAAGAGCAGAGAGTCTGTCCTCATCCCATCCATGATGGGCTTCTTGAGATTTGCTTTGGTCTGTGGAATGTTAGAGAGTGCGAACACAGGCAGAAGCCTTAGGTATGCTCGTGCAGTTTGGTGATCACCATGAGAAAAGCATGGGCTGATTGGCCCCTGCCCCTACAGCCTAGTGCTAGTAAGCAGACCCGAATCCAGCTCAAAGCCTCAAGCCAAGCCCAGACAATACAAGACCTGAAACGCAGGGCAGATCCACTCAGCCAAGCCCAACTATGGTTACCCTACTTGAGAATAAACGCTTGTTGTAAGTCATTGAGTTTTGGGGGTAGTTTGTTATGCAGCATTATTGTGGGCAGTCCCTGACTAAGACAGAAGGGCTAGAACTCAGAAAAGATATCTCAACTAGAGATGCAGTTTTAGGAATTATCAACTCCTAGGGGATAGTCCATTTATTTGTTTATTTACTCATTCACTCAGCAAATATTTGGTACCAGCTGATTCTAGGCTGGGTACTTATTCATTGATATGGAGGAGATTGTCCAAGATCCTCATGGAAATAGGTGTCTTGGCATCTTTCCCAGGGAGAATTTTCTGAGTAAGAAAATGCTGTCAAAAACAGAACCTTGGGGATTGCTAGCCCATGAAAGAGAGTCTGAGAAAGAGCCTTCTGAGAGGTACTAGGAGACACAGGTGAAGGTGGTGTTTCATCTGGGAGAAGAAGCCTTCAGGAGGGACCATTGACTGGTGGTTGGTGCAAAGAGGGAAGATGGGTTGAGGCCTAAAAAAATGTCATTATGAATAGTCATTGGTGGCCTGGGTGTCTTTAGAGTGATGGGCCAGGGTTGGGAGAGCCTGGTGCTGAGAGCCATGTGTTGGCTTCTGTATTAGTCAGCTTGGGCTGACATAACAAAATGCCACAGACCCCATGACTTAAACATCAGAAATTTATCTTCTTGCAGTTCTGGAGGCTTTAAGTTCAAGATCAAGGTGCCGATAGTGTTGGTTTTTGGTGAAGGGTCTCTTCCTGGCTTGTAGACAGCACCCTCTCACTCTGTCCCCACCTGGCCTTTCCTCTGCGCACATGTGGAGAGAAAGAGATCTATGGTGTCTCTTCCTCTTTTTATAAGACACCAGTCCTATCAGATTAGGATACCACCCTTATGACCTAATTTAACCTTAATTACCTCCTTAATTGCCCTCTCTCCAAATACAGTCACATTGGGGGTTAGGGCTTCAACACAGGAATTTGGGAGGGAACACAATTTAGTCCATAACAGCATCAGGAGACTTGGTTCTGTTTCCAGCCTTACCACTGCCTAGGCCACCCCTTGAACTTTCCCCAGGACTCCCTGTCATGATCTAAAAGGCACAGCAGCCACCTTACCTGCCTGCCTCAAGGTTGCTGCAAGGAGAAAGTGAAATAAATTCCTTATATCTCTGGGGCAAGTCAGGGGTACAGTCAAGGTTTACTTAGTTGCAAAAGAGATCCTGGATAACCACCCCTACCAAATTCTATCCTCCCTTTCCCTGTGGGTCCTGGATGGGCATCTGTTTTCGTGTTGGCTTTTCATGCCTCTTCGCTGCTGCTGCTGGTTGCCTTCTCCATCTGTCCTTCTTGGGAAGAGAGGCTCCTCAGAATTTGTATATGAATTCTTTATGAACTGAGCATGTCATGAAATTCTGAGATGTTTACAGGGCACAATGTGATGCAGGGAAAGACCCCTAGCTATGCAGTCAGCCAGGCTTGGATTCACATCACGGGCCTGCCACAGACTGTCTGGAGCCTTAGAAAGTTATCTAACAGATTCCTTAGATTCCTCACCTGATGAATATTGGAAGGAGTGCCCACCTTGGTGTGTAGAGATGGCAACTAGATGACATAGTAAATGGATGAAAAACACAACAGCGAATGGATGAAAATTTTCATGACTTAACTTTAAGAACCTAGATGCCTGGTATCCAACTTTGAGCTGCTTGCTGAGCTATGATGCTGTGCAGTGTGACACCCCTCCCAACGATGCAGGCTAGTCCTACCCCTGTAGAGATGGTCCTTGGGAAAGTAAAGGTGTCCAGGCAGTGTCCACCACTTGGCAATGTCTGCAGAGTCAGGACAGCACATCAGGGCAGTGAGCTGATCCCTAAAGAGAATGAGTCCACTGGAAGCAAGGATGTGGAGCTAGACGAGACTGGGAGAAACAAAAGCCAGTCCCCTGAAAACCCAAAAGGTCGATGGTGCTGTATGTTTACTGGAGGTTCAAGTCACATTTCCTTTGAATCTCAAGGACAGGAAAGGATGCAAGCAACTTGTGTCCATCAACAGATGAGTGGATAAAGAAGATGTGGTAATATATGTAGTATATATATATGTGATATATATATGTGGTATACACACACACACACACACACACACACACACGGACTATTACTCGGCCATTAAAAAGGATGAAATTCTGCCATTTGCAACAGTATGGATGGACCTAGAGGGTATTATGCTTAGTGAAATAAGTCAGACAGAGAAAGTCAAATACTTTATGATATCACTTATTTGCAGAATCTAAAAAAATAAAACAAACAAATGAATATAACAAAACAGAAGCAGACTCACAGATATAGAGAAAAAATTAGTACTATCAGTGGGGAGAGGGAAGAGAGGAAGGGCAAGACAGCAGTAGGGGATTAAAAGACACAAACTACTATATATAAAATAAATAAACTACAAGGATATATTGTACAGCACAGAGAATATAGCCAATATCTTATAATAAATTTAAATGGAGTATAATCTATTAAAATACACTATTTGTACACCTGAAACTAATATAATATTGTAAATCAACTATACTTCAATAAAAAATAGGATAGGATAGGATAGGGCTTCCCTGGTGGCACAGTGGTTGAGAGTCCGCCTGCCGATGCAGGGAAAACGGGTTCGTGCCCCGGTCCGGGAAGATTCCACATGCCGCGGAGCGGCTGGGCCCGTGAGCCATGGCCGCTGAGCCTGCGCGTCCGGAGCCTGTGCTCCGCAACGGGAGAGGCCACAACAGAGAGAGGCCCGCGTACCGGAAAAAAAAAAAAAGGATAGGATAGGGTGCCCAAGCTGATGTGAGGCTCATATTCCCTCTGAGGAAAGATAGACTGGGTTTAGTCACAGCTTCAGAAGTTTGCTCTGTAAATCACCTCCAATGCCTTGGTGGTTGTGGTACTTAACAGTTCATAGTGCTACAGAAGATCTGTGTCATCTGCACATTTCAAGTATATTTACCCCAGAAGGTGTTAGAACTCAGTTGAATCCATTCATTCCTTCCCATATTTCCAATGTATCTAAAACTGTCTCCTCTCTATAACACAGAACAGGATTGACCAATTTCATGGCAACGTTTTTGAAGGTAGAGCTTGGTGTGGAACCTTGGAAGTTTTATGAAATATTTCACACATATAAAAATGCATAATACCTATATGGAAGGTACAAAGAATAATGATAAAATAAGCACATGTATTTACTATTCAGCTAAAGCAACAAGACATTATCAATTACTGTGTGTCCCTCCCTAACTGTATTTCTTCTCCTCTCCAGAGGTAACCACTGACCAAAATTTTGTATTTGTCAGTTCTCTTGCTTCTCTTTAGGGTTTGCTACATTTCTCTAAACACTAGTAAACAATATTTGGGATTTCTCTTTTTTAAGATTTTTATATAAATGATATATTCTTCTGGAACTTGTATTATTACTTAATATTGAGAGTTTCATTTTTAAAAAGGATAAACTGAGTTTAAATGCATTGTTGTTACACCTGGGGAAGTTCTGCATTGGCCAAAAGAGGCTGAGCCACTTTTTCTCCACCTTTTTCCAACTACCTTTTATTCCCCGTTGTATTAGGCTTACTTGACTTTTTTACTCCATTAAATCAGGTAAACCATCTGAGCGGAGAGAAAACCAAGTCCAGCAGCGCCACCAGCATGCAGCGTAGGGAGCCACAGAAAGGAGGAGGGTGTCGTTGTGATCCCTGAGCTGTGCACAGCTGTCACTCAGGCACCTCCTCCCACTAAATGCCATTTAACGGCCCCCGAGAATCTTATTTATCACCCCTTTCGCTTCACTGTGGGAGTACCCTCACTTATGCAATAAAAATGACAAGTCACCCTCTGCAGATGCTTTCAACAGGCACTAGAGGTCAAAGCCGTCTCTTCCTCTTGCCTTGGAAAAAATTGCACCCGTCACATTTCTGAAACAGATACAAAAACAAAAAAACCCAGCCTTCGAAATTATCTTCACAACACACAGCTCCTTGGCTACAGAGAGGCAGCTTTCTGGCTGGTTGGTTCTGGGATGCATGCGCCCATACTGAAACCAATTATGGGCTATTTGAAATTTCAGTCAAATATACTGCAGTCGCCGATACTGAATAAATGATCACTAATGGCTAAACTGACGCTAAGATTATCATGAGATAGTGCTGCTTCTAAAAATATATAGCCTAAGTCCCTTTTTTTTATATCATGGCCTTCCTCTTTTTTTTTTAAAAATTTTTGCTTTATTTATTTATTTTTGGTTGCATTGGGTCTTCGTTGCTGCCCACGGGCTTTCTCTAGTTGTGGACAACACGGGCTACTCTTCGTTGCAGTGCGCAGGCTTCTCATTGTGGTGGCTTCTCTTGTTGCGGAGCACAGGCTCTAGGCACGCGCAGTCTTCAGCAGTTGTGGCTCACGGGTTCTAGGCTCAGTAGTTGTGGCGCAAGGGCTCAGTTGCTCCGCAGCATGTGGGATCTTCCCGGACCAGGGCTCGAACCCGTGTCCCCTGCATTGAGAGGCGGATTCTTAACCACTGGAGCTAGCGATGACCTGGAGATGATTTAGTCATTCTCCCAGTTCACACACTAGAGACTAGGGAAGCTAAGGGGCTTCTCCGAGGTCACACAGCTTGTTAGTAGCAGGGGAGGGTTAGTTGGAGGGAGATCATTAGTTTTCGTTTTGGTGTGTTGAGTTTGGAGGTCCTGTGAGACATCCCAGTCAGGTGTCAAGGAAATAGTTGGATATTTTTGATGGTTCTTTAGGAGAGAGGTCAGGGTTTGAGTTATAGATTTGAGGGTGGACAATGTTGAACATTTCACTCACACATATTTCAACCCTGATTCTGACGTGTGCTGCAGAGGCTGGAAGGCTTAGAATTATATTTCTCAGAATTCCTTACTGCTGGATTTCTTGATGTGATTCTGGCGATACCAATCATGTGCTCCCCAACAAGACATTTATTGTCATTTTATATAAATTTTGCCATGAAAATTTCAAGTATTGATATATACAACATTTCAGTGTACTGTTTCTCTGTTGCCCAGTTTCAAAAATGACTAACATATGCTAACTTTGCCTCCTTTGGACCCATATCTACTCCCTACTTCTGTATTACTTTAAAGCAATCTCAGAAGTATTTCATCCGTAAATATTTAAGTGTCTATCTTTGGAAGATAAGTATTCTTTTTTTATAGCATAGCCTTAATACCATTATCACACTGAAAAAATTAACAGTAAATCCTTAGTATCACAAAATATCTGTTCGGTATTCACATTTCACCCATGTTTTCTTCTAGAAGTTGTATTGTTTCATAGTGTTGTCTGATAAAATTTTTACAATTTTCTTTTCAAATCGGGATTCAAATAAGGATTTATATATTGCAGCTCAACTGGTTGATATGTCTTTTAGGTTTCTCTTTTTTTTTTTTGCGGTACGGGGACCTCTCACTGTTGTGGCCTCTCCCGTTGTGGAGCACAGGCTCCGGATGCGCAGGCTCAGCAGCCATGGCTCATGGGCCTAGCCACTCCGCGGCATGTGGGATCTTTCCGGACCGGGGCACGATCCCATGTCCCCTGCATTGGCAGACAGACTCTCAACCACTGCGCCACCAGGGAAGCCCCCTCGTTGTAGTTTTGATTTGCATTTCTCTAATGATTAGTGATGTTGAGCATCCTTTCATGTGTTTGTTGGCAATCTGTATGTCTTCTTTGAAGAAATGTATATTAGGTCTTCTGCCCATTTTTGGATTGGGTTGTTTGTTTTTTTCATATTGAGCTGCATGAGCTGCTTGTCAGTTTTTAAAGGCCTCCAGAGAGTGACAGCCAAAAAGCTCTCTAGGCAGCCAATCCCAGCATTTAATAACCTCCTCTGAATTACATGATTGTATAAATTATTGACAGCAAGAGAGCGGGCTTTAGTAAGTGGGAAAATTGCCTTATTTTTAAAATAATGCTGTGTTCCATTTAAATACATTTATGAACTTTTTGAGTAAAATATACATACAGAGCAGTTTTAAAATCCTGTTTTAATGAAACTTGGTCCTAAAAATTCAAGCTGACTTATTTATTCCTAAAACATTTTTGAATTCCATTTTGTGCTAGGACCTGGGTTAAGAATAACCTGATGGGACCCCTGATAGATTAGGAGACAGATTCTGATGGGTGTGACATAACGGAGGGGTGAAGAGGAACCCACAGGAGGGAACCCAGTGTAGTGGGTGGGGAAGGATGGAACGTCAGGGTGGGAGTCAAACAGTTGTGAGAGGAAACTGCACCAAAAGCCCAGCTACCAAAGTTGAAAGGACATTTTGGTTTTGCTGACTGAAGGACGAGCAAGCAAATTAAAACCCTGTGAGCAAATTAGGCGTAGCTGCTCCCTTCAAGGGCAAATCCCTGAGGTTAAGAGAGGAACTCAGGAGTCGGTCACACTACCTGCCAGTGGAAAAAACGTGCATTGCTTTCATTTTCACTGTTCTTTTAATTTTAACAAGTGCAGCTATCTCGGATTCGGTATAGGCCAAAGCTTTTTTGCAGTGATACTAGATTTATGAGTGCAGTCCTATATCAGTTTGGGAATTCATCTGCAGTTCTCATTTACATGCCTGACTTGTAGAAAGTGTCTTTATTTCTTTTTATTTTTATAACATTTACAAGTTTTATGTCGTAGACAGTTGGGATACCCTGGGCATCCTCTTGAGGTCTAATTTTGGGGATGTCTGTGAAATGGAGCCACACTTAAAATGTGAATGTGGCCTGCTGAGATCTCCAGAGGTTCCTTCCCACTTTAAGAATGTGGCTGTCTGTGAGCAGAACAAAACCCAAAAAGAAGGGTTGTTATTCATTTGTTCATCTATCTAGTTACCCACTGCCCCTCCATTCCCCTGTCCCATTCACTCACTCACCCACTCTCCCATCCATATTCTTCATCACTTTCTCACCCATGCAGCTTCTGCCCAGCCCCTCCTCCATCTGTCTGCCCTTCTCCCCACTTTCCTATCCATCTATCCATGTCAGACATGGGTTCGAAATCTCTCTTGAAACTCCACTTCCCAAACCCTTGTTCCTTCTCTTGGACTGCGTTGCTCTCCTCTCAGCAAGGTACGGTGGCACCAGTTCCATCAGCCTCTAGCTCCCCCAGGTACTGGTATTGGAGGCTCCAGGCTCCTGCAGGCTCAGTTCTGCCCACTCTGAGCTAGGGAACACAGAGCCAGTTATTGTGTGTCAAGAGCCTCTGTTACTTTCCATGGTGGCCTTGGAAGTCATCTACTTCCCTAAGCTCCTGGCCTCTGAGGAACAGCTTCCATCCCACTATTCCTCTACCTTTATGGACCCGCTTGCCTGGTTCTGTAGGGTCAGAATCAGCTCTCCAGACTCCCTGATTTCACCACATCTCTTAGGTACTGTGTTTGGGGCTCCCAGATAGCCAGTTAGGATGCAATTGGGGAAGACACAACAGTCTTAAAAGTTTAGAGGTATGTTATCTCACATAACAAGAAGTCAGGAGGTAGAGCCTCTCCGTGGCTGGTAATTCAGTGTCTCAAGGATGTCACCACAGGCCGCGTGCTTGCCATCTTCTCCGTCCTCTGCATATCAACGCTTTCCTCCCTCAGAGTTTCTCAGTGGCTGTCGCAGTTCCAGGCAACACACAAAGACAAGACAACACCTCCTGAAGAGGAAGGGCATTTTCTCCTTTGTGCTTCTTTTTATTTATAAGGAAATCTTTCCCAGAGGTCCTTCAGATGTCTCCTTGGGTCCCCTTGGCCAGGACTGAGTTCCACACCCAAATCAAAATGAGTCATTGATAAAGGAGACAATACTGTAAGGCCTGGTTTAGACCAGGCATAATTCACCCTCTGAGCCCATGGGAGGGGACAGCTGAACAAAATTGGGGTTTTGTTGCCCAGGAAGAAGGCAGGAAAGGGTGTTGGGTAAGCACTATTGGGTCTGAGATACTGAAGATCAAAAGTTTAACATTGGAACGGAAACTTGGACTAACAGAGCTCTGTGTTTCTCATTAGTCAGGGGCTATTTTCTTCCCAGGGGACATTGGGTTCTCAGTTAGGGGCTATTCCTCACCCCCTGGAGGACATTAGGCAACATCTGAAGCCATTTTTCGTTGTCACAATGGAGTAGAGGGGAGCTGCTGGCATCTAGTGGGTCAAGGCCAGGGGTGCTGCGATGTCAAAAGTGCCGAGGTTGAGAAACCTTCCATTAAAAATATGAGAAGGTGAAGCATGATGAAAGAATAAAGCTGCATTTATTTTTGTTTGTTTGTTTTTGTTTAATTAATTTATTTATTTTTGGCTGCATTGGGTCTCGTTGCTGCGCATGGGCTTTCTCTAGTTGGGGCGAGCAGGGGCTACTCTTCATTGTGGTGCGCGGACTTCTCATTGCGGTGGCTTATCTTGTTGCAGAGCACGGGCTCTAGGCACACGGGCTTCAGTAGTTGTGGCTCGCGGGCTCAGTAGTTGTGCCACAGGGGCTTAGTTGCTCCACAGCATGTGAGATCTTCCCAGACCAGGGATCGAACCCATGTCCCCTGCATTGGCAGGCAGATTCTTAACCACTGCGCCACCAGGGAAGTCCCTAAAGCTGCATTTATGAACGTTAATTAAAATGATTTAGCCCACTTTTTACACATCTGTGATACTTATTTGTAATGTCTTAGTGGCATCTCTGGGAATCGAGGTTCAAAGGATTAAAACAGGGCCATGGGAAGTAAGTCAACAATTTTTGCCAGCAAACTTGTAAAGGTTAAAGAAGAGGAAACACAACAGTAGTGAGGGTGTGGTGATGCAGACATTTGTTTAGCCTGGTGGCAGTATGAAATGGTCCCACTGTTCTCAAAAGCAGCTTGACAATGTGTTGATAACTCTTAAAAATGTTCTTATTCTTTCATCCTCAAATTCCACTTCTGAGAATTCATTCTAAGGGGAAAATCCAAAGTATGAAAAAAGCTTTAATGCAAATCTTTATTCTAAGCACCATTATTCATAAGAAACATTGAAAATGACTTAAATTTCCAGCAATAGGTGTATATAGCAATAAAATATAGAGGTATGTGATGGAATTTTATGTCCACATTAAGCATGATGTTTATGAAGAAAAAAATCACTCATAATAGTAAATGCAAAAGTGAAGAAATGAAATTGATTACATACCATGATCATAGTTATGAAAATAAATAACTTAAAACATATACATATAAAAGCACCCTGGCAGGAAACACATCAGAATGTTAGCGAGGCTATTTCTTTGTACCAGTGGGGATACAGGTGATTTTTATTCTTCTTTTGACTTCCTTAAGGTAATGCAACCATGTTTATTTTAGCTTATTATGTTCAAGGCAACAAATGCTGAATCTATAGATTGTACTAACAATTCAATATTTAGATCTGTTTCTGTTGTGGGTTTTTTTTTTTTTCTGATCCCTTCTGTCTTCCTCTTTCCTTTCCTGCCAAGGACTCCTGAACTGGGGTACCTTGACAGTAAGAGACTTAAAGATGCACTTCAGAGCACCCTTAAACCTCTGAAATTGTAGGATATATGTACTCCTTTTTTCTTTTTTTAAAAAAGGGTCTTTTAGTTGGGAGTAATTTTTAAATAATTGTTCTTTTGATTTATTTTTACCTTGATCATGTACTATTTTGATAACAAAAAATAAAATGATTTTTTAAAGATTATACAGGGGATTGAAGTGTAAGGAACAAAATCATATGTCAAACCCAAGGACAACTATGGATCAGCTCTGGGGACTATAAGGGGACCAAAGGATCTTGATCTTCACTTCTGAACAGGGATCAAGGGGATCAGATGCCCTCACTGATAGTTGAGTCCTTTGCATCAGGTTAACCTTGAGAGACAGTGGGGGGTTTCCAAATCAGATGCTCACTCCTGGGGCTGTGAGATGCCCCTGAATACAGCACACACCTCAGGGAGCCAGAGAAGAGATCCCGCAGCTTCACAGAGAGCCTCTGATCAAGTGCCATTCTAAATTCCGGCACGTGTTATGCCATGGAAGAAAAAACAAATAGCATTTACTACTTCTGACTCTTTCTTAACTTTCTGTTGACATTGTGTTTTATCTAGGTAAGAGGGCTGTTCCCTAAACTTCTGAAGTGATGTTCTCTGTCAATATCACAGATGTTGAAAATAAATTCCAAGGTGGTAACTGAGTTAAAGCAGGAGGTCCATATTCCCTCCCGTAGTCCTTCTCTTCCATTGCTGACCAAATCCAGGACTCCTCGGCTCCCTTGCCTAATGTGACCTAAACATACTGGGAGTGCCTTCACGACATTGTTGGCTGGGGGACAAATTCCTTCTTATTTTTTATGACCTGCTGCAAGAAATCATCACCCATGAGAAATCATCTTGGACCACCCTGCCCCCCACCATGCAGAGTTAATGACTCTGTATAGCTTCACACAGCACACTATAGGTTCTCAGTAAATAATTATTGTAAAGCTTAAGAAAAATACAAATTTACTTTATCGTAGGTTCTCATTTCTCAGAGTTACTCCATGACCTACCAGCATCCGTCACTAGGGAGTTTGATGAAAAGGCAGATTCCCAGGGGCTACCACCCTCCTCTTGAGTGAAGCTGTTTTGGGCTTGGGTCCAGGGATCTGCCTTTTATAAGGTACCCCCAGGGGCCTCTTCTGCGCACTGAAGTATAAGAACAATTGGCTAAGGCAAAATGATGCTTCAAGCCATGTGTAGAGTTTTCAACCAGTCCCTGAAATGTTTATAGCCATTTGAAACTTTGCCCAGAATTATTTTCCTCGTTTGTTAAGATATTACCAAAAGGCTGGGATAAAAATCAAAAAGAGCAATGATCATAGGCCCCAAACAGTCGTAGATTAGAGATCTAGATGGTCAGCTCTCTTTCTCTTCTTTCATCAAACAGGTGTAACCTTGTAGAATCTCCCAAATAGGTGGAATTTTAGAGCTAGAAGGGAGCCCAGAAATCCAGTCCAAGTTACAGATGAGAAATAGAGTTTTGACATGTGTGTCAGTTTGGATCTTCCAAAAAAATGAACAGCAAGACAAATTTAGATGTGCAAGAGATTTATGGAGAGAAGAGTCTGAAGAGTAATGGGAGAAGGAACAGGAGTAGACAGGCAGCACCTGCTGGCCATGCTTCAGCTCTGGCACCTGTGAGAGGCAAGAGGGAAGAACTGGGTAGAAAAACCTACAGACTACAGTCCCGCTAAGAAAGAGTCTTGGGCAGGCCGATGAAGAGCTCCTGAGCAGAGAGGGAACATTAGAGGAGTCTTGTGTTGGATAGAAATAGCCCAGCCTCGTTCCTCCCCCTGGGCTTGGTTGTTGGCTAGAGGCAGCTTGGGGGGGATCATTGCCTTGGCAGGACTGTGATCGTGAATCTCAAGGTATCAACTGGCTATACTCCTCACCTCAGGTTCTCGGGAAAAGAGACCCCACCACATGCTCCATATCACAGTTAGTACAGAACAAGGACTAAACTTTCACCCAGAATTCTTTCTGGATTTTTCTACAGAGCATTATTCCTTTAACTTCTTGATGCCTCCCACACCCCTAACTGTTGTAGGTTTGAACTTAATCTTGTGGATGCTAGAACTAGACCTCATGAGGGGTAGAGAAGGCAAGACTAACTGTCAAGTAAGAAAAGGAAAGGGAGAGATGCAGAGGAGATTTAAGATCTTTGTGGGTAAGAGTGAGACAGCTGAGTACGGTCATAGTTGGTTTATTTGTCTATCCAGCAAGCTTTCCATTTCCCTCCTTTGGAGAACTCTTCCCCCTTTCCACATGGTTCTCAGAGGGCTCTCAATCTTGGTGCTCCACTTCCCATCCCAGCCAGGAGTACTCGACCTAGGCTGGGGGAATCCTTTGGATTGATGTTCAGTCATTAGGGGAGAGAAATTCTCTTTTTGCTGGAATAGCAAAACTGTGATTGCAGGAACTAAGGCAACTGATGGTGGTGGTCTTTCTCGTTCTATGAGGGGAGGAGCTCTGCCGAATTGAGACAAACAGAAGTCAGCAGAGATGAGAGGTGAGTAGAGAGAGTGTGAGTCATGCGTGCTCTGAGGCCTTGCCTGGCTCCTATACTTCTACCCTCCATTCTCGGAGGTCCTTTCCAGACACATGGGTCAGTGTGCTCCCTTTTACCTGGTACACTAGGCAGATTCTAACATAGCCCCAAATTCCCAGCCCCTGGTATATATACACCTTCTTTTAGTTATTCAATCAAACACCAATCTAGATTTCTCTGGAAGGGATTTTGCAGTTGTAATTAAGGTTCCAAGTAATCTGATCACATGAGCCCCGAAAGCCCAATCAGAGATTGCAGATGGAGAAATCAGAGAGACTTGAAGTGTGAGAAAAACTCAGTGAGGGAGATGGGGAGCCATGTACTAAGGAATGCAGGTGACCTCTAGGAGCTGAGAGCAGTCCCAGATGACAGTCTTAAGTTCACAAGGAACTGAATTATGCCAACAGCCTGAATTAGATAGGAGACACATTTCTCCCCAAATCCTCCAGATGAGAACTCAGCAGGCAACGCCTCAATTTCATTCACCCCTTGAGCAAGAACCTAGCCACACCATACTGGTCAGTTTGTGGTAATTTCTTTATCAACAGTAGAAAATAAGCGTACTTGGATTTGCTTTGCTTACACCTGAAGAAGTCCTGACTGAACGCTGGGGAGAACGTGGACCCCCTTCACCCAGTGGAGACTCTACAGACTGTTGTTCTTCACTCTGCTTTCCTTGGGTATAAATCTGCTCACAATGGCAGCTGTTGTTGACTAGTGTGACGGAAGAATCCAAAAATACATTTTGATGGGGACAGAGGGAGCACGAAATGGCTCTTGGGTCTGAAATGGGCTGGGGAGGAAGATCACCAAAGGAATGAAGAGGGGGGAAAGGGCTGGTGGGACCCAGAAGAGACACATGTCCTGATGAATCTCCCTGCTTCCACCATTCTCAACAGCAGCCACAGTGATCTTTATAAAATGTGGATCAGATCACACTCTGAGCTCTCCAGGGCTTCCCCTTTCACACAGGGTAAAAACCAAAATTCTTCAAGGAGACACGGGTCCTCCACGACCGGGTCCTGTCACCTCTCCTGCCTGCTCCTTGCCCACACCGCTCACTCTGCCCCAGCCACGCTGGCCTCCTTGCTGCTCCATAGCCCAACGCACATTCTTGTGCCTCTAGGACTCTGCTCTTAAACCTCTGCTGGGAGGGCTCTTCCCTGACACCCTTCATTCTTCACTCTTTCATGTCCATCTGCTCTTCACTCAAATGTTACTTTCTCAGTGAAGCCTTCCTTCACTGCCTTGTGTAAAATTTTAACTCCATCCCCCCCCCAAATATTCCTTCCTTGCTTTATTCTTTTCTTTTTTTTAGCATTTATCACATCCTAAAAGATTGTTTATTTCACATGTTTGTTATCTGACTCTCTCACTAAAATGTCAGCTTCATGCACACAAGGATTTGAGTCTGTTTTGAGCATGCTGGACCCCCTGTACTGAGTACTGTGCCTGGTATATTTGCTAAATGATTGACCGAAAAGGGGATGTGTGCATAAGGAGAGATATATTTTACTTCGTAAGGGTGATTTCTTTCCCCTTAAAAGAAATTGGTGGTGAGTAATGTGATCCAGCAATCCCACTCCTGGACATATATCCAGAAAAGGTGAAAACTTTAATTCTAAAAGATACAGGCACCCCAATATTCATAGCAGCACTATTTACAGTAGCCAAGACATGGAAGCAACCTAAGTGTCCATCAACAGATGAATGGATAAAGAAGATATGGTGTATATAAACCATGGAATATTACTCAGTCATAAAAAAAAATGAAATAATGCCATTTGCAGCAACATGAATGGACCTAGAGATTGTCATACTAAGTGAAGTAAGTCAGACAGAAAAAGACAAAAACCATATGATAATACTTATATGTGGAATCTAAAATATAACACAAATGAACTTATTTACAAAACAAAAACTGACTCACAGACGTAGGAAACAAACTTACAGTTACCGAAGGGGAAGGTATGGGAGGGATAACTTGGGAGTATGGAATTAACAGATACATACTACTGTATATAAAATAAATAACCAACAAGGATTTACAGTATAGCAGGGAACTATATTCAATATCTTATAATAAACTATAATGGAATAGAATTTTAAAAGAATATAGAGATATACATACGTATAACCAAGTCACTTTCTGTACACCTGAAACTAACACAGTACATTGTAAATCAACTATACTTCAATTTTAAAAAAAGAAAGAAATTGGTGGTGGGTATATTTTTAAGAAAAATAGTGAGTTGGCCATTTA
Organism: Lipotes vexillifer; assembly: GCF_000442215.2. Taxonomy (NCBI): domain Eukaryota; kingdom Metazoa; phylum Chordata; class Mammalia; order Artiodactyla; family Lipotidae; genus Lipotes; species Lipotes vexillifer. Next base: position 1,696,607 of record NW_006775205.1, on the reverse strand, counting down.
TTCCCTTTAGCTACAAAAGTCCAGGACAGCGGACCATATGGTTTTGCAGCTTGCTTTGCATATGGAGCTGACAGTAAAGACTGCTGTGATAAAAAAGAAATATTGCCAGCCTGACCTCAGGACTCTTCCAAAAGCAAGATTATGTGTGTTATTTCAAGAAGTGAGGGGTGTAAATAACAGCACAACTGGGTCTTAAAAACTACAGTGAAAAATCCCTAGCAACTCCCAAAATATTCCCTAAACTATAAACAGCTACATATATTTTATGTATGTATGCATAATACTCATTTTTATTGTGTTTGTGGTGTGGGCCATTTAATACAAACCCATTTGTTTATGATTCAGCAGACATTTCTCATGAGCACAGATTTTGTGCCAGATACAATGCAAGGTACAGGAGATATAAAAGTGAGCAAAATAAATGGGCTTTTAATTACTTGGGATTAGGTTCAGCTACGTATAACAGAAAAACCCAAACACATGAGAAGTGTATTACTCCCTTACATAAAAGAGGACCAGAAGTACACAATCACAGGTTGGGATGGAAGATTCATGCTGTAGGGAGCCAGGCTTTTGTATCTTTCTGCTCTGCCTTGCCAGTTGCAAAGCTTCATTCTTGTTGTCTCCTCATGGTCCAAGATGACTGCTAGAGCTCCAGTCGTGACAACTCCTTTCCACACTGCTGGAAAGAGAGGGGTGAAGATAGGTGCATCCCCTCCCATTGAAGGAGGCTTTCTGGAAGCCCACATAATACTCCCTCTAACACTTCATTAAGTAGCACTTAGCCGTGTGGCCACAAAAAAACTGCAAGAGGGTCTGGAAAAGAGAGTAAATTAGCAGGATATCAGCTAAAAATTGAGATTCTTGGGACCAACAAATTGTCAAGCAGAACATCATGTGCTTCTTATCAATGCCAGGGGAGAACCCCAACTACATGGAGGGAGAGCAAAGATCATCACTGTGCCGGCCACCAGGATTAGAAGTCCAAACACTTCTGCCCACCGCATCTTGGTATTCGAGTCGCCAAGGAAAGCATGTCATCGTCAAGCATTAAATGGATCAATGCTTTACTCACATAGAGAAGAGAGAGAAAGATCAGCTCCAGTGGTGTGCACTGGTCCCTCTGCTAGCAGATGCCTGGGCAGCTGACATAGGGCGACTGTGCACTAGCGGAAGGACCCCTCTTCCTCCCTCCTGGGGTCTGAAATACTGAAAGTTGGGCACGTGCCGCAGGGCCATCGACCTACACGCTTCAGCAGAACAAAGGAATACACACTGAGCCTGAAACAGGGAAAGATATTCTCATACAAGCTGATAAGGCCGGCACAGGCTGCGTGCATTCTTTAACTCTAGGTAAGGAAGGGTTCCAGGCCGAGGGGCCCATTCTTATGTGGCCCAGCAGGGGCTGAAAGACAACATGCCTGAGACTGCCTTTCCCAGCACAAATAGTGGTCTCTGCTAAGGAGAGTACAAAGGGGCTCCAAAGGAGTGTGGACAGATCCTGTGGGGGAACAGAGAAGGAATAAATTTACCCTAACCTCTTTAAGAAAAGTAAGGAATGCAAATTTTAAAATCGACATCTCTTTCTGTGTCTTCATACCAGAAGAGAAGTATTAGGCGAGAATAATTCACGGTGTCAGCTTAGTGCCTCGGGACTCAGTACATACTTCTTAAATGAATGAGTTTCCCGTGGTGGCCCTGGATCAGCTCTTGGAAGGCAGAGTGACAATGGATCTAGAACTTCGTGTCGAGGGGGATCTCACCAGGGAGAGAATGGCAGGAAAGGCATTCCAGACAGACGGAAGAGAGTGAGCAAAGGCAGAAAGGTTTGAAAGTGTGTGGCTTGTGCAGGAAGCAGTGTGTAACCCGGTGTCACTGGAGCTTGCGTTCTGCGGGGGCAGTGGCAGGATTTGACACTGGATTGTTCAGAGCCTCGAATGTCATGCCAGGGAGCATCATTTTACCCAGGGGGCCGTGGGGAGCCCCACTGGGCAGTGTTGGGAGCAGCTATATTCAGTGCAGTGACTCCTGCAGGGCAGGGAGCTGGGCAGCACAGAGACAAGGCTCGGACAATGAGCACCTGTGCGACGAGAGCGAGAGGAGGGATGGACGTGGGGACTTCCTGGCGGTCAGGCTGTGCAGTCTTCATGTCCTGGGAGGAAGGGAAAAGGGCCAAAGAGGACTCCTGGGTTCCCAACTTAAGGGGACTGCATTATGGCCTCCAGAAGCAGGCTGCAGGGGAAGAAGATGAGTTCACTGTGGGCCACGCTGTGTTGAGATGCCTGCATTATTTTTGCTGAGATGATTGCCTCCTAACTGTCTCCCTGCTTCCATCCTGGTCCCCCTGTACTTTATTCTCAACCCAGCAGCCAGAATGATCCCCTTTAAGTCAGATCTCGGCTGCTCTCCTGCTCAAACCCACCAGTAGCTCTCATCCCTGGGTAAAAGCCAAAGTCCTTGACTCTACAACCCAGGCTCCCCATGACCTCACTGGCCTAACTCCTATTACTGTCCCCTTGCTCACTCCATTGCAGCCCCTACTGGCCTCAGGACCCTTGCTTTGGCCTAGAACCCTTCACCCAGAAGTCTGCCTGGCTAACCTCCCAGCTCCTTCTCATCTTTGCCCAAATGCCACCGTCTCAACGAGGCTAACCTGAACTGTCCTGTTTCAAATAATGATACCCTCCCTCCCCATACTCCTGATCTCCCTTTTCCTGGTCAGCCTTTTCATTTTCCATCGTACTTACAAACTTCTAACTCACCGTAATGTACTCATTTATTACATCTATTGTTAACGTCGATCTGTCTGCCACCCCCTCTCTCACCCTGCCCTGCCACTAGAATTCAACTGCATGAAGGCAGCGATCGCTGTATATCATGTCCCCTGATAGGTCCCAAGAACCTTGAAGGGTGCCTGGCACATAATAAGATCTCAATAAGGACAACCTGTTGGATAATGAACACTGTGGAAACGTGTATGTGTCAGAAATGGTGGTCTTCTACCCTGAACAGAGGTGGGGACTAGAGTCTGATGTTCACCCTGGGGCAGCTCAGGGAGAGGACTTAAGATTTCTCTGCCTACAGGGAGGACCTCCCCCCAAGGTGGTCAAGGAAGGGACATCAGACTGGGGAGAGGCCCACCAGGAATCCAAACAGAGAAGACGCTGTCCCCAGAGGGAAATTCAGGCCACCAGCCTTCATTCAGAGCACAGTGCCTTTCGGGCTCAGGGCTATATGTTGCTGTAGAAAGAACTAAGATTTTTATTTTTTGGCTGCACTGCACGGCATGTGGGATCTTAGTTCCCCTACCAGGGATCGAACGCATGCCCCCTGCGTTGGAAGCACGGAGTCTTAACCACTGAACCTCCAAGGAAGTCCCAGAACTAAGATTTTAGAGTCAAACAAATTTGGGTTCACGGCCCAGTTCTCCCACTAGCTGTGGGACAAATTACTTGTCCTCTTTTACTCTTCTGTAAAAGGAGGATAATAATAACTTTATAACTTTATTCATATTACTATTATCATTATTCAATAAGATGATATCAAGTGCCCACATTTTGTACAGGCACAGTTCCCAGCATAAAGTAAGCACTAAACGTGTTAATTCTAATGAAGTTGATGATGATGATGATTATGCTACAAAGACCTAGATATTTGTTGCTGTTAGACAGGTACCTTTAGCTCTTTCTCCCACTATCTCTTCATTTGTCTGTGTGGCAGAGTCATTCTTTTCCAATAATTGGCTTTTTCCATGTGATGGAGAACAAGGCCATAGGTCACTCTGAATTAACATCCTTCCAACCCTCAGACCCGACAGGCAAGAGAGATTCTCTCCTACCTCAATTGAATAAAATCCTAGGAAGGATCCTGCTTGGTCCAGCTTGGATCCCACGCCCTGCTTGTGCCAGTCACTTGGTCAGAAGGATGGGGTTCTATCAATAGCCAGCCAAGGATACCTACTCGTCCCTTTGGCCAGGGGTGAGAGTCTCTCACAGATGGTGGGTGGGATATTACATTTTCTGGGAAAATAAAGTAGTCACCACTCTTTATCCTGCCATCATGTCATCTTGTATCACTTCATGGTTGTTTTACATATTTGTTACTAAATTGTGAGTTTCCTGGGGCAGGGACCATGGCTTCTGTATCTTCACATCCCTCCACCCCAGCACGGTGATTGATGAAGGGAAGGGCTTCTATAAATGGAGGTTGTTGAATTGAAGCTGAATATGAGTCAGATAAGAGAGTAACAAATTCTGTAGATGACACCTGAGGAGAGAGAAGTGGGACTTCCTGGGAGTCTCACGGGTTCCAACTTTAGGCTCTTTTGAGACCCATTATCTCTCTCATGACGGACTTTGGGATTCAGTGAAAGGAACACTGAAAATCAAGAGATAAAGGCCCCATTGTGGCTCTTCCACACAGCTGTGTGACGGTGTAGAAATCAGTATCCTGGGGCCAAAGTTGCCTTACTTATGAAATGAAAAAGATGGTCTTTGTGGTATCTTGCTTAGAATCTTAAAATTCTACGAATATAGTCATCTTTCTTTTTGACATTTTACTGGCTCCTTTTGAATCTCTGTTCAACATTTGAGCAATGTCACAATCTGGTATCATTTTTAAAGGTCATTGTATTTATCTGGCACAGCTTAGAAATTCTATGGTAACCTTTTCAATTTAAACCAAAGACTCAATTTAGAGAAAAAGAACATTGGACTGAAAATCAAGGGACAAGCTCTAGTTTCCATTCTGCCCTAATGGGATGAAGGATATTGGCAAAATTGCTTAAAATCTCTGAGCCTTGGCATCCACATTTGTATATAACATAGCTGGTATAGATTTGGTAAAAGGCAAGATTGTAACTTTCTAAGGTACTGGCACAGGGGAAACATGTCTCTCCTTTTTTCCTGTTAGTAATAGAACCATCTATATTCTAGCTAAGCACATGGCAGCCCAGCCAGAGACTGCGTCTCCCTGACTCCCTTTTGGCTCTGAGATTAAGTGTAGGCCTGTGGGTGCTGAGAGAAGTGATATATACATCTTCCAGTTCATTCCCAACCTAAGCACAAGCTGCTCACCCTGGACCTCTTCTATGATGGTAATAGTAACAACCATAGCAATGACCTTCGGCCCAGTAAATGGAACACTCTAGTGAGGCAAGGGATGAAGGGGCCAAAAAGTAGAGTAATCACAAGGAAGGTGGTTTGGAAGAAATGATTCCAGAAATTTTTAGGAAGTACAGAGAGCAGGCGTGCCCTCAACTCTATGAAAGCCAAATGCTCTTTCTGTTGTCGCACGTTCATTCCCAGGAGAAGTTTATTCGAGGTTGAGTTCAAGAGCTTATTTCTTTTTTTTTTGCGGTACGCGGGCCTCTCACTGTTGTGGCCTCTCCCGTTGCAGAGCCGCGCAGGCTCAGCGGCCATGGCTCACGGTCCCAGCCGCTCCGCGGCATGTGGGATCTTCCTGGACCGGGGCACGAACCGGTGTCCCCTGCATCGGCAGGCGGACTCCCAACCACTGCGCCGCCAGGGAAGCCCAAGAGCTTATTTCTGAAAGCAGAGAGTGGCTGCAACCAACGTGGCCTGTGGCTTGCAGCTCCCTGTCACCCGTATCAAAGCTTCAGGCAGCACCTTGCATACCTCGTTACACCCACAGCAGCAACAAGACTGCCTTAAACTCCTCCCCCACGGAAAGAAGGTCCTTAATGGAAAAGAAAACACATTTATCACAACTGAGCTGCTTAGAGCAGAATAGACCAGCCAGCCGGGAGGAGGCAGTGCCACCAAAGCCAGATCCCCAGGAGGGAGGCCTCAGCACTTGCCTCTTCCTTGTCAGACGTTTCTCCTTCCAGGGCTTGTGTCTCAGGTTTAGACATTTGTGGATTAACTGATGCAGAAGAGTTTGATGGTATATTCCTATCCTTAAAAAAAAAAAAAAAAAAGATTTTTTTCTGATTATAATTGAAGTGCACACTCATATAGAAAAATTGGGAATGCACAAAAGTTTAAAAAAAGGAGAAAAATTGATACCTTTCATGGCTAACCAAGGGAGCTAGCCCTAGTCTTTGTGTTCCAAGAAGCTGTAAACAAGTCATTGGAGCTTCAAAAGATGGTCCCTCATCTTTTTTTGTTTGTTTTTGTTTTTTGGTTTGGGGTTTTTTTTAAAGCTTTTTTAAAAAATTTTTTATTGGAGTATAGTTGATTTACAATGTTGTGCTAGTTTCAGGTGTACAGCAAAGTGAATCAGTTATACATATACATATATCCACTCATCTTATGCAGAGGGTGATACTCCCTGGAAGGCAGGCGGGCCTGTATCTGTGAGTGCGGGCCTCCGCTAGTGAGAGGAGGGGCTCTCAGTAAGAGCCTTCTGAAGATTCTGCCCTTACCTTTCAGCTAAGTCTCAGTCTAATCAAGTTTGGGAGACAGTTGAGCTTCAATTACTCAGAAGCCTATGCCTCACAGTTCAGTGCCATGTGCAGCTAGGTGCCTAGCAATGGCTGTCTGATGGGTAATGATGAGATTTTCTTTAAAAAAAAAATGAGTATCTTGGCCTCCATTCCAAGCCCATTTGCTTGCAGGAGCCTAGCCTTGTTTGGGACCTGTTTTAACCCATTTCCATAAAGAAAGGAACAGCAATCACAAGACCTCTGCTCTTCCCAGGAGTTTCAGCACCCAAATTCAGGACTTCCTTCATAAGGTTTAGCTAGTCCTCTGTTCTGACTTGGTGCCAGGAGAGTTGGAGCTGCCTCATGTGCAGGGACATGAGTCAAGCAGTGACCTTGGCCTATCCATGTTCTGGCATCCCAGGATGCTATGCTTCTGAGGTGGGGTGGCATGGACACCCCCCGCCCCGCTCCAGTCATGCCAGCTGGAGAATCCGCTGGACTCTTCCGTCTCCCCTACCCCACACCTAGTGAGTCACTGCCCTGCCACTCTTGCTATTTGGCCACTCTTGAACCCACACCCCTTCCCATTTCCCCTGCTCTGACTCCAGCTCACCCCGAGCTCATCCCCCTGCCTCCCACAGTTTTCTCCCTGCCCCATCACATCTGGACTCCACACTGAAGTCAGGGCAGTGGTCCCCAAACTTATGAAATGGAGAATGTCTTAATCAAGATTCTCCAGAGGGACAGGGCCAATAGGATATATGTAGAGAAAGAGATTCCTTATGAGAAAGTGTCTCATGTGACTATGGAGCAGAAAAGTCCCACAATGTACCATCTGCAAGTTGGAGACCCATGGGAGCTGGTGGTGCAAATTCCAGTCTGAGTCTAAAGGCCTGAGAACCAGGAGAACCAATGGTGTAAATCCTAATCTGAGGACAAGAGAAGACTGACATCCCATCTCAAGCTGTCAGAGAGTGAATTCTCCCCGACCCAGGCTTTTGTTCTATCCAGACCTCCACTGGATATTGGATGAGGCCCACCCACACTGGGGAGGGCAATCTGCCTTGCTCAGTTGACAGATTCAAATGTTAATCTCATCCAGAAACACAGACACACCCAGAATAATATTAACCATATATCTGGGCCCTGTGTGGCCCAGTCAAGTTGTCATGTAAAATTAAACATTATGGAGAGTTTTATTCCCTGTAATTTCAGAGAGGTAGAATCTTGTAAGAAAACCTTCCTGCATGGCACAGAAGCCACAGTTCCTCAAAGTATGCACCCATATGCTTTTAGAGCCTGAAGCCCTGGGCAGCCGAGTGTTAAAAATGTAGGTCCTGGCCGCTCTGTGCCCCAGCCGTACCACATCAGGATCTCAGGGCAAGGTATGGGAGTCTGCGTGATCACCATGTGCTATGTAAACAGGATAGAGTCTAAACTCCTTAACATGGATGCTGGACCCTTGAGTGTCTGACCCCTGCTCACCTGTCCAGCGCTGGGTCATGCTGTCCTCCCCGTCTTGCCAAGGCCCCTCACCAGGCTCTGGCCAGGAGGACTCCCCTTGCATGTCCCCTCCCAGTCCCCCCTATTTCATGCCTTTGTGCTACTTCTTGCTCCTGGCACTACCCCTACCTGTATTTTCTTCTCCTTTCTCTTCACCTGGATGACATTTGCTCATCTTTTCATACCCAGCTCAAGTATCCTCTGCACTCTGATGCCTCTCTGCTTGGATAAAGAGATTTTTCATTCATTCAACAAATACTTACAGAGTCCTTTACACACGTCAGGCACTGTTCTGGGATCTAGTAGTGGACGCAACAGACAAAAGAACCTACCTGCATATAACTCATACTCTAGAGAGGAAGACCAATAAGCAAATCAAAAAAAAAAAAAAAACAACATGTAAAATATATGATATGTCAGATAAAGGTGACATGGAGAAAAATAAAGCAGGAAAAGGTATGGGGAGAGCAATGATTCGGGGGGTAATCAGCGCAGGTCTCACTGATAAGGTGGCAAATGAGTAGAAACGCAAAGGAGAATGGTCCTCCCAGAAGAGGCAACAATATACACGGAGATGCAGTGAGAGAGTGAGTGTGCTTGGCATGATTGTGGCACGGCAAGGACGTCCGTGTGGTTGGAGTGGAGGGAGTGAGAAAGAGAAGAAGATGAGGTGAGCTCAGAAAGGGCCTGGGGAGCCAGAACATGTAACCCCCTTCTGGTTGCCGTAGGCTCTGACATTTTCTGTGTGGTTAGTCATCAGAAGGTTTTGAGCAGTGGGGAGACATGACTTGACTGACTTTTAACAGACCTTAGATGGCAAGGTAGAAACAAGGGTTGAGGCCATTGTAATGGTCCAAGTGAGAGGTGCTCATGACTCAGATTAAGGGCAGGATGGGATGGAGAGAAGGGGCGAGATTCAGGATTGGCTGATGGAGTGGATTTAGGATGTCAGAGACAGATCTGAGGCAGAGACGGCTCTAAACATTTTTTAACTGTCTTTTTTTAATGTGATAAAATATAAATGACATGAAATTTACCATTTTAAAGTGTACAGTTCAATGACATTAAGTACGTTCACACTGTTGTGCAACTGTCACCACCGTCTGTCTCTAGAACTTTTTCATCTTCCCAAACTAAAACTCTCTACTCGTGAAACACTGACTCCCCAGAACCCCCTCCCCCCAACCCCTGGCAACCACCATTCTACTTTCTATCTCTGTGAATTTTGCTACTCCAGGTACCTCATACAAGTGGAATCATACACAACATTTGTCCATTTGTGACTGGCTTATTTCACTTAGCTTAAGATCTTCAAGGTTCATCCATGTTGTTGCATGTGTCAGAATTTTTTTCTTTTAAAGGCTGAGTAATATATCATTGTAAAGTATATACCACATTTTGTTTGTCCATTTATCTATCAATGGACACTTGGGTTGTTTCTACCTTTTGGCTAGTGTAAATAATGCTGTGAACATGGGTGTACAAATATCTATTCAAGTTCCCGCTTTCAATTATTGGAGTTGAAATTCCAGAAGTGGAATTGCTGGATCACATGGTAATTCTATGTTTAATTTTTTGAGGAGCCACCATACCATTTTCCATAGCAGCTGAACCATTTTACATTCCCACTAGCAGTGCACAAGGGTTGCAATTTCTCCACATCCTCATCAACACTTATTTTTTGTTTTTTGATGATCATCATCCTAATGGGCATGAAGTGGTACCTCATTGCAGTTTTTTTTTTAATTTTTAAAAATTTAAAATTTTATATTGGAGTATAGTCGATTAGCAATGTTGTGTTAGTTTCAGGTGTACAACAAAGTGATTCTCGTTGCAGTTGTTTTTTTTTTTTTTTGATGTCTGATCTTATTTATTTGTTACTCTTAGAACATCTCATTTTTGACTGGACTCAGACTTAGAAGTAGAAGCTCTCAGAGAGGACGGCCTCCGTCTCTTGGCAATCTGTTCCTGGCGTTTTTCTTTGGCCTCCTTCATTCTTTTGGCCAAAAGTTTAGCATATTCTGCAGCCTCTTCCTTATTTTTCTTAGTACGCTGTTTCTTCAGAGCAATTCGCCGACGCTTGTGTTGCAGAACACGTGGAGTAACAAGACGCTGAATCTTGGGTGCTTTGGTCCTAGGTTTCTTACCTTCTTTGTTTAGGGGCTTTCTCACAACATACTGGCGGACATCATCTTCTTTAGAGAGACTGAAAAGTTTGCGGATCCTGCTAGCTCTTTTGGGCCCCAGGCGACGAGGCACGTAGTATCAGTGAGTCCAGGAATATCCTTCTCCCCTTTTTTTACAATGACCAAATTGAGAACGCTCAGATTGGCATCCACAACGCAACCCCGTACAGATTTGCGCTTTCTTTCTCCAGTCCTCCTTGGTCTGTAACAGGAGTGCCCCTTACTCAGTAGCAGGCGGACTCGGCCATGGGTCAAGACACCCTGCTTCATGGGGAAACCCTGTTTGTCGTTCCCACCACTGATTCGGACCACATAACCCTGCCATTCTTCACCCAGAGCGTCAGCAGCAACTTCTGTGGCCATACGCTTCTCACCAAAAGTTCGAAGTTTTCGTTCATCGTCCACGTCCATGAGTTTCTGGCAGCCAGTGGAAAGAGATGTTCAGCTTCATTCTGAAGTGGCCGACTGCCTCCGAGGAGCCATGAAAAAGAGCCTCATTGCAGTTTTGATTTGCATTTCCCAAATAATTATTGATGTTCAGCATCTTTTCATGTATTTATTGATAGACTCCAAAATTTGACGTAAGCAGCTGGAAGAAGGGGGTTGCTATGGAGCGAGATGGGGAATAACGTGGGAAGAGCAGGTTTTGAAGGAAAAATCCCCAGAATTAAATTTGAGGTGCATGTTAGATAGAGGAGATATTGGTAAGCAACAGGATATGAATCTGACATTCAGGTGACAGGTCCAGCCTGGACACATAAATTGGACAGTCATTAGCAAAAAAAAGCATACATAAAATTGTGAAATTGAATGAGATCCCAAGAAAGTGTTTGTAGAGATGCGAAAGTCCAAGGCCCAAGTTCTGAGGCCCTCCTATTTGAAGGATGAGAGATGAGGAAGAACTAGCCAATCAGATGAGAAGGAGTGGTCAGTGGTCAGTAGGAGGGAAGCCAAGTGAAGACAAAGTTTCAAGGAGAAGGAAGTGATTTCTTATGTCAAATGCTGCTGAAAAGTTAAACAGATAGATTGAGAATTTTCTGTTGCTTTAGCAACTTGGAGGTCATTAGTGGAACAGTGACTGTTGTTTTGGTGGATTAGTGAGGTTGAAAGCCTAACTGGAGAGGGTTAAGGAGAGAAGTGGAGGTGAGGAATTAGTGACAATGGGTATAAACAAAGTATTTGAGGAGTTTGCTATAAAGACATGCAGAAAAGTGGGGGATGTGGGATCAAACGAAAGATTTCTGTTAATGATAAAAATTATAATACACTTATATGCTGATGGGAGTGATCCATTAATGATGATGCAGGAAGGAAGGGAGAGAATTACTGGAGCAATGTGATCCTTCCCTGTGACCCTTGTGCCTTTCTCTAGAAGATTTCTAGCAAAGCACCTCAAATACCACTAAATGTACTAATTGGCTTACTTGTCTCTCTCTCTTTTCATGTGTTAGTCAGGTTTTCTTGCGATAATGCTGTGTAACAAACAACCTAAAAATCTCAGCAGCCTACAAGAGCAGTGCTTTATCTCCTGCTTTGGTTTGCTGCTCTCTGCTGGGCTTGGCTGAGCCAAGCTAACTCCAGCCTTTGGGTTGGGGTCCAGCCTGTTCCACGTGTCTCTCATTTTGGAACCCATGGCTACCCTAAATGTACTCTTCTAGAAGCAGAGCAAGCCAAAACACATAAACACTCTTAAAGCTTCTGTTTGCAACAAGTTCACTCTCATTCCATTGGCCAAAGCAAGTCACAGGCAAGCCCAAAAGGAAAGAAACGTAAATGCTGTCCACAGACTGGAAGGGCTATAGCAAGGAAGGAAAAAAATGGAAAAACAGGACAATCTACCACATTCTGCTAACCTATAAGCTCCTCAACAGAATGATCTTATTTGTTCTGTTTTTCTAGTGCCTAGCACCATGCTGAGCATGCAGTAGATGCTATAAAAATATTGAATGAAAGAATATCACCAGGTTTTTCCTAAACAAGCTAATTGTTCTATTTCTTTTAATTTTTAGATCCAAAAGGATTTGGGTTTCAATCCCAGCATCTGCACTTTTTAACATTATTTTATTTATTTTATTATTTATTTTTAACATTGTCTTTTGGCGATAATAGTAAAAATAATAGCAGTCAGAATTTCTCGAGTGTTTACTCTGTGCTAGGAATGCTGCTAATGGTTTTAGGTTCTGTATGTCATTTTAATCTCCAAACAAATCTATGAGGTAGGCATTGATCTCCCCATGTTATAGATGAGGTGACAGAATCAGAGAGGTTCAATAACTCCCTCAAGCTAGAGAGAGGTGGAGCTACAATGTGAACCCAGGTCCAGCAGGATCCAAAGCCTCCTTTTAAGCACCATGCTCTATCACTCCTAGATGTTAAATTAACCCCACCCAATGTAAAACAGGAAGAAGCATGAGAATGTCCACTTTGTAAAATTGTTAGATTTATTGACAAATAATATGTATATCACGTGGCCCAGAGAAGGTTATACTCTGGGCACTCAATAAATATTATTTCCTGTTTTCCTTTTCCATTTCACTTCTGACTCCTGCTGCCAGACTCGATGGAAACTTTCCTTACAATCTGATGCTCAGAAACCATTCATTATAGCTCTGTTAAACCTACAATACTCGACCTCTAAGACCTTAACAGGCCCGCTGCAGAAATTTTCTCTGAACTCACACCATTAGCAGTGAATTTCTAAAACCCTTGGGAAGACATTGCAACTTGCTCAGTATCTCTTGGCTCCTGAATTATTCATGTCCCTTGATGGATTCTGAAGCTGGCCTCCTCCTGAGGGAGAAGATTCACAAATAAGGCTTGGGCCAGTCACTTTGAAGTTTCAGTTGAGTAGGTGGTGACTGAAAGAAATCAAGCAGGTGGAAGGGGAAAGGTTGCCAAGTGGTCTGTGAGTCATCAGGCCCAGGAGAAGGGTGGGTATGCTCAAAATCTGCTCAACAATTTCAGACTCTGAGGGTGGGGTAGGGTGGGGAGGTAGAGCAGATTGTGTCTCCAAGAAACAAGGGACGTTCCTTTTTGAGGGCATAGTGTGAGAAAAGCGAAGAAAAAAACATTTAATAAGTACCTACTATGTGCCAACAACTAAAAGATGTAATCCTATTTGATCCTCAAAAAATCCAGGTCTGGGTTATCTCTCTTTTACAGGCAAGAAACTGAGGCTTCAAGAAGTGAAATAACTTAAGCAATTTTTAAAAGATCAGAGTTGAGAAGTATATGTATCAAACAGAACTAGTTTGTCTGTGAACGACAGAAAGCCCAGTGCAATCCTGTTGGAATCACTGCAGGGCTGGCATGGTCTTCCACTGTGTCAGAGACCCCGGCTCCTCTTATCTTATTGTTCTGCCAACCTTAGCCTGTGGCATCCCCTTCATGGTTCAAGATGAACGCTTGAAAATAGAAGATTCATCTCGGAAGAAATAATGACACATCTGCTTATATCCAACTAGGCAAAACTTGGTCGCTTAGCTGCTCCAAGTTAGAAGGGAGGCTGAGGAATGTGGCAGTGTGCCCACAGACAAGTTAAGGTTCTATTTCTAAGGACAAAGGAGAGAAACAGATATTGGGTCCACCAGCAATCTCTGTTACCAGGATGTTAAATCTAGGTCTCTCTCACTCCAGAGGTCCCCTACTCCACCAGTTCTACTCTACTGCCTTCCCTAAGAGGAGTGCCGTTGCCACAGAAGTCTCCATCAGGCTTAAAGTGCCCTGTGGACAACCATAATAGGAACAGCCAGGTCCCATAGGTGCTTATGGTGAGCCAGGCATTATGTGATGTGCCGTACAGCACTGTCTCATTTAATCCTTCAGTAACCTCATAAAGCAGGAACTTTATTCTCCCCATTGTACAGATGAGGAGACTGAGGCCCAGTGAGATTATATGGCACGCCCAAGGTCACACAGAGAGCAGATAGCATCTGGATCCATATGTTGTATGGCATCCATACAATGGCAAAGAGGATCTGCACTCAGGCAGTGTAGACTCCAAAGCCTAGTCTTTTACTTGTTATGCTTGTCTGTTTCATGTGTGTTCCCACTTCAGGACTTCTACTCCTGCAGGTCTCTCTTTTGGAATCCTATTCGTTCAATCTCTTGCCACCCCTTACAAAGTTCTCATTCAGTCTAACAGGAAACACACTGAGAGTCTGGATCAGGCCAGCCATTGTGCTAAGTGCTTGGGGAACTAAAGAATATATCAGCTGAGGTCCCTATGCTTATGAAGCTCACATTTTACTTTGACGTCCAGCATCTAAATGTCCATACTATGATATGAAAGGGCCATAACAACCAAGTGGTTCACAGTGCACTGGAGGACAGATTAATGGGGTAAGTTTCTATTATCTGGAGGGAACTAAAGGACACTTTACGTAGGAGGTGAAATTCCTTATGCTTTCCCCCAATTGTTCCAAGTAAAACTCATTTATCTTGAGTTATACCATTTCTTCTGTTTCTTTTCCTTTCTACTAAATCTTCTTATCTGCCTTTCTCCAGTGCCCTCCATGTTAGTTTGATCCTGTTTGCCCATCTAGTCATCTGCCTACTCTCTCCCTATTCCCTTCACCAGTGGTTTTGGGGAAGAATGGCACACATTCTTAATCTCCCCTTCCCCACCCTCCATTCTCTCTTTAACCACACCAGTCTGCTTCTGCCCTCAATACTATACCAAGAATGACCAAATGCTCTGGCTTTTTCCCAGCCTGCAGTTAAAAGTCCAAGTCTTTTTCTCTGGAAGGAAGGTAATATTCATTATGTAGTTATTGGGTATCTGGTGTCTCTATGCAATATCTCATGTAGCCCTCAATGTAGCCTTAGGAGGTTGGTGCTATTGTTAATCCGATTTTACTGTTAGGAAACTGAGCTCCAGACAGGTTGAATCACCTGACCCAGGTCACCAGCTAGGAGACAGTGAAGCTAGGACTTCAGCTGAGTTTGGCTGGTTCTGGAGTCCAAGCCCTTAATCATTACTCCTTCAAAAAAAACAGGAGAGGGGCTTCCCTGGTGGCGCAGTGGTTGAGAGTCCGCCTGCCGATGCAGGGGCCACGGGTTCGTGCCCCGGTCCGGGAGGATCCCACATGCCACGGAGCGGCTGGGCCCGTGAGCCATGGCTGCTGAGCCTGTGCGTCGGGGCCTGTGCTCCGCAATGGGAGAGGCCACAACAGTGAGAGGCCCGCGTACCGCAAAACAAAACAAAACAAAACAAAAACAGGAGATAACTATGCTAGGAGAGTAGCAGTGGGCCAGGGTTTAGGGTCGTAGCCCTGAGAAACATGGTAGAAAACTGAAATAACCCTTGTGGAAAAAAAGAATAGGGAATTACTACGACAACTCAATTAAATGGTATCCGCATGGAGAGCACAGATGAGGTTGGAAATCTTAAGTACCAGTTAGTATTATTTGATAAGAGCTGAGGTGGGTGGGTTGATCTGGTGTTCATAATATGAAGGATGTGAGGCTAAAGATGAGGTGGGCAGGTGATTTGAAGATGTCAATAAGAAGGTAGTTGACATGATTGGTTGTGGCTTTAAAGGAGAGAAATTAAGGTAAAAAGAGACTATTGGGCTAGGGGAAGAAGGAGGGCAAGCTCAGAGATCAAGGTTGTGAGAATGAGGAAGTGGAGAGAGTGGAAAAAGATGAGACTGACTTGAGAATAGGCAAGATGACCCAACAGAGTAGTGCCAGGAGTGCCCTTGCCATGGGCACAGTTGTGAACATTCACACATGTCTCGATGTTGTTCAGGGAAATGAGTTTGATGCTTTTGAACTGAAGAATTCTAATACAAATTCTTCGTATCAGTTTTATGATGCAAAACGGCATCTCTCCCCACCTATGGCTGGGAGAGGAGACACCTCTTTCATCTCTTCCCTAAGATTCTATATTAACTGTGAAGATGAGTTCTTTAAGACCAAGCTCTGGAATTTCATTTGTTGCATTCATAAGCAAAAATCGGACCTCAAGATTACCACCAGGAATGGAAAAAAGGAAAATTTTATTTAATAACACCGAAGTAAACATATTGATGATCTTCCACAGAGAAACAACTTAATGTCTATCAGCAGGTAATGGAGAAATAATTCATAGCACATCCATATGATGTGGCATAGGAAGCAGCCAAAAATAAAAATGAGGAACCTCTTTATATACAGAAATGGCATAATCTCCAAGATATCTATGAAATAAAAAAAATCATGGTGCATATGAATGTATATGTGTATAAAATAGGATGGTGACTAAAATATGATATGAATAATAATGTATCATACTTTCCAGGTTATGCCTACATACCCTTGGAGTAACCTTCTAAGGAAGGTCAGGAGACGGTGGGTCTGGCACCTCTAGAAAGCCAAAAGTTCTGAAACCAGATCTCAGCCTAAGAGAACAGTTTGGGCAGGTCTTTGGTGGGGATTGTTTGGGGACTTTAATTGCAAGACACCACGAATAAAAGTGTACATGCCAAAGTGCCTTGAGGCTCGAGCCTAGTGTGAGACCCTCTCTGCTACCTCCAGCCTGAAATCTGATCTTGTGTTAATTCAAGGGTGTGCCCATGGGGAGCATTTTCACATACAGGGCAGACTCACATGAGTGAATGCTGGAAAAAGCTGAAGTCCTTTAGACCCTGATCCAGCTGACATGGTTCTCACTCAAATGGGTACAATGTTTGTGTTCTCTCTTCATTAAGTGCTTTAGTGGCATCAGAATATACTGGATCTCCAACGAAGTTTTCTGTTGTACAGGTATAGTGAATATAGGAACCGCAGTTCCCAAGATCACCACCATCACTCATTTATTTTATCCTCAATGGAATAACCAATGCCAAATTTCACGGAATAAACTTTACAAGGATGTTTTGTTCTTCACCGTGAGAAAACCCCATTTATGTTAAGATTTGATCTGGCACAGCTTGACTCCACTGAAAATAAAAGTCAATCTTTTTTTATCAGTTGGGGTGTCAGGTTGCAGAAAAGTTAACATAGCACACCTGAGACTGCTTATCCTTAGAATGGTCTGCTTGCAAAATTGACCCTTGGCTGGCATCTGGGAACGTGAATTTCCAGAGGGTTCCCATCACCCACACTAATAAGAACATCTCAGCAGGCCTTAACTGTTTGTGCAAAAATTGTGATTTATGTGAGCAATTTCCTTCTGGGAGTCTGGAATTTTGGTAATGCCGAGAAGAAGTTGTCTACCCGACTGGCCCCTGATAAAAACCTTGCTAAGTCTTCGGTGAGCTCCTTTGGTAGGCAGCATTTCACATGTGTTGTCACACCCATTTGCTGGGGAAATGAAGCAAGTCCTGTGTGACTCCACTTGCGGAGGATTCTTGCAAGCTTTCACCTCGTTTCCTCCAGACTCCCCGCTGACCTCCACCACTGCCAAGCTCGTTGTTCCGCTTGCTGATTTTGCTTTGTATCCTTTCTCTATAATTAATCATAGCCATGAGTATGACTATATGCTGAGTCCTGTGAGTTCTCCCAGGGTGATCATAGCTGCTGTAACAAATAAATGTCAAGACTTCAGAGGCTCAACAGAATAGTTTATTTCTTGTTCTTGTAGAGATCAAGGCCAGTGCTCCTGGTGGGCAGGTGGCCTTCTGCTCAGTCACTGAGGACACAGGCACCTTCCATCTTGCACTCCACAGTAAGTTTGCAGTTGGAAAAAGAGAAGGGAAAGGACATGCCTCCTTCTTAACCCTAACCCCAGCGTTGGCCCTGAGATGACGCACATCCACCTCTGGCCACATTCCGTTGGCAATCACTAGTCATATGGTCCCATCTAGATGCAAGGGGACTGGGAAATGTGGTCTCTGCTTGGTGGCTGTTCCTCTGCAGCAACTCTGTGGAAAGAAAGCATGAATCTTTGATGACCAGCAATAGTACCGTAACAGATACTTATTATGAACCTGTCGTGTGCTCAACTTCATACCAAGTGCTATGATACAACACAAAGAAGTCATATTGCTCTTACCCACACGAAGGTTGACATGTAAAAGGGAACGGGTCACCCCCAAGGATGAGGAGACAAGGCTCCCTTTTTCTGGGAAGTCGTCTTTTCTACTAGACCCTCCCTCTGTGTTTTCCTAGTAAGTGGTGCTGATCCCTCACATAGCACTTAGTGCGTTGAAACTGACCATATTCTTGTCAGACTCTCCTGACCAATTATAATATTTTTGAGGTCGCAATGTCAGTTGCCTTATTTTTTTTTAATTTTTTTTTTTTTTTTTTTTGCAGTACACGGGCCTTTCACTGTTGTGGCCTCTCCCGTGGCAGAGCACAGGCTCTGGATTCGCAGGCTCAGCGGCCATGGCTCATGGGCCTAGCCGCTCCGCCGCATAGGGGGATCTTCCCGGACCGGGGCACGACCCCGTGTCCCCTGCATCGGCAGGCGGACTCTCAACCACTGCGCCACCAGGGAAGCCCTCAGTTGCCTTATTGATCAGCACATATTCCTAGTGCTCAGCACAGAACAGGGTACATCTGAGATATTCAGTAAATGCGTAAATGAATGAATGTTCAAGAGGGACTGTGAGATACAGTGCAGTTCCATGCTGTGAGCACAGGTTATTCAAATCTTCTTATCCTTTGTGACCTTGAAAAAGTTGCTTAATTTCTCTGAACCTCAATGTTTCATTCTTAGAATGGGGAGAAAAATACCAACTTTGCAGGGCTGCCATGTGGATTTTCTGAGATTCTGAATGTGTATTCAGCACCTAGCCCTGAAGTTATGGAGAACAGTTTTTCACCATGGAGTACGATGTTAGCTGTGGGTTTTTCATAGATGCCCTTTATTGGGTTGAGGGAGTTCCCTTCTCTTTCTGGTTTGGTCAGTGTTTTTGTTATGAAGAGGTATTGGATTTTGTCAAATGGTTTTCCTGTGTCTGTTGAAACAATCTTGTGGGTTTTGTCCTTTATGTTATTCACGTGGTGTGTCACATTGATTTTTTTTCTTTACTATTTTCGGTTTTCTGTTTATTCTCTCTTTTCTTTTTTAAATTGAGGCATAGTTGCTTTACAATGTTCAGTTAGTTTCTGCTGTACAGTGAAGTGAATCAGCTATATGTATACCTATATCCCCTCCCTCTTGGACTTCCTCCTTCTCTGCCCGCCCCCCGCCCCCATCCCACCCATCTAGGTCGTCACAGAGCACAGAGCTGAGCTCCCTGTGCTATACGGCAGGTTCCCACTAGCTATCTATTTTGCACATAGTAGTGTATATATGTCAATCCCATTCTAAGATGTTAAATCAACTTTGCACTCTTGGGATAAATCCCACTTGGTCATAGTGTGGAATCCTTTTTTTACATTGCTGGATTCTATTTTCTAGTGTTTTGTTGTATTCTGTTTTGGTTTGGTCTTGAGGGGCTCTGTTTGCGTCCAAGATTGTTTCAGACCCTTCACTGGATTCCCATGGTGCTTCCCAGAGGTCCCAATGGAACTCCTTACCGGTTTTTCCTGAGGACAGTTTCTAATAAATCACTTCCAGTCAAACCCTCTTCTCAGGTGCAGCTCGTGGGGATCAGCCTACGTCACGGCCAGGGTCACGGCCCTCTCCGGTCACGTGGCCCCTCAATCACACCCACGCTCCTCACACTAACCCGGCTCCGCGAATTCTCCCGCAGGTGATCTATACGCTCAACACCCGCCAGGACGAGGCCGAGGCGGGCATGGAGGCGCTGCGTGAGGCCCACCAGGAGGAGCTGCGGAAGGCGGTGGCCGAGACGGAGGCCAGGCTCCTGCAGGCACAGGGCCGCGCGGGCGAGGAGGCCCTGAGGCAGCGCGTCCAGGCCCTGGAGAGCGCCCTGGAGCTGCAGAAGCGGCTGACGCAGGAGGCGCTGGCCCGATCGGCCGCGTGCAGGCTGGAGACCCAGGAGAGGGAGCTGAGGGTGGAGGCCGAGCACGCCGAGCGGGTGCTCACCCTCTCCAAGGAGATGCTGGAGCTCAAGGCCGACTACGAGAAGAGGCTCCGGCACATGAGCGGCCACGAGGCGCCCCGGTGGGGCGGGCTCGCCCAGGAGGGTCCCGAGCCCCAGGCCGAGCCGGGCTGCGCCCCCGAAATGCGGGAAGTCCTGCTGGAAGTGGAGCGGCTGCGAGCGGAGAACCAGCAGCTGAGCAAGGACTATGCTCGGAAGGCCGAGGAGCTGCAGGCCACGTACGAGCGGGAGAACGAGGCCGTCCAGCAGGCCATGCAGCAGTCGGTGAGCGAGGCCCTGTGGCAGTGGCAGGAGAAGGAGACCGACCTCCGGAAGAACTTCCAGGCCCAGGAGGCGGCCCTGCAGGCCCAGGTCCGGAAGCTAGAAGGGGATCTGGAGCACAGAGGCCGCAAGATAAGTGACCTGAAGAGGTACGCCCAGAAGCTGAAGGACCACATTCAGGTAAAGCAGGGACCCTTCCTACCTTCCAAATGGGACACTAAGCATGGCCCCTAGTGTCGAACACCTACCGTGTGTCACGCACTGCGTGAAGCCCTTGACTTCTGCCAGAGCGAGCATTATTACCTCCATGGAGTTCAACCACATTCATTCAGCAAGTATGTATGGAACACCTACCATGTGCCAGGCCGGGGCTGTGGGCAGGAGACACACGGTGAGCCGGCCTTGATCCCTGTCCTCTGAGAGCTGAGAGACTTACAATTTAGAGATGAGAAGATAAAACTGAAATTGAGAAGCTTATGGATGGGCCTAGCTGGTCACACAGCTGCAAAGTGTTTGAACTCAATTCAGCCTAATTCTAAGGCCCCCACTCACTCCATAACAACTTGCTGTCCTAACATCCTTGGGGCTTTGTATTTGTGGAAAGCCAGACCATTGACAAGTCAGTTACATGAGGCCCACAGACTCACAGAGCCCCATCTCTAAAAGTAACAGCAGCTAGTATCCTTCATACTCCCTGAGCATTTTTTTTTCCTGTCCCAGACACTTTATCTCATTTGATCCTCACTACAGAAAGGTTAAAAAACTTGCCAAAAGTCACACAGCCAATCAGAGGATGAGTAGGGATTTGATGAACCCCGAGCCACTGAATTCCAGAGATTAAAGGCATATGCTGTGCACTTACCCACTTTTCAGATCTAGTGTACATAGGATGTCTCGACCCAGAACTGTAACAAGAGAAATGAGACCCTTTCTGTCTGTTTAGGACCTGGATGTGCAGCTCAAGGAGGCTCGACAGGAGAATTCAGAGTTGAAAAGCACTGCAGAAAAACTTGGGGAGAAGCTGGCTGTTGCCAAAGACAGACTAATGTTGCAGGAGTGTCATGTGACACAGAAAAGCAGTGAGATGCCCGGAACGATTTCCTTACACAGCAAAGGTTGGCCTGACGCTGCTTGCAGCCTTGAGACTGTTGAGGGAGCAGAGTGGAGGGCAGGGCTATTTGATCTGACCTGCCTGGTGGGCAAGTCCAATCCATGCAGGACACAAATGAGCCAACATCCAGAGCTGCTGCAGGTCAGGTATTTAAAAGGCATGATGCAAAAGGATGTCTGGCCCCCCAGAAAGTTCTCCACCAGATCCACCATAGTGCCTGAACTTCTCAGCTCTGGCTTTTCCCCAGACTTAGACAACGCTTTATACTCTAACATCATTCACACAGTGATGTTATTGGATGTTCCCAATAATTTTGTGAGTTAGATATCGTCAGTATCCCATGTCACAGATGAAGACATGAGGCTGAGAAAGTTACATGGCTAGCTCAAGGCCAGCCAGCTGCCTGGTGATAGAGGTGGTGTTTGAGTCTCAGATTTTCTGACTCCAAAGTGCTTTCCACTGAGCTCCCTCATCAGAAAGTTCTTGAGTATGTACAGTGTCATCAGCTTGACACTGGGAGGTATAACAAAGGCACAAAACATAGGCTCTGCCTCTAGGGAGTTTATGGGACTGCTACTTTACAGCCCACAGCATGCCTTGCTATCATGGGTGCGGCCCAGGCAGCAGTGAGGTGTCTGGGAAAGAAGAAATCACCTCGGGCTGGAAAGTACGAGTTGGAACCAGAGGGTATGGAGGGTTTACAGCAGTGGTCTCAGAAGTAGGACATATGGAAAGAAACTGAGCAATTCTAACTATATTTATTTTTTTGTCTTGAAATCTCTTTATTTAAATCCTTTGAATGTACATATATCCAGGAACGTCCTCAATTTCTTTTTAAACTATGGAAAGCACAATCAAAAAAATTTGAAGATGACTAGTTTAAGAAGGGAGAGCTGGACAACTGTTTGAACTCAAGATGCTACTTGGGCAAAGGTGACAATCACCACTTGGACCCTGCCTGAGGCCAGAAGGCCATGGAGCAGGGATTACATAGGGGAGTCAAGGGCAAAATAGTTGAATAGCAGAATGGCGACCCAACTGCAGAGGCCTCAGGCATGAGGCCAAGGCCAAGGGCATTCCCACTGATGTTGACACTGTACTTGCAGATGACATGAAGACAGAGAGGTTTCAGAG
>NW_006775205.1:1664532-1674004 GCF_000442215.2 Lipotes vexillifer | reverse complement strand
AGTCCTGGGGAAAGAGAATGATTTGGAAGCCTGCAGTCTCCATCCTCAGCAGGAGCAGAACTTTCCGAAGGAGTGTGTGTGCACGAAAGGAGGCACAGAGACACAGGTACTGTCTGACCCAGCCCTGGGGATGGAGCAGTCACAGGGGGACTCTGCAGGAATGAGCTTCAGATGGAGGCCAGCCCCAAACCATGACAGGTCCACTTGGAAGCAACAGGTTCCATAGTTTCAGGGGTGGATGCGTGGGTGTGAAGTTGCAGCCAACATCCTGCCAACTGCATGTCATTGCATGTCAAGCTAGGAGACGGAGAATGTAGCAGAATTCTCCCAACTCCTTATCATTAGCTTCTGGGAAACTGGAAGCTTGCTTAAGATTCCTGCTCTATGTTCCCAATCAAAAAAACAAAGCATTTTTTAGAAATGGCCATAGTATGGGCTGGAATATCTGATCCTATGACAGTAGATACACTACTCCAAAAAGCCCTGTTCCGACGGTGGATAAAGTGAAGTCTCTTACAGATATCACACATGTGATTTTATAAACTTCATTGTACCTTGTGATACATGCTTTGAAATCAGTAATCAACATTGTAGAAGTTAACACAAAACAGAAATGGTGATCTCCTTCTCTCCCCACCCTGGCAGTTTTACAAGCCCTTTTTCTTTTTATAGACCAAGAAAGAGGCATGTATTGAGACAGAATATATGAAGCAGAAATATGAAGAAGACCTTCGTAAAATCAAAGATCAGACAGAAGAGGAGAAGAAACATCTCCAAGACCAGCTGGTGAAGCGCCTAGAAGACTCGGTGAAGCACACGGTGGAAATCCAATTAGTTCGCTCATCAGTGGAAGCTGAGAGGCAGAGGCTACAGAAGGTGAGGTCCCCTTACAGAGATACCGTTCCGTTCGTTTTTCCTTGCCTCTACCTCCCTCCTTTCCTCTTTTGTTTCTTCTTTCCTTCCTCAAACATTTACTGAGCTCCCGTCGTCTATAGATCTCAGCTAGTTCTCTGATCAGAGGGAGTTCAGAGTCTTCAGGAGGAGACAGGGCACCCCAGGGCTGTGAGACAGTAGAGCCTAGAGTTGTTGACATGGGGTGGAATTGTGTCGTATGAGTGTTTAACTTAGGGAAATTCAAATCCTCTAATCTGCAAAAACAGAGAAATAACATGAAGTGAACACGCAGGCCTGGCAGACTGCCTGGATTCAAATCCCAGCTCTGCCACCCTCTAGCTCTGTGACCACAGAAAGTTATTTAACCTGGACTCCTCACAGGGAAGCTCTGCGGGGCCCCAAGTTACTCATTTATAGAACAGATGGTGATAATAGCACCTCACAGAGTAGCTGCGAGGATTGCATGAGGTACTCCATGTGTGAAAAAACGAAGCACATCATAGTAAGAGTGTAAGAGCGTAAGAGGCACTAGGTAAATGAAGGTAATTAATTAACAAGTGGGAGAGAAGTTGCTCAGCCTCTGAGTACTGTTCCAACTTCCCACGAAAGGGGGCGTTTTCTGCTGAGAGGGAATGCAAAGCATCATCCCTCGTGTTTGCTGAGGAAAGCAAATAACACATGTATATGAATGCTTTAGGAAGAGGGTGCAGTATATCAGTATTATTGTGAGCATAGGTGGTGCTTTAATTATTATAAGAAGGCTTCTTTCTAATCTAAGAACTTGCATTATCACTATGAGTTGTCACTGAAAGATAATCATATATCACTGAGGAATGCAATGTGTGGTGGTGAAGAGTAGTAGATACTCAATAAATATGTCTTGGATAAATAAATGAACTTAAGAAAGTCTAGTCCTGGGTCCAAGTCCTGACTCTTTCACTGACTTTACTACCACGGATAGGTCACTTAATCTTTCTGAAACCTGATTTTGAAAATAAGGATAAATACTTTGGGGGCTTGTTATGTGAATTAAATATGGTGGTTTTTAAAATTATTTATTTATTTATTTACTTTTGGCTTCATTGGGTCTTCATTGCTGCACGCGGGCTTTCTCTAGTTGCAGTGAGCAGGGGCTACTCTTCATGTGGTGCACAGGCCTCTCATTGCAGTGGCTTCTCTTGTTGCGGAGCACGGGCTGTAGGCGCACAGGCTTCAGTAGTCATAGCCCGCAGGCTCTAGAGTGCAGGCTCAGAAATTGTGGCTCATGGGCTTAGTTGCTCCGTGGCATGTGGGATCTTCCTGGACCAGGGCTCGAACCCGTGTCCCCTGCATTGGCTGGCAGATTCTTAACCACTGTGCCACCAGAGAAGCCCCTAAATATGGTTTTATATATAAACTCTTATCTCAGTGTACAACATGTAGCAAAAGTTTGATAAACGGTGGCTGTGATTAGTTACCATGTGCATTCGATGACATCATGTGTGATAATGTTATTTAGTGTCCACTATACTTTATAAAGCACTTTATTCTTATGAACACATTTAATCCTCCCAACAGGATTACAAAATGAGTGTTCATATCCCCATTTCAGAGGTGAGAAAACTGAGGCTCAAAGATGTTATATATCCACTCACACAGACAGTGAGTGGTGCAGCTACATTAAAACCTGACAGCCTGACTCCAGAGGCCGTGGTTTCCCATCCCTGCACAGAGCGGGAAGCAGCTGTATTGAAAGCACTTTCCTCCCTATGAGCAGTGACTGGTAGCACAAATCCAATCCTCATTGGAGGAAAGCTGAACCCGCTTTCCATCGTGAGCCACAATCAATGGGAGGGACAGTGGCTCTCCCAGAGCTACAGGTTGCCCTGGTAACCTGTCAGCCAAGCCTGACTCTGAGTGTAGAAATCCCACTTCAGCTTTAATCAGAGGCATGGATCCATTTGGGAAATGAATCATGTAGAAATAAATTGCATTTCCTCCTGGTTTTTTATTTTATTTTAAAAAATTATGGTCATTTCTACAAACTGAGGATGTAAGTTATATAAATTAGGCCACGCAGACTACAGGAAGGTAAAAACTTGAAGAGGTCCCAGATCTGGTGTTCATGGACTAAAAATAGATACCGGTTTCCCCTCTAGAGTTAAGAGCACACTGTTCCTTTGGGCCCTTGAGTATAAGTATGTTGTGTATCATGAATGCTACTTTAACCTGAAAAAGACACCACAGGAGATGGGCTGGAGTTCACCCAGACAGTTTATCTGCCTTTCCTGTCTGTAGGATTAGATGATATTACGACTTAATCTTCACAGACAGAGCAGAGTACATGTCCTCTAATTAGCACTTGCCCACGTTGATTCCTAGGAGAGTGTGGAAAGATTTATTGAGTCCTCACTGAGCTGTTCTAGACACTGCTGCATTCTACACCTCATTTGTATCACTTAGGATTCTGGGTGGCAAGCATCACAAACCCACCCTGGGCGGTTTAGGTAAGAAAGGAATTTAGTAAAGGGTAATGAAAAGCTTTCTGGAAAACCAGGGAACTGGGCTTGGCAAGCTACTCAGTGATGAAGACACCCTTGCTGCCACGTCTGAGCCCAGACCTTCTGTTTACACAGCTGACACCACCAACACTGGGCCCTGGATGTTTCCTGCAGAACTGCACTGTCCAATATGGTAGCCTCTTGACACATGTGGTTATTTACATTTAAATCAATTACAATTAAATAATATTTTAAATTCAGTTCCCCAGTGGAACTAGCCACATTTCAAGTGCTCAAATGCCATATGTGGCTAGTGGCTCCCAGATTGGATAGCACAGTGTTGAGGGATTTCTATACATTAGCTACATTATATTTTAGAACATTTCTATCATCACGGAAAGTTCCGTCAGTCAGAGCTGCTGTAGAATGGCTGCCCCTGCTGCCCCTGGAAAGTTCAGTTGCCAGATCCTTTATGACTCCAGCTTGTACATATCGATGGCTTCCAATTCAAAATCTGGGGTGGGTGTGTCTGATTGGTCACATGCCTTTATCACATGCCTCAATCACATGCCCTCATCACAAGGGAGTCTGGGAAGGTAAGTCTGACATTTTCTGGTTCTGTGGTGGAAGGATGGCTCTGATGTATCAGATGGAGAATTTCCCAAACATTCAGAGAAGGATCAGAGGCTGGGCAGCCAAAAGGAACAACAGCTCTCCACTCCATGATTTAGTTCTTACCTCAGCCCTGTAGACAGGGGTTGTTTTCCCATTTCACAGATGAGGAACCTGGGAAATGAAGTCACTTGAGTATCACATGAATTGGGTGTGAGTCAGGGCTGCCTTGACTCCAAAACCACTAACTTTTGTCCTCTGTCTATGTAGCAGAACAGAATAAACATTGCCCTGGGCCTTGGAGAGCAGCCTTCAGGTCTTCACCCTGCCGGTATCCATTTATGGTTTATTTATCATTCATTGAATGCATACTTGGTGTTTTGAGCAATGCAGGGATACAGGAATCAGCCATGCCTACAGGGAGCTCACAGTCTGGAAGGAGGAACAAGACATGCACTGAAACCATCTGTCAAGTCTGGGTGTAAGAAGTGCTGTGCTGGGGAAGCAGCCACATTGTCACCTTAAATAAGTCACCCCAAACCATTCTAGGCCTCTGCTTTCTAATTTCAGTAATAATGTGAATGTGAATGATTTTGTCTAATTCTTTTCAACTTTTTATTTCTATCAACTCCAAAAATACTCTTCATTGTTTAGAAATAGGTTGCTTAATTTCCAAATATTTGGAACCTTTCCAGATATCTCTTTGTTATTGATTTCTAATTTAGTTCTCTTGTGATCAAAGAACAGATTCTGTTCTTTCCTTTTCAATTAGCTCATATTATTGTATGGCCCAGGGATGGTCTGTCTTGATGAATGGTCCAGGTGCCCTTGAAAAGAATATGGATCTGCTGCTCTTGAGTGGAGTGTTTCATAAATGATAATTAGGTTAAGTTGGTTGATAGTGTTGTTCAAGTATCTTATTTCCTTACTAATTTTTTCTCTATTTGTTCTGTTGGTTATTGAGAGAGGAGTATTGAAATCTCAAATTTAAATTGTCAGTTTTTATACTTCCCCTTTTAGTTCTGTCAGTTTTTGCTTTAGATAAATTCAAACTTATTTATGAGGTACATACACATTTAGGCTTATTATGTCTTCTCAATGAATTGGCCCCTTACTCATTATGGAATATTCCTTGTCCCGAAGTCTGCTTTGATAAAAATACGGACATTCTATCATTTTTGTGGTTAGTGTTACAGTCTATTTTAATCCATTCCTTTACTTTTAACCTACCTGTGTCTTTCTAGTCAAAGTGCTTTTGTATTGGGTTGGCCAAAAAGTTTGTTTGGGATCCGTAAGATGTTACAAAACCTGAACGAACTTTTTGGCCAACCCAAATAGGATAGCTGGATTTTCTGTTTTATTCAGCTTGGCAGTCTGACTTTTGAGGGTCATTTAGACCGTTTACATTCAATGTAATTATCATTAAGTCTACCATATTGCTGAGTTTTTTTTTTCTTTTTGTCACATCTTTTTTCTTTTTGCCTGTTTTCCTGTTTATTTTTGATTACTTGAATATATAGCTTTTGGTATTCCCTTTTTTTGTTTTTTTTTTTTTGCGGTACCCAGGCCTCTCACTGTTGTGACCTCTCCCGTTGTGGAGCACAGGCTCCGGACGTGCAGGCTCAGAGGCCATGGCTCACGGGCCCAGCCGCTCCGCGGCATGTGGGATCCTCCCGGACCGGGGCACGAACCCGTGTACTCTGCATCGGCAGGCAGACCCTCAACCACTGCGCCACCAGGGAAGCCCTGGTATTCCCTTTTTTATCTCCACTAGTGACTTGTTAGATATCCTTCTTTTGGGGAGGGGATGGTGTGCCACGGTCGCTGTAGGATTTATAACATGCAACTTTATCATTGCCATCGAATAATATGATGTTACTTCATACATATTGTGTTGCTGTAAGGTTTGTACGGAGAAGCAGTAGATATATACTTCACTGTACAAACCTTACAGCAACACACTATTTTTATTTAGCCTTTCCTAACCTTTGTGAAGTTGTTGTCATATGTTTTACTTTACATATGTTATAAACTCTACATCGCTTTTCTATTTCCTTAAATAGTCAATTATCTCTTAGAATTTTTAAATGATAAAACTAAAGTCTTTTATATTTTCTGATTAACCGTTGCTACCCTCTTCATTCCTTTGGCATATTCAAGCGCCCCATCTGGTATCATTTTCTTTTGGCCTGAAGAACTTCCTTTAATGTTTCTTTTTTTTTTAAATCAATTAATTAATTAATTAATTAATTTATTTATTTATTTAGGGCTGTGTTGGGTCTTCGTTTCTGTGCGAGGGCTTTCTCTAGTTGTGGCAAGTGGGGGCCCACTCTTCATCGCGGTGTGTGGGCCTCTCACTATCAGGGCCTCTCTTGTTGGGGAGCACAGGCTCCAGATGCGCAGGCTCAGTAGTTGTGGCTCACGGGCCCAGTTGCTCCACTGCATGTGGGATCTTCCCAGACCAGGGCTCAAACCCGTGTTCCCTGCATTAGCAGGCAGATTCTCAACCACTGTGCCACCAGGGAAGCCCCCTTTAATGTTTCTTGTAGTGTCAGTCTGCTCACAGCAAATTCTCTCAGTGTTTATATGTCTGAAAATATCTTTATTTTGCCTTCATTTTTGAAGGTTATTTTGCTGGGTATAGAATTTTAGGTTAACAGGTTTTTTTCTTTCAGCACTTTAAAGATGCTGTTCAACTTTTTAAAATTTTTGGTTTGTATTTTCCTCAGATGAAAAGTTGGTAGCCACTCTCATCTGTTCTCCCCTGTGCATAGTGTATCTTTTTGTTTTCTGATTGCTTTTAAGACTTTTTTCTTTATCATATCACAGTTTGATTATGATATGTCATGGTGTGATATTCTTTGTGTTTTTCTGTTTGGGGTTCTGTTTGGACGTCTTGGGTCTGTAGGTTATAGTTTTTTTCTGTATTCAAATTTTTAAATTGAATTGTAGTTTATTTGCAATGTTTTGCTGTGGGTTATAGTTTTTATACAGTATGGAAATCTTAAGATCATTATCTCTTCTGCCTTCCCCTTCTGAGTGACATTTCAGGCTTTGTACTGGTTTACTGTTTCAGCTACACCAGGAACTTTACTATAAATACATACCAAAGAGTGATTTTTCTTCTTGAAAAAATTTCACGTGTTTTCCTTTAAAATGCCAACTGAAATCTCTGCTTGGTGATTTCCTGTGGCTGCTTATTTGTTGTTCCCGTCACAGTGGCTCCCTTATGTGTCTTTTCTTAAACTGCCAGTAATTGTGGACAATCTAGACAAGAAAGCAGAAAAAGGGTGGGAGTCCTGCTTTTGCCTCTTACCAGCCATTGGATTTGCTTCATGTGAAATGGATGCAATAAAGCCTTTTTCCATAAGTATTATGAGAGTTAAATGAGAGCAGAGCTTATGAAAGTACTCTGTGAATCCTGTAAATTAATAGCCCATGGAGCCTTCTTCCAGGGGTGGGATGCAGCAATTTATATACCTGAAAGCATTCATCTTCTTCTTTTTCCTCATGTTCTTGTCTTTGTAGTTGTTTTTTCTCTTTCCACGAGTTAGGAAGAGAATGTTGGCACTTCCTGTTGAAATCCTCCAGGTCACTTGAGGAAATTTGTGGGGAAATATTTTCCCTTTAGGTCCATCTGTCAAGGCAACAGCTAAGCTGTGATTGATTACATATACCCTAGGACATTAGGCTGCGCAAGATTAGAAATAGCCACTGTTTTATGCTAAGCATCTTTCTCGCAGGGGGTTTCCACTGTGCTGTTACAGTGAACATGCCTTGGCAGAGTTAGCGAGTGTCTGCACCAATAAGCATGTTAAACAAAACTTCTGTTCAATAAAAGATTCTGCGAATGAGGGACTAAATAATGAAGTAAAAATAAATCAGAATCTTTGCTGAGGGGACGGCCGTATTTCTGATGGTTGCTTAAGTTATCTCAACTTGTTTCAAACAAAAAGTTTATCTATCATCTTCAGAAAATGAACTCTCCAAAGCAACATGCCCTGCAAAAGGAGATGGTGGATTTACTGAAGACACTATTCATTGAGCTAAGTGTCCACATCATGCGACCCTTACAATCTAATCACAGCCCTCTTTTCTTCTCTTTTAAATGACTGACCCCAGGGATAATGAGAAGCGCCACCCCAGGGCCACTGGCCTGGACTGGGGCTGGCCCCATAGAGAGTGTAAAGGTGTCATCCAGATGATCAGTAGCAGCATCTCTTTAGATGATCAGGTTAGAAATCCAGGAGTCAGAAATCCAGAAATCCATAATTTCTCTGTCATCCCTCACATTCGATCAGCCATAAAGTCCATTCATTCTGCGGTTGACCCTTGAACAACGTGGGAGTTAATCCAAGTATAACTTATATTAGGCCCTTCGTATCTGCAGTTCCTCCACATCCACAGGTTCAACCAACCACAGACTGTGTAGTACTGTAGTCCTTACTGTTGAAAAATGTCCACGTATAACTGGACCCATGCAGGCAGGGAAGAAGCACAGCCAAGGGGTCATCCTTTCCTGAGTTTGGATCTTGACTCTTCTGCTTATGGGCTGCATGACCTTGGGCAAGTTATTTAACCTCTTCAAGCTTCATTTCTTCATCTGTATAATGAGCTTTAACAATACTACCTAGCTCATAGGGTTTTCATAAGGATCAACGAGATGATCTGTGAAAAGCGCCCAGAAGATGGTACACACTCAGTAAATGTCAACTGCTAATATGTCCATCTACTTCCAGTGAGACCATAAAGGTCTGTAATCAATTATCACCATCCAACATGGTATCTACGGCGTTATAGCTGTTGACTTTGCTGCCTATCTCTTTCACGCAAATGTGAGCTCCTGGTGAGTAAGCATATTGTCTGTTTTTATCCCCAGCTTCAAGAACAGTGCCAAGCACTTGGTAGGTCTCAATAAATATTTGTTGAACAGATAAATGACTTAATATCTACCTAAAATTCAGCTACGAGGAACAGAATATTTCATCCACTGCTCTAGACACTTGAAAAATTTCCCCAGATATTAAGCTACATCAGAAAGTGTAAGCATCTGTAAGAATAGTACTACTTAGCATTTATCGATCCCTTACTTTGTACCTAGAACTGTGCTAAGCATGTAAGTAATGCATTGAATCACAGAGAGGTTGGGAAATGTGCCCAAGATCACACAACTAAAATGCAGCTGCACCACTCACATGGGCTCCAGAATGTTCTTTTATCTGGATCTGCTTTGTGCTGAGACTATGAGGCTGTGGGGAGGGATCATGGAGGAAGCAGCCCTATGAATCCCATCATTTTGACTAAAGTAAGGATGCTGTTGAGAAGGCCAAAGAAGAAATTTCATTCTGCTTTTGATATTTCCCTGCAACTGAGAATATAGTTGGCTTTTTGATTTATAGAACCGTGTCAGTAATGAGCATTCTCTTTTCTTATTTGACACTACAAAATTTAAAGCCAGGGGTTTACTCTGCCCCCACCCCCCCACC
>NW_006775205.1:1652483-1664182 GCF_000442215.2 Lipotes vexillifer | reverse complement strand
CCTGCATCGGCAGGCGGACTCTCAACCACTGCGCCACCAGGGAAGCCCTAATTTATGTTTTCTTATAGTAGTTTATGACTCTTGTCAGTTTCCTTGAACCCCTTTGGGAATAAGGCAGGGTGTGTCCTGTCCATGTTTTCGTGGCTTGTGTGGTTAACTCTTCCATTCATCATTTAGGAAGTAGGAGCACAGTTGGAGGAAGTGAAGAAGAAATCAGAAAATGAAATAAAGCATCTGCAAGAAGAGAAAGAGGCCCTAAGTGTGAAGCTACAGAATTCACTGCTTGAGGTATGTCCCAAATAAAAGCTGTTCTTGGAATGATGGTTCTGGGCTCCAGAGTTTTTGATGAACTGAGATGCTAGGAATCTTGGGAAGCTTCCCTGACCTCCTTACATTTAGCATCCTTGGAAGGAAGAAAAAGACTTCATCCTGACAGGAAGGCTGTCTCAGGGGCATAAATTCAGCTGCAAGTAACAGAGAGCCTGATTTATAGAGGCTTAACAAAGAGGCACTTAATATCACACATAGAAGAGGGAGGCAGGAGGCTGTTGGTGTTGATTCTGTGGCTAAATGCTATCAGGCCTGGAAAATCTGCA
This sequence comes from Lipotes vexillifer, assembly GCF_000442215.2. Classification (NCBI taxonomy): domain Eukaryota; kingdom Metazoa; phylum Chordata; class Mammalia; order Artiodactyla; family Lipotidae; genus Lipotes; species Lipotes vexillifer. The sequence continues at coordinate 1,663,586 of NW_006775205.1, read as the reverse complement.
AACATCTTGGTCCTGCCCTCTCCCCACCCCCAGCTGTGTTATCAGTGTCCTGGGCATTAGATACTTCTGCCTTCCTGGCTCTTTTCTTTATCAAAAAGAATTAAAAATTATAATTTGTAACTGCACTGTTATAAAGGTGAATATGGCCAGGCTGCAGTTTTTTCTTCTGATTCTGAAAGAAATGAAAATATTTTCATGGCCCCTAAATGCATCGTAGGTTCCCTAGCACTGCACATAGGAGAAGTTGTCTCAGATTCCCCTTGGCTGTGAGAATGACTGTCACCGTTCCAGTTGTCATGCCCCAAGTTAAAGCAGGAAAGAAGGAGGGGCAGGGATGACCAGGCCTGCCCACTTCATCAGGAAAACAAAAGCATGTGCAGAAGCTCCCAGCTGACTCCTACTCCCATTGGTAATATCTGTGCCACGTGGCCAGCCTGGGAAAGCAAGGATTTAGCCGTCAGGCCTCCCTGGTGGAGGCAGGCAAGGAGAGCAGGGTAAGGAATGGATGTAAACCAGCTGAACAATGGAGTTTTCTTCTTGGGCCCACTTGTCCAAACCACCCAGGGACCAAGTTCAAAGTTTAAAGGCGTTGTGGACAGTGTTACTAGGGAGAAGAAATTGCCGCGGACGGACTCCTATTCATCCTTCAGTGCCCTTAACACTGTGCTGGAATTCCCTGGGCAGAGTTTATTGCTGTAAGTTCTCTGCGGTAGTACCTACCTCATAGTAATTGTTAGGAGAATTAAAAGAGTTAATACTGTAAAATGCTTAGGTCTGTGCCTGGCACAGAGCAAACACACCATTAATGATGCTCTTATATATTGTACATGTGTCTACTGAATGTTGTTGTGATTGTAAACATGCATCTGTCTGCTCCATAAGATGACAGCTCCTTGAAGGCAGGGGCGATATTTTATGATCTTACCATCTTGCTCTGACTCTGTCCCTTCTCCTCCCCACTTTACACCTGAGGAGCTGCTTGAGGAGCATTAGTTTTAGCAATATCTGAGGTTCCTTTATGGTTATTGACCTTGTTCTTCTCAAAGTCTAGAGCAGGGAAACCAGACCGTTTAATTGACACTCTACAATTGGTTGGTTAATAATAATCATAATTAAGGCTTTGTAATTTAATAGCAGCTTTTAGCCCCTCTTCTCTCATATTATCTGTATAATTCTTAAATATTGTTCCTTTTCTTTACCAACTAACTTTGCAAAAATGAAATAGGGTGGCCTTCCAGGAATGGTATGAAAACTAATGGAAACCATGCTACAGCTCTGGTATACTTATGTGGATGTGAATAATTTAAAGAGAAGTGTGGAATATTGTAAACCTGCCAGGCTCATCTTCTTCTGGAGAGACGAAGCAACTAGCTAATTAGAAATGGCCTCTCTAGAAGCATGTCTGGGATTTGTCTGGTGGGACACAGTCCCCAGAACTGATTGACCCAAGGGAATGGGTCCCAGATTAATGACCACAGCCGGGTGATAGGACTTTGTTTCATTGCTGAATGTTTCTATTCTTCTGTTTTAGGTTTTAAGGCTGGAAGACTTTATCCAGCAGAATAATGTACGTCCCCCGAGAGGCAATGAACGGCCCCAAGAATTGGACTGCCAGCAAGGCAACATTTTAGAGACCCAGGTAACCTCTAGCTTTTTCTGCTTTAATTAAGGATATTTTTCTTCTTCTGTTCAGCACTTTGGTGTCCCCAGTGACACATGCTGGCATTAATGGGCTCTTTTATTTCCCCCCTTAGAGCTGCCAAAATGCCTGAAATAAGAAATCATTATAAAATCAATTTGCAAAAACCATGACGAAAATAGAGTTCTGAGTAATTATCCACATGGTTTGAAAAAGAACAGGGCTTGTCAGATGACTCTTCTCTCCCTCTCTGAGAGCAGCCTGGCTGGCAAATCAAGGGGCACTAGACTAGAGTGGGGTCTTTGGTTCTGCCCAGCAAGAAGCATAACAGTAATCATAACTCCCCCTCAAGTGCATGTTGAGAAGCTTTGGTTGTTTCACCATGAAACTCGGCTCTCATCCAACCCTCCTGGGTCTAGACCATGATCCCTCCATGAGCTTAGCTCTAGAGAGAAGTACAGACCCCTCCTACATAGAGTTGCAGGAGGAACCTTGATGAGTATCAATTCCACTTGATTCAACTCAACATGCACATTATTCCTTCATTCTGCAGTCATCTGTGAAATACATAACAAGTGCCAGCCTCTGAGCTACATGCTACACGGGAGAAATATATATAAACAAATAGCTTTAACACAATGTGGACATTTAGTAATAGAATTAAACATCTGTTGCTGTGTTTTCTATTAGGCAACTGTTATGTACTTTACAGCTATAGTTTAAGTTTATTTATTTATTTATTTTATACAGCAGGTTCTTATTAGTTTTTTATTTTATACATATTGGTGTATATATGTCGTCAATCCCAATCTCCTGATTCATCCCACCACCATCACCCCCGCCCCACCGCTTTCCCCCCTTGGTGTCCATACGTTTGTTCTCTACATCTGTGTCTCTATTTCTGCCCTGCAAACCGGTTCACCTGTACCATTTTTCTAGGTTCCACATATATGCGTTAATATACAATATTTGTTTTTCTCTTTCTGACTTACTTCACTCTGTATGACAGTCTCTAGGTCCATCCACATCTCTACAAATGACCCAGTTTCGTTCCTTTTTATGGCTAATATTCCACTGTATATATGTACTAACAACTTCTTTATCCATTCCTCTGTTGATGGGCATTTAGGTTGCTTCCATGACCTGGCTATTGTAAATAGAGCTGCAATGAACATTGGGGTGCATGTGTCTTTTTGAATTATGGTTTTCTCTGGGTATATGCCCAGTAGTGGGATTGCTGGGTCATATGGTAATCCTATTTTTAGTTTTTTAAGGAACCTCCATACTGTTCTCCATAGTGGCTGTATCAATTTACATTCCCACCAACAGTGCAAGAGGGTTCCCTTTTCTCCACACCCTCTCCAGCATTTGTTGTTTGAAGATTTTCTGATGATGCCCATTCTGACTGGTGTGAGGTGATACCTCATGGTAGTTTTGATTTACATTTCTCTAATAATTAGGGATGATGACCAGCTTTTCATGTGCCTCTTGGCCATCTGTATGTCTTCTTTGGAGAAATGTCTATTTAGGTCTTCTGCCCATTTTTGGATTGGGTTGTTTGTTTCTTTAATATTGAGCTGCATGAGCTGTTTATATATTTTGGAGATTAATCCTTTGTCCGTTGATTTGTTTGCAAATATTTTCTCCCATTCTGAGGGTAATCTTTTCATCTTGTTTATAGTTTCCTTTGCTGTGCAAAAGCTTTGAAGTTTCATTAGGTCCCATTTGTTTATTTTTGTTTTTATTTCCATTACTGTGGGAGGTGGGTCAAAAAAGATCTTGCTGTGATTTATGTCACAGAGTGTTCTTCCTATGTTTTTCTCTAAGAGTTTTATAGTGTCTGGTCTTACATTTAGGTCTTTGATCTATTTTGAGTTTATTTTTGTGTGTGGTGTTAGGGAGTGTTCTAATTTCATTCTTTTACATGTAACTGTCCAGTTTTCCCAGCACCACTTATTGAAGAGGCTGTCTTTTCTCCACTGTATATCCTTGCCTCCTTTGTCATAGATTAGTTGACCATAGGTGTGTGGGTTTATCTCTGGGCTTTCTATCTTGTTTCATTGATCTGTATTTCTGTTTTCGTGCCAGTACTGTATTGTCTGGTTTACTGTAGCTTTGTAGTATACTCTGAAGTCAGGGAGTCTGATTCCTCCAGCTCCGTTTTTTCCCCTCAAGATTGCTTTAGCTATTCAGGGTCTTTTGTGTCTCCATAGAAATTTTAAGATTTTTTGTTCTGGTTCTGTAAAAAATGCCATTGGTCATTTGATAGGGATTGCATTGAATCTTTAGATTGCTTTGGGTAGTATAGTCATTTTCACAATATTGATTCTTCCAGTCCAAGAACATCATATATCTCTCCATCTGTTTGTGTCATCTTTGATTTCTTTCATCAGTGTCTTATAGTTTTCTGAGTACAGGTCTTTCACCTCCATAGGTAGGTTTATTCCTAAGTATTTTATTCTTTTTGTTGCAGTGGTGAATGGGATTGTTTCCTTAATTTCTCTTTCTGGTCTTTCATTGTTAGTGTATAGGAATGCAAGAGATTTCTGTGCATTAATTTTGTATCCTGAAACTCTACCAAATTCATTGATAAGCTCTCGTAGTTTTCTGGTGGCATCTTTAGGATTATTTTTATATAATATCATGTCATCTGCAAACAGTGACAGTTTTACTTCTTCTTTTCCAATTTGGATTCCTTTTATTTCTTTTTCTTCTGTGATTGCTGTGGCTAGGACTTCCAAAACTATGTTGAATAATAGTGGTGAGAGTGGACATCCTTGTTTTGTTCCTGATCTTAGAGGAAGTGCTTTCAGTTTTTCACCATTGAGAATGATGTTTGCTATGGGTTTGCCGTATATGGCCTCTATTATGTTGAGGTAGTTTCCCTCTGTGTCCACTTTCTGGAGAGTTTTTATGATAAATGGGTGTTGAATTTGGTCAAAGGCTTTTTCTGCATCTATTGAGATGATCGTATGGTTTTTATTCTTCAGTTTGTTAATATGGTGTATCACACTGATTGATTTGCATATATTGAAGAATCCTTGCATCCCTGGGATAAATCCTACTTGATCATGGTGTATGATCCTTTTAATGTGTTGTTGGATTCTGTTTGCTAGTGTTTTGTTGAGGATTTTTGCATCTATATTAATCAGTAATATTGGTCTGTAATTTTCTTTTTTTGTAGTATCTTTTTCCGGTTTTGGTATCAGGGTGATGGTGGCCTCATAGAATGAGTTTGGAAGTGTTCCTTCCTTTGCAATTTTTTGGAAGAGTTTGAGAAGGATGGCTGTTAGCTCTTCTCTAAATGTCTGAGAGAATTCACCTGTGAAACCATCTGGTCCTGGGCTTTTGTTTGTTGGAAGATTTTTAATCACAGTTTCAATTTCATTACTTGTGATTGTTCTGTTCATATCTTCTGTTTCTTCCTGGTTCAATCTTGGAAGGTTATACCTTTCCAAGAAATTGTCTATTTCTTCCAGGTTGTCCGTTTTATTGGCATAGAGTTGCTTGTAGTAGTCTCCTATGATGCTTTGTATTTCTGTGGTGTCCATTGTAACTTCTCCTTTTTCATTTCTAATTTTATTGATTTGAGTCCTCTCCCTCTTTTTCTTGATGAGTCTGGCTAAAGGTTTATCAATTTTGTTTATCTTCTCAAAGAACCAGCTTTTAGTTTTATTGATCTTTGCTATTATTTTCTTTGTTTCTATTTCATTTATTTCTGCTCTGATCTTTATGATTTCTTTCCTTCTGCTAACTTTGGGTTTTGTTTGTTCTTCTTTGTCTAGTTCCTTTAGGTGTAAGTTTAGATTGTTTATTTGAGATTTTTCTTGTTTCTTGAGGTAGGATTGTATTGCTATAAATTTTCCTCTTAAAGTGCGTTTGCTGCATCCCATAGGTTTTGGATCGTCATGTTTTTGTTGTCATTTGTCTCTAGGTATTTTCTGATTTCCTCTTTGATTTCTTTGGTGATCTCTTGGTTATTTAGTAATGTATTGTTTAGCCTCCGTGTGTGTGTTTTTTATGGGGTTTTTTTTCCCTGTAACTGATTTCTAATCTCATAGCATTGTGCTCGGAAAAGATGCTTGATATGATTTCAGTTTTCTTAAATTTACCAAGGCTTGATTTGTTGACCCAAGATATGATCTATCGTGGAGAATGTTTTGTGTGCACTTGAGAAGAAAGTGTAATCTGCTGTTTTTGGATGGAATGTCCCATATATATCAGTTAAATATATCTGGTCTATTGTGTCATTTAAAGTTTGTGTTTCCTTATTAATTTTCTGTCTGGATGATCTGTCCATTGGTGTAAGTGAGGTGTTCAGGTCCCCCACTATTACTGTGTTACTGTCTATTTATAGCTGTCTCTTTTATAGCTGTTGGCATTTGCCTTATGTATTGAGGTGCTCCTATGTTGGGTGTATATATATTTAGAATTGTTACATCTTCTTCTTGGATTGATCCCTTGGTCATTTTATGGTGTCCTTGCTTGTCTCTTGTAACATTCTTTATTTTAAAGTCTATTTTATCTGATATGAGTATTGCTACTCCAGCTTTCTTTAGATTTCCAGTTGCATGGAATATCTTTTTCCATCCCCTCACTTTCAGTCTGTATGTGTCCCTAGGTCTGAAGTGGGTCTCTTGTAGACAGCATATATTTGGGTCTTGTTTTTGTATCCATTCAGCAAGCCTGTGTCTTTTGGTTGGAGCATTTAATCCATTCACATTTAAGGTAATTATCGATATGTATGTTCCTATTACCATTTTCTTAATTGTTTTCAGTTTGTTTTTGTAGGTCCTTTGCTTCTCTTGTGTTTCCCACCTAGAGAAAGTCCTTTAGCATTTGTTGTAGAGCTGGTTTAGTGGTGCTGAATTCTCTTAGCTTTTGCTTGTCTCTAAAGCTTTTGATTTCTCCATCAAATCTGAATGAGATCCTTGCCAGGTAGAGTAATCTTGGTTGTAGTTTCTTCCCTTTCATCACTTTAAATATATTGTGCCACTCCCTTCTGGCTTGTAGAGTTTTTGCTAAGAAATCAGCTGTTAACCTTATGGGAATTCCCTTGTATGTTATTTGTCATCTTTCCATTGTTGCTTTTAATAATTTTTCTTTGTCTTTAATTCTTGTCAGTTAGATTACTATGTGTCTCTCCTTGGGTTCATCCTGCCTGGGACTCTCTGTGCTTCCTGGACTTAGGTGGCTATTTCCTTTTCCATGTTAGGGAAGTTTTTGACTATAATCTCTTCAAATATTTTCTCAGGTCCCTCCTCTCTCTCTTCTCCTTCTGGAACCCCTATAATGTGAATGTTGGTACGTTTAATGTTCTCCCAGAGGTCTCTTAGGCTGTCTTCATTTCTTTTCATCCTTTTTTCTTTATTCTGTTCTGTGGCAGTGAATTCCACCATTCTGTCTTCCAGATCACTGATCCATTCTGCCTCAGTTATTCTGCTATTGATTCCTTCTAGTGTATTTTTCATTGCATTTATTGTATTGTTCATCTCTGTTTATTTAATTCTTCTAGGTGTTTGTTCTTTAATTCTTCTAGGTCTTTGTTAAACATTTCTTGTATCTTCTCAATCTTTGCCTCCATTCTTTATCCGAAGTCCTGGACCATCTTCACTATCATTATTCTCAATTCTTTTTCTGGAAGGTTGCCTATCTCCACTTCATTTAATTGTTTTTCTGGGGTTTTATCTTGTTCCTTCACTGGTACATAGTCCTCTGCCTTTTCACTTTGTCTATCTTTCTGTGAACGTGGTTTTCGTTCCACAGGCTGCTGGATTGTAGTTCTTCTTGCTTCTGCTGTCTGCCCTCTGGTGGATGAGGTTATCTAAGAGGCTTGTGCAAGTTTCCTGCTGGGAGGGACTGGTGGTGGGTAGAACTGGGTGTTGCTCTGGTGGGTAGAGCTCAGTAAAACTTTAATCCGCTTGTGTGTTGACAAGTGGAGCTGAGTTCCCTCCCTGCTGGTTGTTTGGCCTGAGGGGACCAAGCACTGGAGCCTACCCGGGCTCTTTGGTGGGGCTAATGGTGGACTCTGGGAGGGCTCACGCCAATCAGTACTTCCCAGAACTTCTGCTGCCAGTGTCCTTGTCCCTGTGGTGAGCCACAGCCACCCCCCGCCTCTGCAGGAGACTCTCCAACACTAGCAGGTAGGTCTGGTTCAGTCTCCTATGGGTTTATTGCTCCTTCCCCCGGGTCCTGATGCGTACACTACTTTGTGCGTGCCCTCCATGAGTGGAGTCTCTCTTTCCCGAAGTCCTGCAATCAAATCCTATTAGCCTTCAAAGTCTGATTCTCTGGGAATTCCTCCTCCTGTTGCCAGACCCCCAGGTTGGGGAGCCTGACGTGGGGCTCAGAACCTTCACTCCAGTGGGCGGACTTCTGTGGTATAGTTGTTCTCCAGTTTGTGAGTCACCCACCCAGTGGTTATGGGATTTGATTTTATTGTGATTGCGCCACTCTTACCGTCTCATTTTGGCTTCTCCTTTGTCTTTGGATGTGGGGTATCTTTTTTGGTGAGTCCCAGTGTCTTCCTGTCGATGATTGTTCAGCAATTAGTTGTGATTCCAGTGCTCTTGCAAGAGGGAGTGAGCACACGTCTTTCTGATCCGCCATCTTGAACCAATCTCCTAGTCTGTTCTTTTAAACTGAGTTTTCTTTTCAAAAAGATAACCTACCTACAAAGCACAGAATTCATAAGATGCATAAAGGTATACAGTGAAAATCGTGCCCCCTCCCCCAGTTCCCTGTCTGTTTTATTTTGTTTTACCTCTTCTTGTATCTCCTTTCATATGGTACATATGCAGGCGTCATTATGAATATATTATTTTCTTCTGAAAATGATAGAATTCTCTCCTTCTCTCTGCTTTTTTCTAAACTTAAATTTTTATAGCTTGGTGACTGTAACACAGCAGTACACTTCCATATCAACCTCATTTTTTTATAAAAAGAGCAACTGTCTAGTGTTCCCTTGAACAGAAAAACTGTAATTCATGTACCTTTTCCCTTATGATGAATTTTTTAGTTTGTTTCTAATTTTTCACTATAGATAATACTTAAATGGATAACACTGTAGAGGGATACAGTGTAGCATAGTGGTTAAGCGAGCTGTCCCCTGAACCTGACGCCTGGTTTCTTACTGGCTAAAGAATCTTGGACAATTGATTTAAAGTCTCTTTGCTTGAGCTTCTTCACCTGTAAAATGGGTCTGATGATAGTACCTACCTCCCAGGGTTTTTGTGAGGACTAAAGGAATTAATATATAAGCAGTGATGAAAACAGCACCCAGCACGTGTAAATGCTCAGTAGGTACTAACTCTTACCATTGTAGAATTTGCTGGGTCCAGCGGTATGAGTGGCTTTAACTTTGATAGATTTGCTGCATTGCCTTCCATCAAGGTTGTCAGTGTACCCCCATGGCAGCACGTGCAAGTGCCTGTTTCCCCACAACCTTGCCAACACAGCAGGTTACACAACTTTCTGAACTTGATCAATCAGAGAACATTTATAATTTAATTCAGATATTTTTGGCAAGCCAACTCTATACCAGCCAAGCGAGTCAAACCTTTGCTGGGGCCCTGGAGGTGCAAAGTCCAGGCTCATGCGGATGGTGTGTGAGCAGCACACTGCAGTGTGGTGAACCCTGCACCCACGTGGGACACGACAAAGGTTGTTCTTTGCTGTTCTGCCAAAGCATTTCAGTGAGTCAAGAGAGATATAAATAATAAGGCCAACTGAGAGCAGACTTTTCACTCCACCCCCAGAATATGAAGAGGGAGGGTTGCCAACCCTGGGTATGGCTCTGTCCCCATCATACACAGCTGGGACTCCACTGAGCCTTTTGTCCTGGTCTCTCATGTCTAGTCTCCTTGATTCTCTTAGGTTCACAGTGTTCTTCATTGGTTTCCAGAAGGCCATGTCAGTCTTGGTAATTCTAAAGGAAACTTTTTTTCTGGAAGTTTCTGGTGCCTGGGTCACAGTGAACCGGGGGCAGAGAAGGGGCAAAGTTTTCATAGATTCCTGCCTGCACCGTCTCCAGAAGAAAAAGGAGAGTCCTTTGTGGTCATTATTAGTCAAGTCTTTTCGCCTCAGCAAGTATTTATGAGTGCTATCACTATGCAAGGCACAGGGCTGGATGCCGGGGTGAGAAAGGCCCAGTCCTGGTCCTTGGAGAGCTCCATTTCAAATGCAGAAAGTAAATATTATGTAATTATCTCTCTGAGATCAGTTTCCTCACTACTTCTAGTGGCAAACATAGATCAAGTACCAATAATGTCGTGCAGTACACAGTCCCACAACAACCCTATGAGGCAAGTGTTATTTATTTATTTATTTATTTATTTAAATTTGGCCACGCCGGGTCTTAGTTGCGGCACGTGGGATCTTTGCACACGGGATCATCGTTGCGGCATGTGAACTCTTAGTTGCGGCATGTGGGATCTAGTTCCCTGATCAGGGATCAAACCCAGGCCCCCTGCATTGGGAGTGCAGAGTCTTAGCCACTGGTCCACCAGGGAAGTCCCAAGGCAAGTGTTATTATTATCCTTGCTTTACAGAGAGGGGGACTGAGGCCCAAAGAGCAGCACCAGGCCCCAAACCACGATTCTATACTGCTTCTCATTAGTAACGTGGCAGTGGTAATCCCTGCCCTCCACCCCTCCAGAGACTTGTAATGAACAGGAGAAAGCACATGAAGGCACTTTTCAAAACTGTTACAGAGTCTATAAATGTAAGGTGACTTTGTAGTATCCATTACAGTCCCCTGTAATCATTTCAGCAAAACCCCATTGCATTAGGTGTTCTATTTTAAGATGTACGTAATGCTACCTTTGAAAGATTGTCAAATGAACTTGAGAATGACTTTCAATATTTCCTTCCAGGAGATTTCCTGGGCATGGGTATTCCTTTAAAATAGAAACAATCTAGGTGAGGTTCATTGCCTAGAAGATGAAAGATGAAGACCTAATGTGAACGTGGGTTTAAAATAACCAGCCATTTGCTTGGGGGGAGTTGGGAGGCTTTTGCAGTGGATGGTTGGAGGAGGAGCAGAGTTATTTATTCTTCTGTGCACACTTTAACAATGGAGAGAGCCCTGGGCAGAACCTGAGAAATGCCTGATGGGGAACCCAAGAGTGTGAATTAGGGGCAATTAACTCAGGATACACGGAGAGTGGCTCACGGTTGGTCCTGGGAGGAACTCACTGGGATCACAAGCAGACAAACAGAAAAGGGAGGTTGGAGAGTCCGCTCCATTTGGAATACAGAGAAATGAGTATTGGCGGGTTTGAAAGTGCTCTTTCAGCCAACTGTTCATTTCCATGGTCAAGTCCATTTGAGAAATATTCAGATGGCATCCCAGCTCCTTTTGAATGATGCACTTTGACCCAAAACACCAAGTACAGAAGGGGGGGGTGGTGAAGGAAGGGAATGTTTTTGCCATTTATATGGTCTGTTGGTCCCCTCTGCTGAAC
>NW_006775205.1:1649736-1652374 GCF_000442215.2 Lipotes vexillifer | reverse complement strand
TGCTGAACCATTAGTTTGTTGAAATCAAGAACTGTATCTCATTAATCTTTATCCTTCCAGCACTTAACGTACCTGAATGTGGCAGATGTTTACACTTCCTTGTACATTAACTGATCCATGACATGACAACTGAATGAATGGAACTGAGGGTGCCATTTTGAGTTAGATTAGGAACACCTTCAAAAATTAACCTTGGCCAGAGGATGATTTAGAAGAACACCGGGGTCCTTCAGTTTCTTGTGGGGAGGGGGAGGATTCATCTCCCTTTTTGGAGGGAGGATGCTCTTGTCTCTGGTGTCACGGGGGCTGGAAACAACTGAACAGAAGCAGAAAAGATTACCGAGTTTACCTCCCTGTTGCTTTGGGAAACAGCCTTTATCTCTCAGGTTGATTTTGAGTGTCTCTTTTTAGATACTTCTCAGCAGCACTTTTGTACCACCCAGTTTGAACTCACCCAGTTAGGCCCTGACACTGGCAGCTGGTGATCATGCTAAAGGCATAGCTGAGTGCCAGTGCAGTCACATGGAATGACACGAATGGTAGTGGGACGACCCAGGAGTCGAGTCCTGTGCTGTCCTCCAGTGGCTGTGTGACCTGAGACAAGTCGCTAGACTTCTCTGATTTTAGATCCCCCTCTATAACATAAGGATGAGGGTGTCTTTCCTGCCCACCTCACTGAGTTGCAGGCATCCATGAGTGAATGTATGGAAATGGATGAATGCTATGTAGTTGGGAGCTGGTGTAGTCATCCGAGTGCATCATCAGCCTTTTTAAGCATTTTCCATCCTCTCCTGTTTCTGGACTCCTGCCCAGGATATATCAGTGGTCGATAAGGTAGCCCAGAAATTATATCCTGCACATTCTCTTTCATGGTCTTTACAGTGGCTCAGAGTAAATTTGAACTTCTTTTTCATCTCCATAATAACTGTTGTGAGATATTTGTCCATTATTCATGTTGCTTTAAGTTCCTTCTCCCTCTTTCCTTGATCGGTCTTACTACAAGTTTGATGTGTCTTTTCAAAAAGCCAGCTTTCAGATATGTTGGTCAGATCTATCTTTTTCTATGTCATTAATTTTGTCTTTCATACCTCTTTCCTTCTACTTACTTCAGCTTTATTATGTTATCCTTTTTCTAACTTCTTAAATGTTCTCTAATAAATACGTTTTAAGGCTATGAATTTCCCTCTAAGTATATATCTTTAGCTGTATCCCAGAGTTTTGAAGTTTTTCTCATTTTTAAACCTAATTTCTTATCGTTTTCTAATTTTATTGCATTGTCATTAGATAATATGGTCTGTAGAATGTCAACACTCTGAACTATGTTGAGATTTGCTTTGTAGCCTGCTGTGGGATCAGTTTTTTTAATGTTTCTTATGTGATAGCAAAGAAGTAGTCTCAGTTTGGTTGTTAAAGTTTATATATTTGAATTCTAGTCCTGTGACATATTCACTGTATGACCTAGGGCAAGGTACATATCCTCTCCTGCTTCAGTTTCATCACCTTTAAAATGGAATGAGTCACACCTCAGAGAGTTGAGGGCCTGGTGCACACTAAGCATCATATAAACATTAGCAGTGATTACTATTCTTTTTTAGCTATTAGGCTTATCTTATTAATCTTGTTCAAATCTTTCATATCCTAGCTCGTTTTGTGTACCTGATGTATGAGTCTCTGAGAGGTATGCATTAAAATCTCCCACTATAAATTTGCTTATTTCTCCCTACATTTCTGTACATTTCGCCTTATGTTTTCAGTCTCTGTTGTTAGGTGTCTACAGTTTCATTATTAGAGCTTTTTGGTGAATGATTCCTTTTACCAGGGTAGAGATGTTCATGTTGAATTGAGCCAATTCTTATTTATTGTGATTACTGGTACCATTTAGATTGTTTTGGCCACATATTTTGTGCTTTCTATTTACTAAAATTTCCTTGTAACCTTCCATTTTCCTTTTGAAACCTGGACCTAATTAACTTTGGTCATCGTGTATGTATTTATAGTGTAGTATTATGCTATTCTGATTTTTTTGTTGTTGTTCCATATTTACTGTGCAATTTTCCCCACATTACACAAAACATGTGTTTATAACAGTTGTCTCACAAAGCTCTTTTGCTTAGATTATGATCTTTGCTTCTGGGCTTTATAAGAATTGGAGAGCTCCAAGATACTTCAATGCCCAAAATACCTGAAAGTACAAGGCAAAGGTGGTCTTTTTAGCCTCAGGTCCACGTGGAGGTTGTAAGCTGGTCAGTGACATCATTTTTGAAAGTGCACAACAATGAACCAAACTCACTGGGTCCTGCACCTAGAGCATGTCAACCAGTTAGACTTCAGTGTCCAGTTACAAACACTGAAGAGAGAGGATTCAGGCAATGGAAAATGGCTATGCTGAACGTTCTTAGTTACTGGCTGTAGGACTTATAACAATTTGAAAACTATATCTGGGATTACTTTTACCCTCATTTTTCTTCCAGGATGGGAGAGAGAGAACACTTCTATAACTAATACAAAGCAGAAAAACTTTTGTCTGTTTCATTTATTGCTGTGTCCTGGAACAGTGCCTGGAACGTAGTAAATGACCACTAAATATTGTGAACAAATTATGGTACCAAAATAATTGTTATGGGATTTGAGAAGAAAG
>NW_006775205.1:1629830-1649682 GCF_000442215.2 Lipotes vexillifer | reverse complement strand
AAAGAGTGTAATTGCAACAAAAGAGATTGTGAAGGCTTCATGGAGGAAGTGACAGTTGAGTAGAGCTTTGAAGGATAAGTGGGGTCTGGAGATTAAAGAGTGTGCATCAGTTAGGGTTTGACCAGAGGAACAAATTACTAGAAATGATATAGAATATGGAATTCCTTTTGGGAAATAACCTGACATAACTGTGGGAGCCAGCTAAATACTTTATGTTCAACTGTTGCTCCGGAATCTGGTGTGGGGCTTAAAGTGGGCCTAAAGCAGGGCAGGCAGCCAGAAGGAAAGGACAGATGTAGAATGGGGAAGACCAAGGGCGAATGCAACCCTGAAACTGAGCTGGAACAGTGTCAGTTTCTGAGGCTGATGAAGCTCCAGCTTTGGTGATACGTGTGACCTGTGGGAGAGTCTGGCATCCTTCATCATAGAGCCAAATGTGCCCTTGGCCCAGGACACAGAGAAGCCTAGGGATGGTCCAGCAGGAGGCAGAAGAGCTGAGAGCTCCCAAACTGCCCAGTTCACCAAGCTGAACCAGCAGATTGGTGACGGTGTGCGTGAGCTCCAGCCACCCCTGGAGCCCTGCGTCAGGCATCCAGAGGCTTAGAAAGATAAAGGCTGCTGCTTTGTGCTCATCTTCCAGACCTTGCACAAAGTCAGCTGGCCCAGAATATGCAGGGAAGGGAATCCTGGCAAATGTAGCTCTGACTTAACTACATTGGCTCAGAACACATCACCCGCAAAGGGAAGACAAGGGCTTAGGTAGAATGGCTGTGGAGGCAGAATGGCCCCTTAGCCTCTAACAAGCTGTGCTGCTGGGCACTCTGGAAAGGTCCTCCGGGCAGGGGTGGACAGTCACTTCCCAAATGCCCCTCCACCTGATTCTTCAGAGGCGTCCAACATCACATGGGATCAAGATTTTGTCCCACTTAGAGACACCACAGAGTTCTCGGAACTTAAGAATTATGAGGGCACTAAGGGCTCCTGAGCAGAGCTGGAAAACACCCAAAGTTTGGGCCACAGCCATCCCTACACCCACACCTTCCAGCTGCGTGCTCTGCAGATTTCTCACTAGAAGTGCAGTTAGTCCCAGCTGTTGCCCCCAGGGGACGTGATGGGAGCGTGGGGTGAGTTTGGGAGAAAATGGTCCTCCTGCTGTCCTAGAGTGGCCTGTGAGTTTATTTGGGTTTATTTATGTCATGTTTACCGAGGGTAACCACGTGCCACACACTGTCCTGGGAACCAGGAAAACAATGGTGAAACAGAGCAGAGTCCCTGCCCTCATGGGGCTTACCTTCCAGTGAGGGAACCAGAATAAAAAAGTAGACAATTAACGTCACCGGAAAACAAACAGTGAGGTCATACAGCAAGGTGGGAAAAAGAAAGTGAGAGGGGGTGTTATTTTAGAGAAGGGTAGTCAGAGAATAATCCTGGGGAATGTTATTTTGAGTACTTACTGTGTAGCTAATACTGTTCCAAGGGTGTTACATTCGTTTACATTTACATGCATTTAATCCTCACAACAACCTAAGTAATTTTCCCAAAGTTACATCATCAATAAGAAGAACTGGGATTTAAACATAGTCTGCTGCCAGAGCCCAAGCTTTAAACAAGGGAAGGATTCTTGGTGGTGGTGACTGAAGTGAGGAAGCACATAAATATCACAGGGTAGAGCATTGCAGGCAGTGGGAACAACCAGTGCAAAGGCCCTGTAACAGGTACATGCTTGTCGTTTGGAGGAAGTGAGACCAAGTGTTCAGCTCTGGACGCGTGACAGTTTTGAGAAGCTTATTAAGCATCCAAGAGATATCTGGAGGGCAGTTGGGTGTACAAGTCCAGACTTTAGGGGGAAACTTGGAAATAGAGATAAATTTGTTTGTCATCAGTATCCATGGAGTTAAATGAGACACTAGGGAGTGAGAGAGAAAAGAGAAGTCCAAGGACTGAGGTCTAGGGCAGGGGAGGAGGAGGTTTTAGCAGAGGAGATGGAAAAGGAGCAGCTGCAAGAGAGGTGGAAACCCAGGAGAGGGGGCTGCATGGAGGAGGGAGTGATCAGATATTTCCCATTCTGCAGAGAGGTCCCGTTAGCTGAGGCCCAAGGAGTGACCATTGGATTTGGCAACGTGGAGGTCATCATTGGCCTTGACACTGGTGGCCTTTCATAGACATTAGAGTACATGGAAGGCAACCAAAGCAGTTTCATTCTGTGTCAAGTGGGGAGGGGAGCCCAAGGCCCCGTCTTCCAGCCTCAGCTTTGCCCCTCTCACCCCCGAGGGCATCTCCCACAGTCCCTGGAGCACAGTTTGAAAACCACAGATGTAGCCAACCCCTTTGTTTCACAGCTGATGAAGCTCAGGTCCAGAAAAAACAGACAAGACTGTCTCAAGGCCAGGCACATAGTTAGCAGGAAGCCCAGGTTGCAATTTATTATTATTTAATGAGATTTCTCAACAAAGAAATCTGTCCTAGCCTGTCTTACCCTGTTTTCCATGGACAGTGGTTACTGTAACAAGTAGAAGAATCAAAATAAGAAAGTCTTCACCTTTCTATCTCTGCAGAAAGGGGAAATGATAACAGACAAATTCAACCTCATAGAAAATTCTGAAGCCTCATTATTACCTCATGGTTTCCATATTGTCCTCCCACCATACCCCATTTCTCAAAGCTTCTGGTCAAGTTCCATGTTTTCTGATCCTGTGTGATAGGATGTAGCAGACTGCCACCTGTAAAATGGGTATAATAATAATACCAGTTGCTCCCACTTATAGACCAGTGGCTGTTGCTGGCACTGTTCTCAGGTCCCCACATCAGGGTCAGAGTCCCCGCTGGCATTTCATTTCCACTCCTCACTGGTGGGAACCGTGGACAAGCTACTTCTTTGCTCCGCTGTTTAATTTCGTCAGCTGTGTGACATGCGTGGTAGATGGAAACAGGACACAGGGATAAGGGCTGACACTGCTCCTAAGCAAGGCAGGGGGCTCAGCACTGAATCGTCACAGGCCTGCGAGCCGGGCACTGCCACTGGATTGCAGGGGGCTCTTTCTCCTCCAGTCTCTGGTTTGATAAACCACAAGTTGACGCAGAGAACTGTGCTTCGTCTCATCTTGCAACTGTTTTTGCCTTAGGATCCCTGCTTGAGGCCGAATGAACCTTCTCAGACCCTGCCCAGAGGAGAAAAGTTTCAAGACAAGTTAGCAGCTGAAGAAGGAACCAACAGCGACGAAGAGGAAAGGTACAGGACAGGCAGGCTTCTGAGGGCTCCAGTGAATGAGGACTCAGACTTGGAAGGATTCATTCATTCATTCATTCTGTCCTCGCGTGTTTATCACCGCCCCCTGCATGATGCTTAGGGAGGGAACAGACATGTCTTGTATGCCTCCAGCACAGCTATAGATATTTTTTCTGAATCATCTTATTTAATTGTCACAACAACCCAGAGGGACCCTTTTGTATATTAAGAACCTGAAACTCAAAAAGGTTAATAAACTGCCCCAAATTCAGACAGACCTGGACTGGCCCCAAACCTCTGCTCCCTATTCTTCCAAGTGTTCTTAACTAAGTAAGGGAGATGAGGGAGCTTAGTCACTGAGTGGAAATCTCCCACCTTTATCACCTATATTAGTCAGCTTTTACTGTTGTAACCAACATTCCCAAAATATTGGTGGTTTTAGCTCATAGGTCAGCTATCTTTATTCTTGGCTCTGCCAAGCTCTGCTATTTTTATATGAGCTTGGCTCCTGACTGAGAGTCAGCTGTTATTGCTCTGCCCCAAACCATGGGTAGAGTTTAAGTCTGCTCAGATGCCTTCCCATGCTGGGACTGAGACTGATGGATTAGCCTCTCCAGGGCATGTTGTTGTCCTGGTAAAGGGAAGAAACTCACAAAAGCTGATGGAAACATGCAATGCCTCTTAAAGCCTACACTGAGAACTGCATTCTCATTTTTACCCAAATTCCATCGGCCAAAGCAAGTCACATGAGCAAAACTAATGTCCCTAGGCAGAGGAGAATATGCTTGCCACATGTCTTAGTTAGCTTGGGCTGCTATAACAAAATACCATACAACAGAAGTTTATTTCTCACAGTTCTGGGGAGGCTGGGGAGTCCAAGATCAAGGTGCTGGTCCATTCAGTTCCTGGTGAGAACTCTCTTCCTGGTTTGCACATGGCCATCTTCTTCTTGTGTCCTCACATGGTGAAGAGAAAGGCGGCAGACAGTGTGGGAGGAGGTCTCTCTTGTGTCTCTCCTTATAAGGACACTAATCTCACCATGAGGGCTCCACTGGCCTGACCTAATTACCTCCCATGGCCTTATTTCCAGATACCACCATTGGTGATTGGAGCTTCAACATGTAAATTTGGGGAGACGCAATTCAATCCATAGCATCACACAAGGCAGAGGAAGGGGAGAGTAAATATTTGCTGAACAATAATGATCTGTCACACCACCTCACAAGATTCTGATACAGTGGGTCTGGGTACATCCCAACCGTATGTCTTTTGAGAAAGCTTCCCAGGTGATTCTGAGGCCACCACAGTTATAATCCATGCCCCACACTAATCAATGGCTGTGTGGGGTCCTGACAGATGACATGGAAGCCATGCTACCATCTGGCAGCTCTTCAAGTAGTTGGTTGCCATAGTCCATTCGGACTGTTTAGCAGTGGCTTATGAGCAACAGAAGTTTGTTTCTACGGTTCTGGAGGCTGGAAAGTCGAAGGTCAAGGTGATGGCAGGTTCTGTGTCTAGTGAGGGCTCACATTCTAGCTTATAGAAGGCATCTTTTCACTGTGTCTTCACAAGGTGGAAGGGCAAGGGAGTTGTCTAGGGTCTGTTTTATAAAGGCACTAATCCCATTCATGAGGGTTTCACCCTCATGACCTAATCACTTTCCAAAGCCCTCATTTCTTTTTCTTTCTTTCTTTCTTTTTTTTAAATGGGTATTCACATTTATTTATTTATCGAATTTTATTTTATTTATTTTTTTATACAGCAGGTTCTTATTAGTTATCCATTTTATACACATTAGTGTATACATGTCAATCCCAATCTCCCAATTCATCCCACCACCACCCCCCACCACCACTTTCCTGCCTTGGTGTCCATACATTTGTTCTGTACGTCTGTATCTCAGTTTCTGCCCTGCACAAATTGTACCATTTTTCTAGGTTCCACATATATGCATTAATATACTATATTTGTTTTTCTCTTTCTGACTTCATTCTGTATGACAGTCTCTAGATCCATCCATGTCTCTACAAATGACTCAATTTCATTCCTTTTTATGGCTGAGTAATATTCCATTGTATATATGTACCACATCTTCTTTATCCACTCATCTGTCGATGGACACTTAGGTTGCTTCCATGTCCTGGCTATTGTAAATAGTGCTGCAATGAGCATTGGGGTGCATGTGTCTTTTTGGATTATGTTTTTTTCTGGGTGTGTGCCCAGTAGTGGGATTGCTGGGTCATATGGTAATTCTATTTTTAGTTTTTAAGGAACCTCCATACTGTTCTCCATAGTGTCTGTATCAATTTACATTCCCACCAGTAGTGCAAGAGGGTTCCCTTTTCTCCACACCCTCTCCAGCATTTATTGTTTGTAGATTTTCTGATGATGCCCATTCTGACTGGTGTGAGGTGATACCTCATTGTAGTTTTGATTTGCATTTCTCTAATAATTAGTGATGTTGAGCAGCTTTTCATGTGCTTCTTGGCCATCTGTATGTCTTCTTTGGAGAAATGTCTCTTTAGATATTCTGCCCATTTTTGGATTGAGTTGTTTGTTGTTTGTTTAATATTGAGCTGCATGAGCTGTTTATATATTTTGGAGATTAATCCTTTGTCCGTTGATTCATTTGCAAATACTTTCTCCCATTCTGAGGATTGTCTTTTCATCTTGTTTGTAGTTTCCTTTGTTTTGCAAAAGCTTTTAAGTTTCATTAGGTCCCATTTGTTTATTTTTGTTTTTATTCCCATTATTCCTTTGTCATAAATTAGCTGACCATAGGTGCGTGGGTTTATCTCTGGGCTTTCTACCCTGTTCCATTGATCTATATTTCTGTTTTTTGTGCCAGTACCATATTGTCTTGATTACTGTAGCTTTGTAGTGTAGTCTGAAGTCAGGGAATCTGATTCCTCCAGCTCCGTTCTTTTCCCTCAAGACCACTTTGGCTATTCGGGATCTTTTGTTTCTCCATACAAATTTTAAGATTTTTTGTTCTAGGTCTGTAAAGAATCCAAAGGCCTCATTTCTTAATACCATTATATTGGGCAATAGGCTTCAAAATATGAATTTTGAGGGAACAGAAACACTTATAGCATTGAGGAAGCAAAGCCTACACTCCTAAATCATATCAATGGCAGTGTCAGGTACCCTGTAGTCCAGTGAACTCTTCAGCTAATAATACTTCCACAGGTCCCTCCAGATTCTGTCTCAGGATCTATGAGGTGTAGAACCATAGAAGTTAAAGAGCACAGACTCTGGAGTCAGGCCTCCAGACTAAATCCTGGTACTGTCACTTACCACTGGCAGCCACAAATCTTGTCCTGTTTAAAACTCACAATTCCAAAGGGAAAAAAATAATCTTTACTGTGAAAATACTGGCAGGAATTTGAAAGAGGTTTCTAAGGGGCCCAGCTTGGGGCACATGTGCATCTCTGAGCCAGTCTTCCTGGCCAAGGAGATGCCTGGCTCTGATTGGCCAGGTATGTGTCACATGCCCTTCCCTGGGGCCAGCTAATGGTGAGGGCAGAGTTAGCTGCACCCAAACCCTGTGGACTAAACAGGACCACCATGGAAAGAGGAAAGGCTTCCCCAAGGAGAAGATGCTGGGCAGAGCAACAGCAGTGGTGGTCACAACAGACTTGTCTTTTTCTCCCACATAGCTATATTGATAAAGGGGTTCCTCAACTTTAGAACCAAATGAGGAGGTGTGGGGTCTGTAAGCTTCTTCCACAGTGGTTTTAGTGGGAGTGTAAGGACTAAGCAGTGATGAGAAAGGAATAGAAAGATCCAAGGTTAGAGGCTGCAGGACAGAACAAACGCATTGGCTCCTTTAAGGGGTGAGGCTGCGTATTCAGTAGTTAACCCCCTGAAGGATGCTTGTCAGGGAACTTTTGGCATGGTGGCCGTAAGAGGGAGGTGGCTTTTCCAGTGGCTGTTGATTTAAGGTGGGGGGTAGCAGGTCACAATCAACTTCAAAGGGAGCATGGGGAGTCAGGAGAGTTAGCTATGGCTTGCTTTGTGAGAGATGGTAGGATAAGATCAGGTTTTTAGGATATGAAGGAATTTGGGGCAATAAAATGGAGTAAGAGAGGGGAATTCCCATTAGTGGTGTTCCAGGGAATAACGATGATGATGAAAATAATAAGTATTTACTGAATGTTGGATTAACCCATTTCATCTTCATTAGGTAGACATACCGTTATTGAAGTACTTCATTTTATTTTATTTTTTTTTAAATTTATTTATTTATTTATTTATTTATTTATGCCTGCGTTGGGTCTTTGCTGCTGCGCGCGGGCTTTCTCTAGCTGTGGCAAGCTGGGGCTACTCTTCATTGAGATGCAGTGGCTTCTCTTGTTGCGGAGCACGGGCTCTAGGCTCACGGGCTTCAGTAGTTGTGGCACGTGGGCTCAGTAGTTGTGGCTTATGGGCTCTAGAGCGCAGGCTCAGTAGTTGTGGCATACGGGCTTAGTTGCTCCGCGGCATGTGGGATCTTCCCAGACCAGGGCTCGAACCCGTGTCCCCTGCATTGGCAGGCGGATTCTTAACCACTGCGCCACCAGGGAAGTCCCTGAAGTACTTCATTTTACAGATGAGGGAAACTGAAGAACAGAGAGGTTAAGTCACTTGCCCATCTACTGGTACACTGCCAGTAGATGGTAGGATCCAGATGATAGTTTCTCTGGCTCCGGAACTCATGCTTTTAACTACATCTCAACTTAGGGCAGCTGTTCTTATGTGCCACATGAAGTTCCACAGTTTTTCTACTTTTCCAAGGTCACCCTCTCCTTTAATACTCAGTAATAAGGACTGAAACTTCCACTTCTAGGCATGACAGGGTAACTGGTACTAGACTTTCCCTCTTTCTGTAAACAACTATAAACTGAGCAAAATATACGAGACAGCTCTTCTGAGTAATAAGACAATATGCAGAGAAGGACCATGTCCTTCAGAAGGGAAAAAGGAGTTGAATCCCATAATCACCCCACATTTTCTCCTGCCTTTCTCCCTGGGGACAGTGCCAACCACAGTGCAGAGAATTGGAGGCAAGCTGAGCTGAGCAGGCAGATGTCAGGGCTCAGGGCTGCTAAAGCAGCTAGACTTTGTAAGGTAGGATACCAGAAGAGAGGATCCTATGTGGGGGGTATAGAGGGCAGAAATCTATGAGAGTTTTCTGTAGGTCCTTGCCAGGGGCTTGAGTGAGCATGTACAAGATGAGACTCCATGAGGCCTAGGAGTGTGCTGCTGCCACGGTGCTGAGGAAAATGAAGATACCAGAGATTCAATGCTAGCAGACATTGGAGTCTCAGCTCAGCCAGAATAAAAAAGCCTTTCTGAGCTCTCTGAGCATTTAGTTGAGACCTCAGAAAAGTAACACTTTAGGAGTAAGAAACATACCCTAGAGGGTAAGGGCCACACCCTAGAACAAAGGACAATGTTGAAATATACCTGCTCTAACAAAAGACAAATCCAAGCATAAAAGGATCAGAAAGAGCCTTCAGTAATTTAACTGGCTGTCATAACAAAACTCAACACTTTTGAAAGGAATTTATAATACAGACTCCCTACATTGTATTATCCACAATATTGAGCATTTGATGAAAACATTACGAGACTTGGAAGGAAGCAGAACAGTGCAACCTGTAATCAAGAAAAAAATCAGCCAATAAAGCCTAAAATGACCTAGGTATTAGAATTAGCAGACAAGGACTTGAAAGCAGTTGTATGAGCTATGTTCAGGGACATAAAGGAAAAGATTGTTATAATGAGTGAACAAATAGGGAGTTTCAGCAGAGAAATGAAAACCTTGAAACAAACGGAAATTCGAAAACTGTAAAGTACAATATCCATAATGAAAACCTCACTGGATGGGCTTAACAGCAAATTAAAACCATGAAAGAAAAGTTAGTGGCTTGAAGATATATCAGTAGAAACTGTCTTGTTCAGAGAATTAGGGGAAAAAAAGATTTTTTAAAAATGAAGAGATTCTTCTTGACTTGTGGGACAATATGAAATGGTCTAATATGCATGTATTTGGAGCCCAAGAGAAAAAAGGGAAAGAAAATGGAGGAGGAAAAAATATTTGGAAAAATAATGACTGAAAATTCCCCCAAACTGGTGTGGGACATCCATTTACATACTCAAGAAGCTCAGTGAACTCCCCACAGAATAAATCCAAAGATAACAATGCCTGGGTACACCACAGAAAATCTGCTGAAAAAAAAATATATCCCCACCAAATGTTAAAGCAATCAGCTTTTTAAAAAGACAAATTACATACAGGGGACAGGCGACTGTCAATACTAATGACAATTGACTTCTCATCAGCCTTCCAGCCTTAATTTCTTCTGAAAGCCAGAAAACTATGGAACAATATCATTAAAGTACTAAAAGGAAAAAAAAAACAAAAAACAGCCTGTCAAGTCCAAATTTTAAATCCAGTGAAAATATCCTTCAAAAATAAGACTGAAATAGAACATTTTCAGGTATATAAAAGCTAAGAGAATTTTTCACCAGCTAAGCTGCAGTATGATAAACGGCAATGGAATTTATTAAAGCTGAAAGGAAATTACACCAAATTTAAACTTGGATCTACAGGAGAAAGCGAAGAGCATCAGAAATGGCAAATGTATAGGTAAATATAAAAAACTACTGTTTTTCCTTCTCTTAATTTCTTTAAAAGACATCTAACAGCTTAATAATAATAATAAAAACATTGTATTATGGAGTTCATAATGCATGTAGTTGAATAATGTATGACCACACTAGCACAAAGAACAGGGATTAATGGAATTATTGTGTTATAAGGGACTTATATGAAGAGGTGAAATATTAACTCTAAGTAGGCTGTGATAAGTTAAGGATAGAAATTGTAATCCATAGAGCAGCATTAAACATGAATACAAAGAAGAGCTAAAAAAAATCCAATAAAAGAACTAAAATGGAATCCTAAAAAATGTTTGTCAGGTAAGAAGATAGAAAAAGAAGAACAGAGGAACAATAAGAAAAAGGATTGGGCAAATAGAAAACAAATAGGAAGATATAGATTTAAACCCAGCCATTTCAATAATTACTATGTAAATGAAACAAAGACATCAGTAAAAAGAAAGAGGTTGCCAGAGAGGATAAAAAGACATTACTGTATGCTGTCTGCAAGAGAGATATTTAAGCATAAAGACACTGTTATTGGCTGAATTGTGCCCCACCCCCAAATTCATATGTTGAGGCCCTAACCCCCAATATGTTAGAATGTGAATGTATTTAGAGATAGGGCTTTAAAAAGATGATTGAGTTAAATGGGGTCATTAGATTGGCCCTCACCCAATATGTCCTTATAAGAAGAGGAGATTAGCACACTGGTAATGCCAACAGAGGGACAATCACATGGGGACACAAGGTGAAAGAAGATAGCTATCTGCAAGCTTCAGAAGAATAGAAGCCTTAGAAGAAGGCTTAGCGAAACCAAACCTGCTGACACCTTGATCGTGGACTTCAAGCCTTCAGAAGTATGAGGAAATGAGTTTCTGCTTTTTAAGCAACCCAATCTGTGGTATTTTGCATGGCAGCCCTAATACAGGCACAGATAGGTTTGAAGGTAAAAGGGTAGGAATAGACATACCATGCAAATATGAAACATAAGGAAGCTAATGTGGCTATATTCATATCACAGTAGACTTCAGAACAAGGAGTATTACCAGGGATTAAAATGGGATATTTCATAAGGGTAAAGGGGTCAATTCATCTGGAGGCCATAACAATCCTGAATCTGTATTACCTAATAACAAAGCTTTAAAAATAATGAAGCAAATACTGAGAGAACTAAAGGGAGAAATTCTCAATCACATTTGGAGATTTTGACACCCTTTTCTGATTTTTGATTGAATGATTAGACTAATATCAGTAAGGACATAGAAGATTTGAACTACACTTTTAACTAACTTAATCTAACTGATACCTATAGACAATATGCTGAACAACTACAGAATAAATTTTTTTCAAGGCACCTAGAACATTCACCAATATAGACAAACTAATATTCTTCATGAATGCAAAATCCTCAACAAAATGTTTGAAAATAAAATTAAGCAATACATAAAAAGAATAATACATCATGACCAAGTAGAATTTATCCCAGGAATGCGTGGTTGGTTTAACATTTGAATGGTAATCATGTAATTCATCACATTAAAAAATAAAGGGAAAAAAGAATCACATCGGGACTTCCCTGGTGGCGCAGTGGTTAAGAATCCACCTGCCAGTGCAGGGGACACGGGTTCGAGTCCTGGTCCAGGAAGATCCCACATGCTATGGAGCATCTAAGTCCGTGTGCCACAACTACTGAGCCTGTGCTCTAGAGCCCGTGAGCCACAGCTGCTGAGCCCGAGTGCCACAACTACTGAAGCCTGCGCGCCTAGAGCCCGTGCTCTGCAACAAGAGAAGCCACCCAATGAGAAGCCCGCGAACCGCAACGAAGAGTAGCCCCTGCTTGCCGCAACTAGAGAAAAGCCTATGCACAGCAACAAAGACCCAAGGCAGCCAAAAATAAAAATAAATAAATAAATTTTTAAAAATTATTAAAAAAAGAATCATATCAATAGATGTACAAAAGCATTCGACAAAATTTAACATCCTTTCATGTTAAAACCTCTTCAGTCCATGAATAGAAGAGAATTTCTTCAACCTGAAAAAGATCATCTATGATAAACTGTGTAAACATGCATAATGGTGAAATGTTGAACACATTCCTCCTAAAATTTGAAACAAGGCAAAAATTCTGCTTTCACTACTTAACATTGTCATGAAGGTCCTAGCCAGTCCTATAAAGCAAGAAAAAGAGCTACAAATTAGAAAGGAAGAATAAAAGTATCTTTATTTACAGACAGAATGATCATGATTGAAATATTCAGTTAAGATCTTAATTTACTCTGAATTGAGCTATAGACTCAGTTCAATCCCATATAAAATCCCAATAGCCCTATCTGTAGGAATAAATAAGCTGTTCTGAATATTGATATGGAAAAGCAAAGGACCTAGATAAAAGAAGAATCTTGAAGAACATAGCTGGAGGACTCAGGCTTTCCTGATTTTAAGACATTATGAAGCTAGAGTAATAAAGACTATATGGTATCAGTATATAGATAGACAAATAGATCAATGAAAAACAATGAAGGTTCTGGAAATAGACCTGCACAAAGATGTTAGATTAATTTTTCTTAAAGGTGCTGAGGCAATTTAATAGGGAGAGGAAAAGTTTTTCAGTGAATGGTGTTGGAACTGGATAAACATATGAGAAGAAATAAACTTCAACCTCTACCTCACCCCATGCATAAAAATTAATTTGAGATGTTCCATAGATCTAAACATAAAGTTAAAACTATAATACATAGGAAAATATCTTTGAAAATTTGGGGTAGGAAATGATTTCTTAGGGCATGAAAATACTAATCATCAAAAACAATTGATAAATTGGTCTTCATCAAAATTAAAATGTATGCTCATTAAAAAAATGCCAGTGAGAAAATGAATAGACAAGCCACAGACCTATAAATCAACAATAAAAAGACAAGTGCATTTTTTTTTTTTTTTTTTTCCTTGCGTTATGCGGGCCTCTCACTGTTGTGGCCTCTCCCATTTGCGGAGCACAGGCTCCGGA
The DNA here is from genome assembly GCF_000442215.2 of Lipotes vexillifer. NCBI lineage: Eukaryota > Metazoa > Chordata > Mammalia > Artiodactyla > Lipotidae > Lipotes > Lipotes vexillifer. The sequence continues at coordinate 1,636,804 of NW_006775205.1, read as the reverse complement.
CGCGCAGGCTCAGTGGCCATGGCTCACGGGCCCAGCCGCTCCGCGGCATGTGGGATCTTCCCGAAACGGGGCATGAACCCGCGTCTCCTGCATCAGCAGGCGGACTCTCAAGCACTGCGCCACCAGGGAAGCCCGACAAGTGCATTTTTTAAATGGACAAAATGTTTGAACAGACACTTCCATAAAAAAGATATATGAATGGCCCATAAGCACATGAATATGTACTCAACATCATTAGTCATCAGTGAAGTGCAACTTAAAACCAAAAGGAAATACCATTTCCCACCTACCAGAATGGCTAAAATTAAAAGACTCACAGCACAAAATGTTGGCAATGATGTAGAGTGATTGGAACTCTCATGCATTGCTCCGGGGAGTGTAAAATAGTACAACCACTTTGGAAAACCATTTGATAGTTTCCTAAAAAATTAAGCATATACCTACCAGCAATTCCAGTTCTAGGTATTTAAGCAAAAGAAATGGGAACATATATCCACAAAAATATTTGTACAAGAATGTTTCTAACAGCTTTATTCATAATAATCCAGAAGTGAAAACAGCTGAAATGGTGTTTATCAGTAGGAAAATGGATACACAAATCATGGTGTATTCATGTAATGAAATACTACTCAGCAGCCAAAAGTATGAACTACTGACATTTGCAACAATGTGGTTGAATTCCAGAGACATTATGTAGTACCATGTGATTCTGTTTGTATGACGCTTAATATCAGGCAAAACTAATCTATGGTGATGGAAATCAAAGCGTTGGCTGCCTGTGGATGGTGGATTGACTGGAAGAGGGTGCAGGGAAGTTTTGGGGTAATGAAAATGTTCTATATTTTGATTGGGGTGTTGCTTTTATGGTTGTGTGTATTTGTCAAAACTCATTGAATTGTACACATAATTTCAATAATGTAAACTTTACCTCAATAAAGCATTTTTTAAAATAATAACTGAGCCCTGGGAGAAAGTCTGGTCCCCTCCCCAGGGAAAGTTTACCTGTTCCACACATCCAGCCTGGTAGTGTCACTTATCATTCTTGCTCTAGACTGTTTCACTGTCTATCACCACTGGCTTCTCCTAACCAGGGCTCAGACCAAGGTATCTCCCCTTTATTGTTCCTTAAATATGGTTATGTTTAGCATAGCTTCCAAAAGTTTGAGGATAACCTAAGAGAATTAGGATGCAGAGAAAGAAAACTTCTCAATTTAATAAATGTTTGATTAATTTTTTATGTGATTATTAACTATGTGCCAGACATAGTGTTAAGCATTTTTAAAGATATTTACTCTATTAAGCTTTATAACAATCTGTGTGAAAGGTACTATTATTAACCCCGTGTTACGGAAGAGGAAACCCAGACAATTTGAAGAGCTCAGCCAAGGTCACATAACCAGTGTAGTAGAGCTGGAATTTGAACCTGGGCAATCTGGCTCTAGTGTCCATGCTCTTAACCACTTTGCTATGCTGCCCTTAGCATCCTGCCCTTCCTTTCAAGGGTCCCCTCTGTCCATGTTGCTGGGCCTTTTCACCTCTGCCAAGCCGGAGTTCTTATCATGGCCTTTCTTCACAGTCCAGGTCCTCCGGCCTGATGTCTTTGCCAGAGGAAGCAAAACGTCATTGAGTCCCAGCAATCTTGGCAGAGATGCCCACCGTGTGGCATCCTTTTGCACTGTTAAACAGGATAAAGACTTAACTTTATAATCTCAGCCAGTCACATTTGAATTTCTCAGCTGGTTTAAAAGCACAGAACTGAGTACAGGAAAGTCTCCTGCAAAAATATTTGTCAGCATCTCTTCTAGAATGCAGAAACTACTGGAGCTTTAAACCAGCGTTTTCTTGTTCTTGCTACACACACAAAAAGGCCTATTTATAATCCTCCTATCTATAGCTGGGAACAGCCAGTAAAAGTTTTGAGTGTGCTTTGAAAAGTGTAAAGTACTGTATTCAAGTAAAGCATCATTGTTTTGTTATTTTTTTCCATATGCAGGAAAAGTTGTGAAATTAGACCACAGAGACCTCTTCTTTTGAAGCCCCCAGGGACCCCATATAACTAACTCTAAGCTCTTAGTCATTCTGACAATTAATCATCATTTATTAAGCACCCACTAAAACAGATGCCGAGTGATTCCAGCCAAATCTTGACAGTATCCCAAGTGCAATAGCACTGAGAATTTGTAGTCAAGTGGCTTTTTAAGGTCCAAGTGAGATGTCTCTCATCCGACTAGCCGCCATCGGAGCCCCCTCCTCCCAGCCTGAGTGGCTAAGATGCTATCAGGGTGACCATGTCATTTCCAGCCTGGGATCTTTTGTGATTTTGGCCTCCATATCTTCAAAGGATCGAAGTGCCCCTCAAGGAGGGAGGTGACCTGCAGCCTCTGCTGGGCTCTTTGCCGAAGGAGAAGGCACCGGAAATCCAGCATCTGCAGGAGGAGTGGCAGAGCCAGAAGGCCAGATTGCAAGCCCAGGTAGAAGGACAGCCATGGTGGGGGTGCACCCTCATGCTGAGTGAGACCCTCCTTCCTTAGTCTTGCAGACAACCTTGGAAATGCATGCAGGGTCTGATGCTTGTTCAAGCTGGGGAGGGTATTCCAGGTCCAGGGCGAGGTGGGATTCTTGGTTCTGTTTGTTTATTCATTGAACACCTGCTATGGCTCATGAGCACCTGCTAGGAGCCAGGAACTCTTCTAGGTGCTTGGATATCGTCAGTGAACAAACCAGACAAAAGTCCTGCATTACAGAGCTTGTATTTTAGCAGAGGAGGTGGATACAGACACAAAATACTAGACATAGGAAATAAGCAAAGCACATAGTATATTAGAACATGTTAAGGGCTTCAGGAAAAAGAAAAAACAGAGCAGGATGAAGGAGATTTGGAGGCTGTCTGGTGATGAGAGGGTGCATATAATGCCAAATAGGGTTGTCAGGGAAAGCTTCTGTAAGAAAGCGAGATTTGGGCACAGGGGGGGCACGCAAGGGAGGCTGCTGTGTAGACCTTTGGAGGGTTTTCTGGTCTCTTGATTTCTCTTGGGTGGCATACGTTCCAGCCCTTCTTCCCTGTTCCCTGGCATCCATGGCTGTAGCTGAGGAGCCCCCAGGAGGGCTGGCTGTCCCCGGATTCTTTACGCTTGCAGCTTCTACCCCCCCTCAGAGTTCCCTTGGATAGAGGAGGCTCAGCTGGGCTGTGGAGACGTTCAGAAAGCTTTTATGTTTAAAGAAAATCCCAGGCCGGGTGAGGGGCACAGACTGAGGTCGGATGCTCTGGCGGGTAGTTCTCGCAGATGCAGCAGGCTCTGGAGCAGTGCACCAGCAACTACAGGGAGGACCTGCGGGCACTCAAGCAGCTCTCCGACCGTGAGCTCCAGGAGAGCGTCCAGCAGAATCAGGTGGCGAAAGCTCAGCTCGAGGCCGCCCACCAGCGAGCCCTCCGCATGCTCGAGAAGGCCAAAAACCAGGAAGTCAAGGTAAGGGTGCTAACAATGACGTCCACTAACTACTACCGAGCACTTGCTGTGCAAGCACCTGCTCGGCGATTTATGAGGTGCCTTATGTACATTACCTCCAGTCCCCACAATCATCTTACGAGGTCATTATTATCATATTCTCTTTTTCTGGATGAGGAAAGAGGCTCAGAGAGGTTCAGTAACTTGCTCAGGGTCACACAGCTAGTAAGTGGCAAGACAAGGATTCAGACTCAGGTCCCTTGAGCTTCTGGTACTGCTTTTCCCCATCTGCCCATGATCTTGATATCGTAAGAACAACTTTCTTTCATGACTTGGGCAATGTTATGCATGATGTGTGCTAAAGAGTCAGGCTCAGCCTGGCAGCTAAAAAGAGGAGGGCAGCCCAGAGTTGAGAAAGACCAGCTCACCAGAAAAAGGCCTTCCGAAGGGGTGGAAAGCAATGATGAGGTGGTCGGGCCCTCGGCGACGTGTAATCAGCAGGGAGGTTCAGGCACCTTTCACCTGTCACCTCGACCTTCTGCTTTCTCAGAAGGCCTTCCCTCCCTGCTGTCTCAGGAGATGGGCTCCTACTCTTAACTGTTACAGATAGCACACTGTCACCACGGGCTTCACACAGCGGGCTGGCTTCACACGCTAATTCCCTCTTTATATGATCAAATTCACCAAACTGGAAGCCCCTTGAAGCCAGGAACCATCTCCACCTGTCCATTACGGAATCCTCTCCTAGGTCATAGTAGCTGGGTACTCAAGGGTCTCACTGAACTAAAGCCTCAAGTTCAATTTCCCCTTCTATCAATTGGGGATATTGAGACCCACTTCTTTGAGATGTCAAGATGATTAAACGGAAAAACGTGGGAGTTCTGGTTTTAAGGTGGCAAAATAAAGACTTCTGAATTCTTCCCTATTGGAAATGCTCTAAAAAAACAATAAAGACACACAGCAGAAGCATATATTCTGTTCAGATGAAGCCGGGAGACATCTGTACCCTTGAACCACAATACATGAGGACAGGAAACAAATGGAGACATAGTATATGACCTTGCAGAGCAGAGAGGCTCAAACCAAAGTGCCTGAAGACAGAGAAGGACGAGAATCAAGCTGACAGTGGAACTCAGAGGAGCCAGGAATTGGAGGCACCAGTTGAAACAGAAGGCAAGAGTGAGGTGGAGAGTATGACTCACCTAGAAGCCCAGATTCCCAGCTTACCCAGCACAGTCAGCCAATTACCTCTGGCTTATTTATGGACAAGCGATTGGGGTGGGGGGCAGCGATCCCTGGGTAAACTAAGCCAGAGAGACTCTGAATTAGGAGGTACCAGTCACAGAGGCTGGGATGAGGCTTGCATCTGAGACTAAGTTTAGGTGAAAATCTGTGTCCTGAACCATTAGGCGGACTACAGTCACCTCTGTCACACCCCCAGCAATGCTTTCTCTGCTCAGCTCCAGAAAACAAGCAGCTAGAACCGAGAGCCCCAGAGGAACTCACCATCCAACAGATGCCCCCCTGCTGCACCACCCCAGGTACAGATGGAGTTTCTGATTATCCTTCAGTGCCCACTCTTAAATATGAAGAGATAGCAGATTACTAAACTTTCGAGGAAGTCTCTAATGGGAGAGTGGGAATCCAAGATTATCAAGAGGAAAAGAATGAACTCAGAGGAAATGGCTAATGCGGGGAGCAGAAAAAAAGAATTCAATGAGGGTTGATATCCTCAGAATTAAGAGATTAAATTTGCATCCATGAAACAAGGACAACGTGGTTATTTGCAAAGGAGGGGGCAATTAGAGCAAGAAAGAGTTCTTTTAAAACAAAAAGCAGGATAGCAGAAAACTTAAAAATCAGTAAATGAGTGGAAATATAGAAAATGAAGAAACCTTCCAGACAGCAAAGTAGAAAGACGAAGAAATGGATGATGGGAGAGAAGGAACCAGAAGTGTAGAAACACAATCCAGGAGGCTGATATCTAGCAAATAGGAGTTCCAGAAAGAGATCGTGGAGGGAAGGAGATTTTCAAAGAAATAACAGAATGAAATTCCTATAAGGAAATGAAAAAGACCCAACCCAGGCTTGTCTTGAACCTTCAGAACACCAAGGAAACAGAAAAAATTCTAAAAGCTCCCAACGAGGAAAATTGGTACCAGCCTCAAAGTACTTGAATCCACATGTCATCAGACATCTCAACAGCAACAGGGAAGCAAGAAGATCATGAAGCAATTTTGAGAAATTCAATTAGAACCATTAGCAAGAGTGAAAATTGAATAAAAATATATCAGGCAAATGAAGTATTAGGAAATTTACCCTCTGTTGCTCTCCGTTTATGCCTCTCAGCTCTTGGTGCCTGCTCGCGATAATGATCTGGATTCCTTAAGCATTTCTCCTCCTTTACAGAGAGCACAGTGTTAAGCTTTGTCAGTAGAAGGCGCTGGAGGCACCTTGCAGGAAGAAGGCTTCTCTTCCTGGTTCTGGCAGTTGCATTTTTGCTCTGTTTCTGGCTTCTGTTGCACGGTTGAACAGAGTCCTGGGTGTGTGAGGACATCGGGTGATACTCCCCCAGTGACTTCACGGTGATCTCGTAGCCCTGGTCCAGGCCCAGTGACTACCATCCTGTGGCCTCCCGATGTGGACACCACAGACCTGCACACCCTGACTCTCTCTGGGCTCCTGCCTGCTGGCTGCTGTTGCCTGCACCCCAGAAGTTTGTTTCTTGCAACCCTCCCAAGGCAAACACTGTTCCCTCTGGCCCTCATGCCTGCATTGGTGCCCCCGTTCCCTCTGGGCACCTGCTCATCTGTGGCTCACCAGCACTGTGGAGGGTTACTCCTGCTTGAACTCTGGCCTGGGCAACCTGGTGATCTCCATCAGTGAGCTGCCACCACACCTCCAACAAGTTCTGGATCCCAGGCTGGGGAAGGGCTCCCCCTTCCAAGCTTTCCCTTTCTTGAACGCTCTCCCTCAGCCTCAGGATACCCTTCAGAGTTCTCTTTGCATCTTTACAGTTACTCTCCTATCAGAGCTTAATAGTTCTTTAGATTCAGTTTCCCTTGTTTAAATTACTGTGTGGTTTCTGTCTCCTGTTGGACCCATACATCTTCCACACTTTTCCTCAGGAAGTTCCTTGAAGAATATCCCACCAAAACAAGGGAGCAAATTAAGAAAGAGGAAATAAAAGGGACCTAGGTTACAGAGAATCCAACACGGAGAAGGAACGTTTTAGGAGCCCAGCTATGCCACTGGCTGAGGGAACAACTCAGTCTAGACTGGAGCACGATTGAGGGCTCTAGAAGAGATGCCTCTGAGGAAAAATAGACCTGATGGTTTCTCTGACCGATTTGACCATGTGAAAGATTGTAGTGCAAGTATTTTACAAAGCTTTTAGAGGTTGTAGGAGGACTTAGCCAAATATCCAAAGAAACCTAAGCAAATTAAAAATGCAGTAGTTGGGGCTTCCCTGGTGGCGCAGTGGTTGAGAGTCCGCCTGCCGATGCAGGGGACACGGGTTCGTGCCCC
>NW_006775205.1:1617479-1629586 GCF_000442215.2 Lipotes vexillifer | reverse complement strand
CCAAAAAAAAAAAAAAAAAAAAAAAAAAAAAAAGTGTTCATATTAAAAATGCAGTAGTTGTTAATGCAAGGAAAAACAAAACTTTGTATAAGGTAGATTTTAATAATTATAGTTCACTTAGCTCAGCAGTAAATGGTACTTACTCACAAGAAGGATAAATACTGAATATATTTTACTGTATTTAAAAAAGCAAGATAACTGTATATAAGGAATGGAAGGGGAAGAATGTATGAGACCAAAATCCTCATCCACCATAATGGGAAGACAATTCATAATTTCTAAAATAAGATAGAGCAGGGCTTCCCTGGTGGCACAGTAGTTGAGAGTCCGCTTGCCGATGCAGGGGACATGGGTTTGTGCCCCGGTCCGGGAAGATCCCACATGCCGCGGAGCGGCTGGGACCATAAGCCATGGCCTCTGAGCCTGCGCGTCTGGAGCCTGTGCTCCGCAACGGGAGAGGCCACAACAGTGAGAGGCCCGCATACCGCAAAAAACAAAAATAGAGCAGAAGGAAGGTTCTATCTTGTTAATAGCAGTAAATATCAGGAGAAAGAACTAAAAGAGTTGCCAGTGGCTGCCTCCAGTGGGCAGGATGCAGAAGGAGGAAGAAAGAGGGCTAAGAGGTGCTGGTTTTCCTTTTTCGAAAATATTATTTGGCTCTTTATACTATGTGCATGTATTGCCCCAATAAAAATATAAAATAGGCTTTTTAAAAAAAAAAAGAGGGCTTCCCTGGTGGCGCAGTGCTTGAGAGTCCGCCTGCCGATGCAGGAGACGCGGGTTCGTGCCCCGTTTCGGGAGGATCCCACATGCCGCGGAGCGGCTGGGCCCGTGAGCCATGGCCGCTGAGCCTGCGCGTCCGGAGCCTGTGCTCCGCAAATGGGAGAGGCCACAACAGTGAGAGGCCCGCATAACGCAAGAAAAAAAAAAAAAAAAAGAAAAAAGAAATGAGATCATGCAATGTGGACTGCTTGGCACTTAGTAGGTATTCAAACTTTATGAGTTCTGGGACTTCCCTGGCAGCACAGGGGTTATCCGCCTGCCAGTGCAGGGGACACGGGTTCGAGCCCTGGTCCAAGAAGTTTCCACATGCTGCGGAGCAGCGAAGCCCATGTGCCACAACTACTGAGCCTGTGCTCTAGAGCCCGTGAGCCACAACTACTGAGCCTGTGAGCCACAACTACTGAAGCCTGCGTGCCTAGAGCCCGTGCTCCGCAACAAGAGAAGCCACCGCAATGAGAAGTCCGCACATGGCAATGAAGAGTAGCCCCCGCTCGCCACAACTAGAGAAAGCCCACACGCAGTAATGGAGACCCAATGCAGCCAAAAATAAATAAATAAATATATTTATAAAATTTGTGAGTTGCTTTTCTTCCTTTACTTTCTTAAATCTTTTTCCAGGTTGTCTTGCAATCTATAAGGGCTCAGGCTGCCGAGATTCCCAGGTTATTTGCTGCTGCATCACGCCGGCCTTTGGGTTGGCCTGAGCTTTACCCCTCCAGGCTTTAGGCCTCAATCCCCTGCAGGAGGCAGAGGAAGCACAGAGGGCTGGCCCACCTGCAAAGGAGGTGTCCCCGGGCCTCCGACTGATTGGAGGAAGGAGGATCTGGTGGTGGGAGAGGGGGAGGGTGCTCTGCCCATTGGGGGGACCCTGCGGTTCTGAGCCCCAGTCCCTGGTCACCCTGGAACCAGATTCACGGGGTCTTTGTTGCTGGCTCCAATCTGCATGGGATGGTTCCAGAATGAGACAAAAGAGACAGGTTGCAGTTCTCGTTGGAGATGGCAGACATCTGGTCATTCCTAACCCAGGATAGTGATTAAGAGTGGGATGCCTGGGTTCAAATCCTGGGTCTGCCACGTAAGAGGAAAGGGAGCTTAGGCTTCCTTGTGCCTCAGGTTCCTCATTCATAAAATGATGGCTAATAGTATGTACCATACAGGACCACTGGGAGCGTCAAAAGAGATAGTCCACGTAAAGTGCTTAGAACAGTACATGACTGAATAAGAGCTTGTCTTAGTCTGTTCAGGCTGCTCTAACAGAATAACATAGGCTGAGTGGCTTATAAACAACAGAAATTTATTTCCCACAGTTCTGGAGGCTGGAAGTCCAAGTCTCAGACTCGGACAGATTTGGGGTGTGTTGAGAGCCTGCTTCTTGGCTCATAGATGGCCATCTTCTCACTATAACCTTACATGGCAGAAGAGGAAGGGAGCTCTCTCTGAGGTCTCTTGTATAAGGGCACTAATCCCATTCACGAGGGTTCCACCATCACGACCTAAGCACCTCCCAGAGGCCCCACCTCCTAATTCCATCACATTGGGGAATAGGTTTCAACATATGAATTTTGGGGGTAGGGGGACACAAATATTCAGTTCATAGAAGAGCTCAATTTTAAGAACATCCACTCTTCTTACTCATGCTCATTTATTGAGCATTTACCTTGAGCTACCATCGTGCTGAGCTCAGGATATACGAAGATGATTAACACAGTCTGCCCATAAAGAGCTCACCTCTAAGGGGAAAGGCAGCCACTCAAACAGGTTGCTGTAGTTCAGTAAATTGGAGCCATGAGATGGCCACGCATGGTGTTTTGGGAGCACAGGGGAAGGAGACTTTATATAGGCTGGAACATGGAGAGTTGGGGGTGAAGTCAGACCGCTTAGGAGGCCCCAAACCAGCCACAGCAAGAGTAAGGCAAACAATAGGCTAGAGCAATTTGCCAGGGATGAGTGTCTGACTTGATATAAAATCTGGCGGCTAAACCCTGCATGGCCTTCACTGCCAAGGGCTTCTGAGCCGGAAGGCAGGCAGGGCTGACCTGAAGACGCCGGGTCAGAGTGAGAGAGTTTGGCTCCATCTTTTACAAACGTTTGCTTCAATCTCTCCATTTCACATTCCCCGAGGGATAAAAAGGTCACCAGTTGGAGTTCTCTGAGCCTTGCAGCGAGAGCAAGAGGAGGGCATCGGAGAGTTTGAAACGTGCGAGACTTTTCTGTTTTATTAAATAAACTCACCAGGGGATGAGTGAGTTTCCCACGAGAGGAATAAGACCGTTTTCCCCCATTTGCTGGGGAGCAGCAAAGCAAAGACGCTGCGGTCTTCAGGTAGCTGCCTTGTCTGCTCACCCCTAATGGGAGCCTCATGCATTTGCTGCAGTCCTATTTCTCGTTGTTCCCAGGGGCTGCCTGAGGGAGCGGGTAGGGCTTGGGCCCTGGACACCGCCGCCCATGGTTCACACTCCTGCCCCCACCATTACCTGTCTTCAGTCATGGCACTTCACCTTTCTGAGCTTCTTTCCTCCTAATCCTGCATCTTTTCTGTGTGACCTTGGGAAAGCTAATTCATCCCTCCCAGCCTCAGTTTTATCACCTGAAAAGTGGTATGTGATACTGGAACTCTCTGTTGCAAAAAAAAAAAAGAGAAACTATTAGTTTCTTACTGCTGCTGTAGCAAAATTACCAAAAATTCGGTGGCTGAACACAGCACAAATTTATTATCTGACAGTTCTGGAAGCCGGAAGTCAGAAATCCTAAAATCAAGGTGTTGGCAGGGCTGTGTCCCTTCTAAGGGCCCTATAGGGGAGAACGTGTTTTCTTGCTTTTCCTATAGCCAGTGTCTGTCTGTCTCTTTCCTGCTCTCTTCCTCCTAACACCAAATTCCCAACGATTGGCCCAGCTTGGAACAGGTGTCCATTCTGGTCCAGTCAGCTGTGAACAGGGGTTAGGTTCAAACAGCACAAAATGGCTGCTATGGCCAGGCCATCACTGTCATTCCAGATGGGCAGGGGAGCATTCCCCGTAGCCTGATAAGCCTTCCATCAGGGAGTGGCGAGTGCTCAGGGCGGGGGCCCCAGCACAGAGGAGGAGCTAGGCAAAATGGACAGGTCTCCCCTCTGTGCCCATTTCCACGCCTCCTTCCTCCCACTTTTGCCCACAGGCCACAGAGGAACGCTTGAAGAAGGAATCCAGCCACAGCCTCCGGATCCAGCACCAGGCGCACCGGCTAGAGCTACAGGCCTTGGAGGAGAAGGCCCGGCAAGAGCTCCAGGGAGAGCTGGAGAGGATGCAGGCTCAGCAGGCGCTGTTGCTAGGTATGCAGCCAGCTGTGCACCCAGCAGGGTTCACACGCGGAAACCAGGGGCAGCAGGGGGCCCAGGGGTAAGGGCCAGGGTGACTCTCCTGGCTCTGACGCCAACAAGATGTGAGATGTGGGACAGGTTGCCCTCAGCCTCATTTTCCTTTTCTATAAAGTGGAGTTACACTTGTCCTTCCATCATAGAAGCATTGTATGGATTTGATGAGATATTGAATATAAAATGCTTAGCATATAGCATGAGCCCAGTGAGTGCAGATAATATCATCGTCATTACTGAACATAAGCCGGATCTCTGAGCCTTCGTGAGAGTTTCATGAGATAACCTCAAACGCTCATTTCTGAAGATTTCTGCAAATGTGGGGACTTAGGCCCCCAGGCTCCTGGCTGTTCCCTGTCCCCGCATTATCCCCAGCATGAAACTCACCTCCTCTTCAGTTTCCACAGCAAAAACCTGTCACACAAAGCATTCTGGAAGTTTCCAGAGTCAGTAAAGATCTCCAAAGCTAAATTGCCTGCACTCACAACAGTGAGAGGCCCGCGTACCGCAAAAAATAAATAAATAAATAAATAAAATAAAGGAGACGCATTATACAAGATAGAACCTGGGTTGTACCACCTGTCTCAGAAACAAGACTCCCAGGTTGAGATCAGGCTGGACACCCCTGGTGATTTCAACACCCCACAGCAGCCATCCCTGCTGCCCCTTCCCTGGCCCCTCTGACCCCACAGCAGCCCGGTCCCTTACCTGGATGAAAGATTCAGGAGGGACCCTGGGGACAGACGGGGACGCTCAGCACAAGTCCCAGGAAGAAGGGGCTTTGTGGACTCTGTAATGATGATAGCAAATGGTAGGCTTTATGGGTGGCATTGGGTGGGTGGGAGCACGGACCACCACAGGTGATATTAGAAATTCCTGGTTACTCCTATTCCAACATCTGGAGAGACGCACCTGACCTGCAGTGTAGGTCAGTGTGTGAGGGGCAAAAAGTTTGAGTGTCCACCAGATTACCTGATACTGGGGTGGGGACCCAGACATGCTGGATGAATAGGTGGATGGGCAGGTGGTTGGGTAGATGGGTGGGTAGATGGATGGATGAGTGGATGGATGGATGGATGGTGGGATAGTATGAGAGAAGAGGGGCAGGTAATGAATGAACTGTCTGTAGTTCCTGCTTTGCTAAAGGGTTTTATTGCACATGTTTTTGTGAGAAAGGATTTCAGAAATTGGGTTGTGTTTAAACTATAGAAATCACTATAATAAAATCCTAGAGGAGAAGGAAGATGATCAAGTAAAGTTTTCAACATAATAGCATCAGAATACATTAAACTTTTATATGTGTTTAAATACTGTCCTTTTCAGAGAACCTTAGTAAACTTATGGGAAATCTTTACAATTGATACGCTTTCACAATATCATTAATTTTCACTCTAAACATCATTTATTTGTTTCACAAATATATGTTGAGCACTTGCTTTGTACTACGGCCTGTACTGGGTATCTTATGGCCTCCAGGATTATTGGAACAATGTTTCAAAAGTAATTTGCAATAACTAAAATATGGTCTCAGAAGTCCATAATAGAAAATAAAGTATCAAGTTTGCTAGCACTTGAAAATCATCTTCTCTTTAAAAATTAATAGCTCGGACTTCCATGGTGGCGCAGTGGTTAAGAAACCGCCTGCCAGTGCAGGGGACACGGGTTTGAGCCCTGGTCCGGGAAGATCCCACATGCCGCGGAGCACCTAAGCCCATGCGCCACAGCTACTGAGCCTGCGCTCTAGGGCCCGTGAGCCACAACTGCTGCAGCCCGCGCACCTAGAGCCCGTGCTCCGCAACAAGAGAAGCCACCTCAATGAGAAGCCCGCACGCGGCAACAAAGGGTAGCCCCCACTCGCCGCAACCAGAGAAAGCCCGCGCACAGCAACAAAGACCCAACGCAGCCAAAAAAATAAATTAATTAATTAATAGCTCACTGAATAGTGTCTACTCCATCAGAGAATATTCTTTTTGAAATGATTGTTTTCTTTGCCTTTTGATCATGCTGGTAAGCGTTACACTATCAGAAATCACCTACCATCCTCAGAGGAGAAATTCGAGTTTCTGGCTGTACTGGTCCCTGAGTTAAGGAGGGCATGTACATTTCTCCTGAATGATTCCGGTTTTAATCATGATCCTGTTGGGATGACATGCCATCTCCCACCTTCACAATCCAGCTGGGACCTTACATCCATGAGAAGTAGAACCTGTGAATGTTTTGTCTCCTTAAGTATTGGCACAAATGTCAACATTTCCTATTTGAGACCCGCACCCCCAGAAGAGGCCACTGGGTCATTTGCTAGTTCCCTGTTCTTCTTAGTTTTCTGACTTGGTGCTGAGGCCAGGTGTTGCCTCGGGGTTCAGCTCTGGACCCAGGCTGTCCCACCCTGACCCACCACCCGTCCTAACTAAGCAGCAATGGCAAAGCAGGTGGTCCCAAGGGAAGAAGGAGCGTGGGAAGTGTTGAATCCTGACTCTACCGCTTATTAGCAGGGTGGCTCTGGGCTACTTACTCAGCTTCTCTGAGGCTCTGTTCCCTCGTCATAAAACGGGAGGGATAATACTGGATAGGATGGTAGTAGGGCTTAACTGAGAACAGTTTTCAAGGGTTTAGCACATTTAGTGCTCTATACATGGTATCGTTGTCACTGTTCTCTTGAAATACGTAAGTAAGTTTGGGGAACTCGAACCAGCACGTGCAGCAGCTCCCCACTCCAGCCCACCCCAGAGACTGTGGTCCCTGCAGAAGAGACTTTAGCCTCACCGTGCTCCTGACCTTCCGATGCTCTTCCTTTTGCAGAGGCCCTGAGGCAGGAGCTGGCGGAGCAGCGGGCTGCCTGCTCTGAGCATCAGAAGGACTTGGAAGCGCTGCAGGCTGAGCTGAGGGCCCCGGGCAGTATGGGCAGGCGACAGGCCATCAGCCAGTGTCCAGGGGACATCGAGGACCGTGCCGGCACTGCAGAGGTCAGCACCCCTGCCCTGCCCATGCCACACCCTTCTTGGAGCAGTGTCAGGGAGAGGCTCTGGGTGCTCGGTCACCCCCTGTCTGAAGGGGGGAAGACCCTCTCTTTCCACAGGCCTGGGGGGGACACTTGATGAGCCTGCACGCTCCCATCTTTGGAAAGCAAAAACAAGTTTTAAGCGCAGCGTGTTATTTTAAATGCAGATGCAGTGGGATCTCAGGGTGTTGGTGCCAGACAGGGTCCGTTCTGTAGACCTGCAGAGAGTTTCTCAGAACACCTCCCCAGACAGACTCCCTGTCTAGACCTCCCTGTTCCTGTGAGGACAGGTGAGCTTGTCACCAAAGGTCAGTGCTGACTCTCCTTGAACTTTCTGGTCAGACTCGGCCCATCATCCCCCTCCCTGCCCTCCATAATCCTACCTTGCTGGGTAGCACAGGGACCTCCTAACAACCCAGGCATCTCTCCCTAGCCCACCACATACGGCTTCAGGTATTCATCTAAAGTGCATCTGTGTAAAGCCTTCAGTGGCTCCCTACTGCTATGAGAATAAGCTCCCAATGGTCAGTCTGGCATTGAAAATCCTTTACCCACTGGCTGAATATCCCCCTCTGCTCTAAATGCAGGCTCTGCATCCTGCCTCACTGCCTTTGCATATGCCCTGCCCCCTCCCTGGGACCCCTTCCTCCCTCTCCAGTGCCCAGCTGATCCTTCAGTGCCCAGTCGATCCCTCCATGCTACAGGCCTCCCCTCCACACCCGTGACCTCTCTACCCTCTGGGCTCCTGGAGCACTTCCTGTTGCTATAGCTCAGCTGGCACCCGCCTCTACTGCCTGTCCTGTTGGAGACCCATCACTTCATGGATGCCCTTGTTTCCTCGCCTGGACTAGGCATCCTTTGAGAACAAGCCATGTCTGCTTCATCTCATCCCCCAGCCCCACCCCCAGTGCTCGGCACACAGCTCTGCACACAGTAGAGTGTGCAGACGGCCACGATTAGTTGGTGTCCCAGCCCTGCTGAAGATCGCAGGAACATGGGGATGGTTCATTCCAGATTTTGCTGGTACTGAGAACCTGAAGGCAATTTCTGTGTTTAATGAGAATTATTAACAAGTGACGTATCACGATGAGTTCAGCTCGGTTGGTAAAGTCTAGCAGAGGGAAAACAGAATATGATCCATTAAATGTTCTAGGTTGGTGGGGGCCACCTGGACCTGTGGAAGGAGACAGGGGAAGTGTGGGATGGTGACAGCTGGTGGCTGGAGGGCCTAATATTGGGCCCTCTGCAATGAATGACAGGCTTGCCTGAGGGCTATGGATAGAGACCCGGGCTGGGTAGATGAGACAGTACCTGGTCATCCACATCCAGTCCTCACCTACACCTCACTGGAGGGAAGCCCTGAACCCTCCGGGAGGAACAGCAAGGCCCTGGGTGATATCCCACACAAAGAAGTAGTATATCCACAAGAAGTAACAGCCCCAGGCAGCAGGAGTGAAAGGGGGGCGCAATGTCAGGATGCATTCCCAGCGTGGCCACCACTGCAGGTAAGTGGTGTTGCATCCACTGGGATCTTCTGAGGAGCCCCATGAAATAATTCTCAAATCTGTCACAGCCAAGTACAGAGGGGGATGCACTTATCCTGCAGCTTCTCTCTCCCACTAGTCAAGGGTGGCCCCACAGGACTTTAACCAGGCTCTTCAGGTCATGCAGGTGTGAGTGCCGGGTGGTGCCCATGGGCATCCCACACTATGCAAACCCCAGGGCTGGAAGCAAGAGGTACAGGGCCTGGGCCACGTATGCTCCCTGTGCAGTGCTGTTCAGTCTTTGGAAGGAACAGATGCACAAACCTTCAGGCATGTTTGCATGGACTTGAAAACTGTTACATTCACTAATCGGGGATTAACCCTGACCCCATTTAATGGTGGATATCAGTCTTTGTATTTCTGTCAGAACCACTGACATTCAAGCATCATTTCACAGCAAGCATTCATTTGGCACCTGCTGAATCCCAGCCACTGTGCTAGGTGCTATAGGATTGGGAAGATGAAGAGGAGATGGCTCCTTCCCGGAACAGCTGCTGGTCTGGTGGAGGAAACCAGCATTTCAACAAATCAGTGCACTTCATTATAACCTCTACACGGAGAGGATCTAGCTCTCAGAGAAGAGAAAGCTTGTCGCCTCTCCCCTGAGGGGTCGAGGAGGCATCACCAAGGCAGGAATGGTTGGGTGTGGAAGGCACCCTAGGTAAAGAGACGGGCAAGGGCAGGTGCGGGGCAGTGGATTACAACTGTGGTGGCCTTAGAGTCACCTGGGAAGCTTTTTCAAGATACACAGGGCTGGGATGTACCCAGACCCGCTGTATCAGAATCCTGTGAGGTGATGTGACAGATTGTTATTGTTCAGCAAACATTCACTCTCCCCTTCCTCTGCCCTGTGTGGTTTCGCCCCAAATTCACATGTTGAAGCCCTAACCACCAATATGATGGAACTTGGGAATGAGACCTTTGGGGGGTCATTAGTGAATTAGTCCTAACAAGAAGAAACTCAGAGACATCCTACCCCCTCCCCCCCCCCACTCCATACAGGTGCAGTGTTGGGCTTGTTTTAATTTAAGCCACATTCTTGGCTCACCAGCATTATTAGACTTTTTGAGGCCCACATTTGGCCAACTCTCAAAGCAGAAAGCTTTAAGAGACTAGACGTGAGCTCCTGAATCAGGAGCCCGATTTGGGTTCCAGGCTGGGTCTTTGCCGCGGCACATCTCTGGCCCTTGTCTGCCACTGCGCCTCCTGCAAACAGCTCTTCTGGCTGCTTTCTCCCTAGGAGGGGGGCGGTCCGGGCCAGGCGGGCTCCCCGACGAGCAAGGGCGCCGCCGAGCAGGAGCCCAGCGAGGGATGCAGCCTCTGGGAGGAGAACTCGCAGCTCAAGGAAACAGTGCGGCGGCCGCAGGCCGAGGTAGAACAGCAGCGGCAGGAGGCGCTGCAGCTCCGCGACCAGCGCAGGTGGGTCTGCGGGTTGGGGCTTCTCTCCTCTGCCCCTTGGCGAGCCTCTGGGATCTAAGATTGGGTTGCACGCTTGGCATCTTCCCAAAGAAAGGACTCCCTAGTACGCCAGCACTTCACT
This sequence comes from Lipotes vexillifer, assembly GCF_000442215.2. Taxonomy (NCBI): domain Eukaryota; kingdom Metazoa; phylum Chordata; class Mammalia; order Artiodactyla; family Lipotidae; genus Lipotes; species Lipotes vexillifer. The sequence continues at coordinate 1,619,371 of NW_006775205.1, read as the reverse complement.
GATGTTACTCCTTGGAACCATGGAAAGTATCAGTGGTCTAGGAATTCTAGATCTCAAAACTGCCTAGGGTTAGCCCTGAAATGGGGGGAGGGGTACCCTATTTCCCTACAGATCAGGGAATCTATGGAATCAAACTTAACGATGCCAAAAGTATCTAGCCTTGAAAGGGGGGGAGGGGTACCCTATGTCCCTACAGATCAGGGAATCTATGGAATCAAACTTAACGATGCCAAAAGTATCCTCAAGACTAGCCTTAGGGAGTCAGTGCAGTGGAATAGTTAAGACAGTTCTGTTTGCTCTTAACTAGCTGTGTGACCTTGGGTGAGTCTGCAGATCTCTCCAAGACCCTGCCCTTACCTGTAAAAGGTAGAAACCACCACCCCCTCTCAGGGCTGTTGTAGAATGCAGTGAAATGTATAGGAAGATGCTTAGCACCGACCCTGGCACTCGGTAAATTGTGGTGGCAACTCTGACTTCCTTGTCCAGGCTGGATAGCCCTTTATCAAGTCCTGAATTCATGGCCTTTTTTTTCCCCTGGCTGGAAAGTTTATAACTACAACTTTAATTTCATTAATAGATATAGGACTTTTCAAGTTATCTGTTTCTTCCTGAGTGAGCTTTGGTAGTTTGTATCTCTGAAGGCGTTTGTCCATTTCATCCCAGAGTTTGAATGTTCCAGTCCCCGGCATAAAGTTCAAGTGAAAGTAGGCCTGAGGCTCATCTGAGAAACAGCCATGAACCTACCTGGCTAAGGTGGAGCACCTTAAATTCAGTTAGAGACTCACCATGTGACACTGGAATAAGGAGACTGGACCAGAGTAGGGGCTCCTAACCATTTCCGATTACAGCCCCCTCCAGGTGAGGAAAACGATGTCCGTCTCCTGGAGGAGGATATCATCACACAAAAATGTACATGTCCTTTCAGAAGGTGTCAGGCCCCCTGAGGCTGGTCTGAGGATCCCTTAGTGCCCCACCCCAAGATTAAGAAAAGTGATAGCTGATGGTCGAACATACGCTTTGTGCCACGGGCTGTTCTGGACATGGATTAACGTGGTTCATCCTTTCAATAACCCTATAAGGTAGCAACTGTTGTCAGATGGAGAAACTGAGCAGAGTGTAGCTCGCCCAGAGTCACGCAGCTAGGAAGTGATGGGGGAGGCCACGGAGGGACGCAGGCAGCCTGGCTCTAAACGGTGTTCTCCTAATCCCTCTCCCATCCTGTCTTCCCACCCTGGACCGCTGGTCTCCCAGCTCTCAGAGTCCACAACGTTCGGTAATTCCAATACAGAATCTCAGCCTCCAGGCCTACCCACCTCCCCCAAGTGAAAGGAGTGTTTTCTGGGACTCCTCTCCTGAGCTGTCCTCCACCCCTTCCCCCAGAAGGCTGCCCTTTGTGCTCAGGTTTCTCCTTCATGGAATGCTGGGGTGGAAGGTACTGAGAAGAGGTTCCACAAGCTGGACCCCACAACTCAGAGACCCCGGAGCTCCTTCCCACTGTGTCCTGACCTTAGATTCTGCAGGCCACCCAGCAGAGTGGGGAGAAACTCCAGTGCCCTAGAGGTTCAGTCCCTAGAGCCTGGACAAGCCCAGCTGTGCTTCCACCCTGCCCCACAGGCTGCTGGAGGAGGATCAGCAAGCCCAGCGGGCCCGGGAGGTGGAGATGCTACGCCAGGAACACCGGAAGGAGATGCAGGCCGTGGTGGCTGATTTCAGCAGCACTCAAGCGCAGCTCCAGGCCCGGCTGGCTGCTCTGGAAACCGAGTGAGTGAGGACTTGGCCCCAGGTTGGGAGGGACTAGTAGATGTACTTTTTTATTAGGGGGACCTCATCCTAGTGTCCCCAGGACTCTCCTAGTTTTTTTTTTTTTTTTTTTTTTTTGCGGTCCGCGGGCT
>NW_006775205.1:1601805-1617421 GCF_000442215.2 Lipotes vexillifer | reverse complement strand
TTTTTTGCGGTACGCGGGCCTCTCACCATTGTGGCCTCTCCCGTTGCGGAGCATAGGCTCCGGATGAGCAGGCTCAGCGGCCGTGGCTCACGGGCCCAGCCGCTCCGCGGATCTTCCCGGACCGGGTCACGAACCCGTGTCCCCTGCATCGGCAGGCGGACTCTCAACCACCGTGCCACCAGGAAAGCCCTCTCCTAGTTTTAAAACTAGAAGTCCCGAGTTCCAGAAGCGCCTCAGTTCCAGGCAAACTGGGATGGTTGGCCACCCATCGTTTTATGAGGCTGCATTCCCGTCTTGTGCAGGGTACTGGGAATCTGTGAGGAATGAGCATGGTTTGACCCTCACACACAGAAGATCAGGGCTACTTTTTTATGAGCATTTCCGCCTTCTAATGTGCACCATCTCATTTAATCTTTACAGCAGTTCTTCAGGGTGGAAACCATTATTCCCATGGATTGATTAAGAAGGCAAGGGCCCCTCGTGCAAGCATTCATTTATTCATTCAGCAAATATTTGTTAAGGGCCTACTGTGTGCCTTGCACTGTTTTAGGCTCTGGAGTTACAGTGGGAATAAAACAAAGACTGTGCTCTCATAGCGCTCACAAATTCTAGATGGGGATTCTGACAAAGAAATAAGCAAACAAATATTTAACTTCATATCAGGTAATGAAAGTACCTGAAGGTACTAGAAGGAAAACAGGATCAGTGTCTAGAGTGTCAAGGGTGGGCAAGGAGGTGACATTTAAACATAAAAAGGAGAGGAAATGAGAGAGCCATCTGGACGAAGAGCATTCCAAGCAGCCAGAACAGCAAGTGCAAGGGGGGCCCTGGGGCCCGCCTCCCAAGACCAAACAGCCAGAAGGCTTAAGTGGAATGAGTGAGAGAGTGATGATAGGAACTGAGGTTGGCGAGGTAGCTGGGAGGGAGGGGTGGAGGAGATGCTGCACTGAGCAGGAAGGGGTTTGGGTGTATTCGGATGGAGTGCACTGGGAAGCCCTTGTAAGGCTTTGATCATGACTGACGTGGTCTGAGATACCTTTTAACAGGGTCACTTCTGACTGCTGAGAGAAGAGACTGGGAGATCGGGGTTAGTGACAGGGAGATCAGGGCAAGCAGCACTAAGTAAATTTAAACGTCACCTGTCTGACCCTTAACTTGTGCTCTTAAAAACTGTCCTCCACTGGCTCCAGTACAAAGCAAATCATCCAAAATCTGGAGTGGAAGGTTTTACCAGCTACCATCTGATGGGTTCTTAGCACGTGCTGGGCATGCATTATCTCACTGAATCCTCACAACCACCCAGTTTCATGCCCATATTAAAGAAGGAGCTGAGTCTCACGGGCAAAATGCCCAAGATTACATAGCTAGAAAAAAGCAGAGCTGGGATAAGAGCCCAAGTCATCTCACCCCAAAGCCCTGGCCTCTTATCAACTACAGTCAGTAGATCACCGGCAGCCCTCACCCTCCCTCCCGCACCATCTGGAGGTTATTCCTCTCCAGCTTCACACTGAAAGGGCGGTGGTACCAGCTGCCCCGCTGCTTTGCAGAACTAGCTCGTGCCATGCTCTCTGGCTGCCTGCAGGTGGGGCGGGAGCCACATCTATATTGGCATAACCTGCTGGCCTTGGCGTGGGTTGGGACGGTTTCCGGCTGAGGCCTCTTCTCCCGAACTTCGCCGGTTCTTGAAGCCCCACTGAATGTGGCATCAGTGTGCACACACAGGCCTTTGGTTCCTGGGCCCTACAGAACCTGGGCGAACTGACAAGTGTCAGAATGGGAGTTGCAGTCCTGGGCTCCACCTGGAGCTCTGCAGCCAACTCACTGGGTGCCCCTGGGCAGGCTCTCTGGGCCTCAGTTTCCCGTTTGGTGAACAGAGAGTGGCCGGCCAGGCCAAGCAACATAGCAGCGTCCCCATCACGTCCACCTCTTCTCCCTCCTTGCGGTTGAGTCATTGCAGCATGGTGGCTAACTGCATGCCTGCTCCAAACAGACTGAAAGATTCCGGAGAGAAGCCAGGGAAGGGGGAGTCGAGGCCGGAGGACGTTCAGCTCATAGGCCGTCTGCAGACCCGCTTGAAGGAGAGGGAGGACACCATCTGGCAGCTCACGGTGAGGCTGTCCGGGGTATTCGCTTTAGCCTAGCACTTCCATGCGTGCCTCAAACTGTAATCCTGATAACCCTAAAGCCACCTTACAAAAGGTCCTTGGTTATTTTTCCCCTATTACATAAAAAAATACATGCTCACTAAAAAAAAATTAACCCAGGAAAGTAGAAGGCAAAAAAAAAAAAAAGATCGCTCTCAAGTCCCACACCATCTGCCTGATGTTGGTATTAGTTTGGTGTTTTTAACCTACAGCATTTGGGAAAATCTAGAATGGTTTGCACCTCACACTCATGTCTCCTCACACTTTAACCATTGCTTTAGGCTTTTGCCCAGCCTTCCTGTGCTCCAAGTTCTCTGTAAGCCAGCTCCCAGTGGCTTACATTCAGCTCTGGGGACTTTGGGTGATACACTCGCTCCTGTCAGCATGGCCCACGCGGGTCAGCTAATTAGCCACATCAGAAGTCCAGCCTCTTCCCGCCATCTCTACCTTCACCACCTTGGTCCAGGCTCTGCTGCCTCTCATGCATGATGGAGAGTCCACTGGTCTCCCCACTCACTCCAGCCTCACCCCACTCTGTTGACCTCACAGCGACCAGAGTACTCTTATAAAAATGTAATTCGGACCACAACACAGCTCTGTTCAGCACCTCCTGTGGCCCCCTGTCCTACTCAGAGTAAAATCCATGGTCTTATGGTGGCTCACACATCCTCCCACAATACACATGCACACTTGTATCTCACGCCCATCCTTGCACCCTCCTGCTCCCCAGTCACGTTGCTTCATGTCAAGATGAAGAGGAAAACTTAACCACCAAGTGAAAATTAGATGATACTAATAAGGAATTGCTTGTTTGCTAAGTGTGACAAAGGTATTGTGGTTATGTTTTTTTTTTTTTAAAAGAGTCCTTATCTCTTAGAAACACTTATCAATGTTTTTTTGTTTTTTGGGGTTTTTTTGGCTGCGTTGGGTCTCCGTTGCTGCGCGCAGGCTTTCTCTAGTTGTGGCGAGCGGAGGCTACTCTTCGTTGCGGTGCGCAGGCTTCTCACTGCTGTGGCTTCTCTTGTTGCGGAGCATGGGCTCTAGGCCCGCGGGCTTCAGTAGTTGTCACACGTGGGCTCGCACCCGTGTCCCCTGCATTGGCAGGTGGATTCTCAACCACTGCGCCACCAGGGAAGCCCTCAATGTTTTTACAGATGAAATTATACAACTGGAACTTGCTTTAGAAACAATACGGCAGGAAAGAAAAAAGTGGAGAATGACATAGGTAAAGAAGATTGGCCATATAGTGATTGTACCTGGGTGTTTCTTTTTCTTTGTCTTAACTAATAACTTTCTGCAGTAGATTCTGCTCAGATCCTAAGAGTACCTGGATCTCTGACTTCCCTAAGGCATTCCAATAAAGCTCACCCTTTCCTTCACAAGGGGTGCTGGGGACACAAAGTCCCCAGAAATAAAGGTGCTTCCTCAAAGCTTCAGTGGGTGGCAGCTTGATTCCCACTGACTTCCCCTCCCTTTCCTGGTCTTCCTCCTCTCTGTAGTCTGCTCTCACACAGCCATCTTCCTTCAAATTAAACTCAGTGTGCTGGGTAGTTAGGCTCATTTAGACTCAGTTGTATTGTTTTTCCAGGAGGAGAGAAGATTTCACTACGCAGCATTTCCCAGCGCAGTGTCCCATCGGAATCGGTCCTTCTCTTTCAATCCTCGCCCAGGGTATTTGACCCCTTCCATGAAGGTAAATTGGTCCTACTGGTTTTAATGTATTACATAATTCTGCTGGCTTTGTTTTTCCCAAAGGTAATGGCAGCTTATTTATCAACTGTCCGGCATTCACTTAGAGGAATATTCATTGAAAATAAGACCCCCAGGAAATAGTCCAAATTATTAATAAACAGTATTTATATCTGGCTAGGCAGATTATGTTTTTTATTTTTATGATTTTTTTGAATTTTCCAAACTTTTTGTACATAAATGTGTCACTCTTAATAATGGCTATATCTGGGTGATAGGAAGGAGAGAGAGAAAAGCAGGAATCCTTCACTGTAACTTTTTTTCCTTTTATAAAAATTTTTGGAATTTATTACAGTGAGAATATTCACATCCAAATCGCTCATCTGCTATCACAAAATCCTAAAGTGCTTAAAAATTTGTATTTTTTTGGTAACTCATAGGACAGTAAACCTAACCCAAGCTGAATTCATGTAAGCTCATTTATAACTTTTATATATCGCTCTTGGTGTGACAAAATTTAAGTTTCACTCCAGAAATATTAATGTGTTTGAGGACAAGGTAGGCCCAGCTTCTGCTGGGGGTGTTATATAGCCTTTTAAAATCTAAAACAAGATTTTAAGTTAAAAAACACATTTGTCACCAGAAGTTTTGGATAAGAGATTGTGAGCCTGTGCTTTTTTAAAGCACAAAGTGGATTGGAAGAAAAAATGCTTTTAAAAATAACATGTAAGTTATTGCCTCCTTGCTCATATAATTTCGGTTGGGCAGGCCTTATCTACTTTTACAACAGTGCCTCTTTGGGTGGTACTAACAGGCCTTTCCTTTAATACCAACAGAAAAAGAAGATGGAGGAAGTGCCCAGCCGAGTGGTCAGTGTGCCAAACCTTGCTTCTTATGCTAAGAACTTTCTGAGTGGCGACCTGAGCTCCAGGATCAACACTCCTCCGATAACTAAGTCACCCAGCTTGGACCCAGGCCCCAGCTGTGGCCAGCCTTACAAACCCACCCCATCTCTAGATGTAAAAACTGCCACAAGGTAGGGGGCCAAAGCTACATTTTCCCATAGTCAGGAGGGAAATTAGTATTCCTTTCTGGTACCTATTAAATACCCAGCATTTGGGCCAATACAAAGGGTAACGAAACAAGCCCTGCCTTGGACAAATTACAACCCAGCCAAAAAGGAAGATATATAAGAGAAGGGAAATAGGTCATTCTTTAGAAGAGGCACTATTCCTGATACCAAATTCCAGAAAATCTTTTTTTTTTTTCCCATGGATGATTAGACAGGGGACATTGAATCACTTAGCTGACCACTTCAGAGTGGGTCACACAGAAGATGGACTCATCATCTGGCCTTGAGTCTGGATTCAAATTCTGGTCCTCCTTGTTAGCTTGCTTGGCTTTGGGCAGCTCACCTGACTTCTCTGAGTCTGTTTCCTCACCTCTAAAATGAAAATACAGCACCTACCTCATTAGACTCATGTGAGACTGAAGGAATTAATCCATAGGACATGCTTAGCACAAGACCTGGCACAGAAGCATTCAGTAATTTTCCACTATTATTATTAAGGTTACTTCTCAAGATTCATTGTATAATCTTGTAATTTTAAGGCCTCTTAATCTGTGGGTTTGGTTGATCATGCATGATGATCTCTGATACTGCCTTATTTTTCCAGAAGCCCTTGCAGCATGCTTCTCTTCCAGAAATGTGTGATTTCCCCTTTGTTTATTGATTCCTTCCTGTCCAGCCTTCCGTTCAGAGAAAAATCTTTAATTCTGGGCTTTGAAGTTTGCATTTCTGAAAGGGTTCCTTCTGAAATGTTCCTTTTCCAAAGGCCCTGCCTGCCCGAGGCTATTTGGACAAATCTGAGTGTGGAGCTGGAAGGACTTGCTGTCAGTCACTGAACGAGTCCAGCCCTTTGTGTCACAGCTGAGTACACTGAGGCCTGGAGCCCCAAGCACACGGTCTATTAACTGCCAGAGCCAGCCTGACTGGCTACAGTTCATCTCATTATCATATCACACACCTCTGTTTAAAGCTGTGTTCCCACTGTTTGTTTGTTTTAAAGATTTTATTTTTGGCTGCATCAGGTCTTAGTTGCGGCATGCGGGACCCTTGTTGAGGCGTGCGGGATCTTTTGTTGCAGCGCGCAGGCTTCTCTGTAGTTGTGGCATGAGGGTTTTCTCTCTAGTTTTGGTGCGCAGGCTCCAGGGCGCGTGGGCTCTATAGTTTGCGGCATGTGGGCTCTTGTTGAGGCGCCGAGCTCAGTAGTTGTGACGCGCAGGATTAGTTGCCCTGCAGCATGCGGGATCTTAGTTCCTTGACCAGGGATCAAACCTGCGTCCCCCGCATTGTAAGGCAGGTTCTTTATCACTGGACCACAGGGGAAGTCCCCCCACTGTTTTATAAGCTTCACAAATGCAGTTAGAGACCGTTCAGATGGGTATACACTGTACTTTCTTACCTACCGTCTCCCCTTTTCAATTTATTAGGCTAATTTCACAACATCATTGAAATGCCAGAGCACATCAGATAACTTTTGAAGAAGCCATAACGTGTAATACTGTATTGATTAACCATTTCTTCTTTTACCCGTTTTTGGAGGGGGTTGTTTAATTTGTGCCTGAAATAAATAGTACATGTTGCAAAATATGCCTCCTTAGTGTTAAGTGAAACCACGGAGAACCTTGTTTCCAAAACTGGAATTAGATGCTCCCTCTCCATTCCCACCCTTCACAACTTGTTTCTAGCTCCTAATATTGGCCCATCATGTTCTCTTTTTTTTCCTGTACAAGTGTGAGGTGATATCTCATTATGTTTTTGTTTGTTTGTGGTACACAGGCCTCTCACTGTTGTGGCCTCTCCCATTGCAGAGCACAGGCTCCGGACATGCAGGCTCAGTGACCATGGCTCACGGGCCTAGCCACTCCGTGGCATGTGGGATCTTCCTGGACCAGGGCACAAACCCGTGTCCCCTGCATCAGCAGGCGGACTCTCAACCACTGCACCACCAGGGAAGCCCTAGTATCTTTTTAAGAGTAAAGCAGCAGTTATCTTTCCCTGAAAAGATGGTAGAGTATTAAGTTGTTTACTGAATAATTTTCAAAACCATCTAAGAAAACGTTTTGTTTGTTTTTAGGACACAAGATGATGAAACAGCCCAGCCCAAAGAAGTCCAGCAGAAGCAGGGCTCAGCCCACCAGGAATGGTTTACCAAATATTTTTCTTTCTAAACTGATCCTTAAACTGATCATAAAGTGGATATTTGAAACACATTTCTTTTGAAGCAGCTGACTGAAGGAATGAACTAAAAAGCCAACCAACCAAGTAACTTGCTTGTAATATGATTTACATACATAGCTAAAACAAATTCTTGCATTAACATTTCATACTGTTTCATTGTGACATTAAGATAAAACAAGCCAGTGTTATCAGAAAGTGCCCATAGGGAAATTTTATTAATGTTACTGATGACCTACCCATGGTATTTCTAGTGTCCATAAGACTGCAATCCGCATTGTGGAATATCAGACTTTGTGATTTCCATGGTCTACTTTTAAAGTGGTTTCATTTTCCTAGGACGCTGGTCATCTTCACTTGAAAAGTGTTTCTATATAAATGATATAATTCCAAAATACACATGTAACCTCAGTAGGTAGAGGAATAAAACAAAGCTCAAAATAACCAGGAAAGCCAATTTTAAAAAACCAAAGAAAACAAAACTACTAGGAATGGACTATAGCAGACCTTGGCATACTTGGATCAAATATTTTGACTTCCTAGGTCCAGGACATGAAGAAGATTATAGAGGGCATAACACCTACCTCAAAGGAGCTTTTTCAAGTTTAAGCAAAATATGCGTAACGATACTCATCGTGAATTGGAATTAAGCCTTGCCAGGATTTTTCTGTGAATAAGTGAGCCTCACCCCGTCATACATCTCAACTTCAGTGACTGTAGCATCAACTTGGTCATTTGTGATGGTTTCTAGATTATTCTTTGAAGTGAAAGATCTACTGAACCTCTAGTCTTGCCTCATGGTGCAATGTTTCCCCATTGCATGGATGCTCAGCAGATTAAAGGGAACTGGGAATGGCCACTCACAATGCTGACCTCGCTGTCAGTCCACACTGAGCCGTCTGACCCTCTGATGGAGCGGTGCAGTTTGACAAGAGTCAGTACAACTTTTAGTGGTCAAAATATGTTCTCAATCCTTTGGTGCTGGCCCAGCAAGTGGCCCATAAACAGTTGTCTAGAGCACCATCAAATCTTTGCTCTTTGAATAAAACTTTATAAACAACTAGGCAATAAAAATGGTTGTGATTTGTATTGATTTTCCAAAGAAAGGCGAAATAGATGAAGGCTGAACTTGGAAATAGGAAGCTCACATTAACCTCAGTCAGATCATCACTAAAACGTAGCTGCGGTGCTTTGTGACCACCTAGAGGAGTGGGATAGGGACGGTGGGAGGGAGGGAGACGCAGAGGGAATAGATATGGGGATATATGTATATGTATAGCTGACTCATTTTGTTATAAAGCAGAAACTAACACACCATTGTAAAGCAATTATACTCCAATACAGATGTTAAAAATAAATTAAAATAAAATAAAAAAATAAAACGTAGCTGCTCACACACTTATGTCATTTTGAGAGAAATGCAATTACAACTCAGACTCACAATTTAAAAGTAAATTTACTACTTAATCAAAACATATGGCCCAATAACATAAATTTTTAAATATCACTGCTCCTACCCTCCCCCAAAAGTAAATGAACACTACACAAAATATAAACTTACCCCAAATAAAAGTCAACATTAACTTAAGCATACTGCTGGATTCCTATAGCACTAGTTACTGCAGTACAGTAACAGTTACTACACTAACCTACGATATTATAATCCTCTTCCAACCTATTTACAAAATATCCTCATTCTGAGGTTCTGGAAGTGTTACATCGTTGCATTAGACTCCTCTTCTTTAGGCAGTTCAGTCTTGAAAAACAGCAAATTTACATATTCTTATATACTGCCACTGATGGGTAAATTATCATAAAAGGCCTACAACCAAAATCCTCATCCTTTGATATGCAGATCAGATCATACAAGCTTCTCCCCTCAGATCATACAAAATAATCTAAAACTGGAAACAGAGAGATAAACACTCATACAAAAATAAAAATAATAAAAACAAGCAGCAAAAAACAAAAACATAAAAAGGAATCTGTAAACGGCATCAAATTAACAGTCTTAAATTTTCCTAAAGACAATATACTTGGTTTACCAAAGCAATAAGTATTTTATAAAGTACTCCAGAAATAACGCTTATAAAAATAGGGGGAAAATTTTAGATGAGAGCACAAAACTAAATCATCTCACTCTCTGGCAAAGAGTTCTCCCAAAATGTCATGTCTACAAGAAGTGATGTTTGGCAAAACTGTGTCTGGGCTGACTCAGCCACCAGCCCACGTTCAGGTGGCTTTTCCTCAGCTTTGCTTCATCGGTGCAGGGATATTTGCAGATGCCTGCTCGAGGTAGGCCAGGGAACCCTGAGGGATGTCGGCTGGCTTTTTGTGCTGCATGTTGATATCCTCCAGCACCTGCTGCCAATGTCTCAGTTTTGTCAAGTGCTTCTGGACCAGAGCATCCTTTCGCTGTAATTCGTTCCTCAGTTCCGAGACATCCTACAAACGAAAGCAATGACATCAGAGTAAACTCACAAAACATGAACATAGTTTCTGATTAGTTAAGAGCACTAAGAAGTAAATTCAAAACAGAGAACCAACTGAACCATAGTAGGCTGATTACTCTGCTTGGCTGCATACTTTGAATAACCCAAAGCAATTCTTCTCATGAAAGATGCCTGCTTAACAGTTTTTATTTTTAATTCATGTTCTTTTAGTAAGTAATACACACATTACAAAATTCCAAAGTACCAAAGGACAGCCAAAAAGAAGTCAGTCGCATTCCCATCCTGGTCTCTAGGCACTCAGTATATCTCTCTATCCAAAGGCTACTATGAGAAGAATCTAAAACACTGAGAATCTGACACATATGTTAACTGTTTTAAAAGAATCCACAGCCACTGTTCTATCATTTCAGATTATTAAGTGTTAAAATCTCATTTTCAAGAGCTTTTTAATGAGTAACAGTATTAAAATCCTGTATTAAGACCTGGCCTTGAACACACCTAGACTGTCACTCAGGTATTCAAATCAGGAAATGATCTGATAAGGTGAATTGTAAGAATATCATCTTCTTCCCATTCACCTTCTCAACAGCTGGTATCAAAGAATAAAACGAACATTTTGACTAATTGTTTAGCTTGTGGGAGGAGTTATTTTAAAAACTGCTAAAAAAAATAATCACCCCAATTTAGTATTTCCCACTGGGGGCATCACTGTGTTTTGGGCAGGAAGATTCTTCCCTCTTCCACACTGCAGGGGGCAGGCCCTGGCCCTATCCACTAAATGCCATTAATGACAACCTCAACACACTTCCAAATACCCTGGTTTCAAACAACTGAGATAAATGAAATCCTGAGTTTCAAGGAGCCTGGGACAGAACATTTACTTTTTGGTTCCTTGAACAAAATTGTCTAGAGCCCTTCCTGTGTGTAAGGCACCAGGGACACACAGATCAGTTCCTGTTCAAAATGAGCTTATCATCTACATTAATGGCTTTTCAACCTTTCAAGCAGAACCTTTTTTTTTTTTTCTTAAAAGAAAAATCTTCCATGAAAGCCAGTGTATGAAACGAGTAAAAGCCGAGAGCTGCTGTGTTTGAAGCACCGCTTTCCACCCCTGACCCCCAGGTCCAGGTTGTCGTGAACACTGACAACCAACATTTTACATTCAAGCTATGAAGCCCCACTATAACTAATGGGCAAATGGAGCATCTCATTTAAAGCATAAATGGAATTTTGACAACATTTGCTCTTCCTTAAACTTAGGGAGAGAACTCAGCTTGTACCTCTTTGATAACTTGCTCTGGTTTCTGGACAGATAACTGCAATCTTTTTTGTAGGAAAAAACATTCTGTCTGTCTCGCAATATCTAGAAATTTCTGGATACACTGATCAACACCTTAAAAAAAAAAAAAGACCAAAATATTAAATTAAGGAAAACACTAGACACATACATCTCTCTCATAAATCAACAGTTGGAATATCAAAACATCACCTTCTTATAGATGTAATCAGGGATTTTAATCCTGCCCATAGCAATATTACTGACCTCAACCCCCTATGTGTTAAGTAACATTAACTAGCATATAATCTGTGCTTTTACCAGGTGAATAAGAAACCGAACTACAATGCAAAAGTTCTTCTGAAGAAAGACAATCCAGAGAGCCAGCAATTAACATCATGATTTCCAGTTAAAATGAAACATTTAAAACACAGTACAAAGAAATCAGAAGTACCTCTCTCAGGACAGAACTTGGGTGAGGAAAGGGAAGCAAAAAACTTAGTTCTTTATTTTTTTTAAAAGACATAGAGGATTTTTCTTTTATTTTTTATTTATTTATTTTTTTGATACGCGGGCCTCTCACTGTTGTGGCCTCTCCCATTGCGGAGCACAGGCTCCGGACGCGCAGGCTCAGCGGCCATGGCTCACAGGCCCAGCCGCTCCGCGGCATGTGGGATCTTCCCGGACCGGGGCACGAACCCGTATCCCCTGCATTGGCAGGCGGGCTCTCAACCACTGCGCCACTAGGGAAGCCCGGATTTTTCTTTTAATTTACTTATTTATCTTTGGCTGTGTTGGGTCTTCGTTGCACACAGGCTTTCTCTAGTTGCAGAGAGCGGGGGCTACTGTTCGTTGCGGTGCGCAGGCTTCTCATTGGGGTGGCTTCTCTTGCTGCGGAGCACGGGCTCAGTAGTTGTGGCTTGTGGGCTCTAGAGCACAGGCTCAGTAGTTGTGGTGCACAGGCTTAGCTGCTCCGCGGCATGTGGGATCTTCCCGGACCAGGGCTCGAACCCGTGTCCCCTGCACTGGCAGGCAGATTCTTAACCACTGCACCACCAGGGAAGCCCAACTTAGTTCTTTAAAAAGCAGTACACACTATTGGTCTTCTGTGTCTTGGTACCAATATGAAAAGCTCATTCATTACAAGTGGCTCATTATGAGTGACATAAGATGTCAATAAACTGAACAAAGAACCAGCAGTATATAGAGATTACAAAAATCGTATTCCCTGGAAAAGTTCTCTTAGAATACAAGCGGGACTGAAACACATCAAGTGTAAAATCAGCAATGAGGGAATTCTTACCAGTTCGAATTTCTTCCTGATCTGTACCATTGACATAATCCTGACTCACCAGAGAAGCAAAACAAGCCTGTGTGATCAAAACATATTACAAAAGAAAAAAATGTCATTCACACATCAAGAATCTTACTTTAGAGTAAGAAATAACTTCTCTTGATGGAAAACGAAGGCTGAGCCAAGTCTCGCGAGAAGACTAGGTGGGTGACCCAGGTAGCACCTCTCCCCATCCTTTTCACTTGGCTAATTCCCAACGCCCACCTGGGTTTCATGTTTTCTGGGAAGCCTTCCTAGACAGCCATGCCCAGATGTGCTCTCAGAGTATCCCGGGTTTCTTCTATCAGAGCACTGATCCCACAGCACAGCAGCTGCCTGGTATTTATCTGTTTTTTCCACTGCACAGTCATGAGCTCCTTGAAGGCAGGAACTGTTTTCTGTGTATTCTTAGCACCCAGGACAGGTCCTGACACATAACAGGCTCCTTCACTGTTTCACAAATATTCATCAAGCACTTGCTATCTGCTACCACTGGATTAGCACTACAGATACAATGAGAGGAGAGGAGGGCAAAACAGGTGTTCTCTGACTTCACGGAGCCTGATGTAGTGTGCTACAAACAGCAGCAAGGCAGGGTCGATGCGGAAGTGATGTGTGAGCTGGGGGAGGGACCTGGACGCCCAAAGAGAAAACGAACAACACAAGGAGAAGGTCTCTTGTGGCCAGAGTAAGAAGAGATGGGTCTGGAGCAGAGACGTGAACATGCAGAGCTAGGAAGACCACAGCACCTCTTGGGCTATCCCCACAGCCACAGGTATCCACTAAAGGGTTTTAAGCATTAGAGTGCTGGTAGTCTCAGCTGCGGACTTCTTTCTACAGGGCCACTGTTTCAGCAAGAGCTCATGATGAGAGCCACCTCCCCTCTCAGTGCTAGATGCTGCTCTAAAAGTTTCCTTTATGGTTTAGCCCCACCCCAAAGGCGTCTCATCCTCCTCCCAGACGGAAGAGATTTCTGTTCTTTAAATCTGTTGTCTCCAAACTTTTGAATGTACACCTCACCAGCAAAAGCATTTTGTCCACGCAGCCCCAATAACACGTTCATTTAAAAACTATGTTTATCAACTACTCTGCTATTAAATACAGTATAAAAGTCACACGACTAGGATTTAAAATGTAGAAAAGGTAATTCCAGTTACAAGTTATTTTATTTCCACACGTTAATGGCTCATCTTCCACTTTAGAGACCACAGGAAGCCATCTTATTTCTAAGCACTTATTTTGTACCTCTCCTTTGTCTGCTATCACTCCCCATGTTCTTTGGTACAGGGTTAATGCTTGAGCAGAACTCAGAGTTTGGGTCACCTCTGCCTCTCTCCTCACCCCCCAGCTTTCCTCCTCCTTCCTCGGCCCTGAGTACCAACTTCCCCACAGTTAACTTTTTTTTTTTTTTTGCGGTACGCGGGCCTCTCACCCCTGTGGCCTCTCCCGCCGCGGAGCACAGGCTCCGGACGCGCAGGCCCAGCGGCCACGGCCCACTGGCCCAGCCGCTCCGCGGCATGGGGGACCCTCCCGGACTGGGGCACGAACCCGTGTCCCCCGCACCGGCAGGCGGACTCCCAACCACTGCGCCACCAGGGAAGCCCCTCCCACAGTAACTTCTAAATAACTCCCAGCTCCAAAAGTTCCACTACTTTAGGACCGTTTAAGGGTGGGGCCCAACGGAAAGGATACAGGACATAGGGGTGGACGCTGCGGTCCGGAGAGGATGAGCACGCACTAAACACGCAGGGACGCGGGAAAGGATACTCAGGGATGGAAAAGGATGGGGTGGGACGGGAACAACCCACTGAAAACCTAGAAGAGTCCCACGGTTGGGGGTAGACAAACCTCAAGTCCACGTGGCTCCAGAAATGTCAAGTTTAGGCATCTTTGCCAGCCAACTAGAGAATTCCGGCCACCATTCAATGTGGAGACTAATGCAAGCGACTTACGTGCAAGTATCGCCGAAAGAGAGAAGCTGCGCGCGCGCAGCATACGCTTCAGAAAAGAAGGGAGGCTTGGAACACAGACGCCCACGTCTTATCTTACCTCGAACGATGACTCCAACTCGTCCACCAAGGTACTGTTAGAAGTCCTCGGAACGCCTGGTGTGGCCTGAAGAAGCGAAGCCTGGGCCAAGAGGCCCGGCGGGGGTGGCGGCGGTCCCGGTGGCTGCCCGGAGAACATACCTCCTAGTGGAGCCGCCATTTCTAAAATGGCGGTTAAGAGGCTCACTGCGCCTGCGCGGGAGCTGGGGTCGCGGGTCACGTGATATGGGTGGTCACGTGACGTTGTTGAGTGCACGTTGGCGCCCGGGAAACCTATTGTTTCGTACTTCCTGCCCTCTTCCTGCCCTCTTCTTTCCGTCACGCAGGCAACCTGGCTTTTACTTTTGCTTTTTTAACTTGAGAATTGAAGGCTTTGATAGGGTTTAACACAGTTGTGTGAAGAGGAGAATCAGTAACTACGGTGGGGCGAGCACTCTGGCGGAATCAGGATATTCCTGTACCAGCCCCGCCTTTGCTCTCAACTCTTGAAATGACTTTGGCCCAGTTGCTTTCTCTGGGCTCGGTTTACCCGTTGGTAGAATGGAGGTGCTCATTCATCCCACAAACATTTATTGAGAGCGCACTGTGTGCCAATTACTAATCCAGTCACTGAAGCGGGAATAAAGAGGAAACACGTCCCCTAAATTTTCCTTTGGGAGATAACAGGTAACAAAAACGACTTAACATTGTTGAGGCTCCCTGTCTTATGTGCTGGGAGCTATTTGCTTTAGATATTTATGGTTACATCAAAGAAAGTATGCTAATCTTTTTTTTTTTAAACATTCGCTTATTCAACTTTTCAGAAGCTAAATATTTTTTCATTATAATTAACTTTACAGTTATCATCCAGCATATCTGTTGAGCCTTCCATGTCCCAGGCTCTATTTACTGATCTGAGGGTTATAGCAATCACCCCAAGTTTCTGCCCTTGGAGAGTTTACCATTGTTTTGTGGGAGATCAATAAACATGTACATATATAGAGTGAAATCATGTAGAGATAAGTGCCAAGAAGTAAAATAAAGCCCAGTAAGGGGATGACTAATGATGGATTTTATTTAGTTTTTTTTTTTGGCTGCATTGGGTCTTCATTGCTGCATGCGGGCGTTCTCTAGTTGTGGTCAGCGGAGGCCGCTCTTCGTTGTGGTGCAGGGGCTTCTCGTTGCAGTGGCTTCTCTTGTTGCGGAGCATGGGCTCTAGGGTGCGCAAGCTCAGTAGCTGTGGCACATGGATAGGCTTAGTTGCTCTGTGGCATGTGGGATCTTTCCGGACCAGGGATCAAACCCGTATCCCCTGCGTTGGCAGGCGGATTCTTAACCACTGCGCCACCAGGGAAGTCCCAAGTGATGGATTTTAGATGGGTGGTTGGAGAAGGCCTCTCTGAGATCTGAACTGGAGTGACTAAAGTTTAATTGGGAAAGTTTACTAGACACT
>NW_006775205.1:1600634-1601795 GCF_000442215.2 Lipotes vexillifer | reverse complement strand
GGGGGGGGGGGGGGAGGGCCTTGAAGAAGGAAACTGCCTGGCATATTTAAGGAGCTACAGAGAGGCCAGCAGGGCCAGAGTGAGTGAGGCAGGCAGAAGCAGAGAAAAAACAGAGGCTTCCCATTGCCAGTCAGGTCTCAGATCAAAAGTCACCTTCCCAGTGTCAGTCTGATTGGGCCCACACTCCCAGCCATTTCACCCTGTTTAATTTTCTTTACAGCACTTGAACACTTACCTGAAATTATCTTGTTCATTTTTCTTCTTCACTAAGTTGCCTTGCACACACGCACACAACACACGAACTGGAAAACAAGATCTATGTGATCAAGCCCTGCCTGTCTTGTTCACCTGTATTCCCAACACCCAGAACTGTGCCTGGCATAAAATAGACGTAATAAATATTTAATTGAACAAAAACAGAATGCCATGAGGGAACTAGTGTACTCCAGCAGTTCTCAAACGGTTTTGGACTCCTCTACACTCCTAAAAAATTATTGAGGACTCCAAATGTTTTTGTTTATGTGAGGTATGTTGGGCAATATTTACCTATTAATTAAAAATAATAGGTAATATTAAAACAATTTAAAAATATATTCATGTAAAAATAAGCCGATTATGTCAACATAAATAATATTTTAATTAAAAATGTAACTTGTATACAATGAAAAATAGAGGAGTGGAACCATTTTACATTTTACTCCTGGGTTTCCAATGGCCATAGGGCTGCTTGAATTCTGGATTTCTTACTTCAGCTATCTTTTAACACTACTGTATTCTAAACCGCTGCTGTTTTGGATTTGCTGCTCTCTGAAGCCACGGCTCTCTCAAGCCCTGCCTTGTCCTTAGTGATTTAGATGCAGATTATACCACCAGTCTTTGGAACATCATTCTAAGGATCCACCAAGGTTTTGTGAATACCTGGTAGCCAGATGCACCAGCAGAGGCAACTAAATTTCATCTCAACCAGATTAGATAAGCACAAGAATCTAGGACTACAACCATGCCTTTTGTATCTCATACTCTAGTAAACACAAGAGTTCTATTGTTCTTTTACTTATAAAAAGCCTTTGATAGAAAGGTCAAATCCCTATTTGGTCTTCTGAGAATCACACAGAAGAAATCTAAATGTTTTTAGTTTCCTTTCACAAGCTGGTAATTCCA
>NW_006775205.1:1586771-1600624 GCF_000442215.2 Lipotes vexillifer | reverse complement strand
CGTTCCCATCTTTCCTGCTGAGGTAGCTTCTGGATATAGATACCCAGAGGAACCTGTGTTTACACACTATTCCTGCCTGATTTTAATTCTGATTTAATTTAAATTCATGTTATTTATTAATATGGATATGTACGTCCATTGTCATTCCCTCTCTAAAAGCCAGTTTAGACACACAATACCCATTTACATGTCAAGTTTTCAAAATATTAAATGTTAAAAATAACTCCAATTAAAAAACACTGTCAAACGTTGTCAGTCTTAAAAAAAAAAAAAAAGATCCTATTTGTGGGTAGTTTGATTCACCCAATACAAATGTAGCAGAAATTTAACCCCAGGGCTTCCCTGGTGGCGCAGTGGTTAAGAATCCGCCTGCCAATGCAGGGGACACGGGTTCGAGCCCTGGTCCGGGAAGATCCCACATGCTGTGGAGCAACTAAGCCTGCACCACAACTACTGAGCCTGAGCTCTTGAGCCCGTGCGCCACGACTACTGAATTTCACACATGTAGAGCCCATGCTCAAGAGAAGACCCAGCTCGCTGCAACTAGAGAAAACCCGCGCACAGCAACGAAGACCCAACACAGCCAAAAAAATTAATTTATAAAATATAATAAAAATAAAAATACTTAAAAAAAAAAAATTTAAACCCAGGCAGTCTGCCTCCAGAGCTGGCATTCTTAATTGTTCCACTGCAATGCTTTCTTTCAGTTCAGGGACTTGAATGGATGTGGAATTTATTTGGAAATACCGAAAGAAGAAGACCATAAAAGGGACTGTCAATTGGTAAACTATTTGCTTACCACCTGGAACTAAAACCAATCAAAATTCCACTTGTGCAGATTTAGAAGGAAGCTCTAGGGCTTCCCTCATGGCTCAGTGGTTCAGAATCCGCCTGCCAAGGCAGGGGACACGGGTTTGAGCCCTGGTCTGGGAAGACCCCACATGCCGCGGCACAACTAAGCCTGTGTGCCACAACTACTGAGCCTGTGCTCTAGGGCCCGCGTGCCACAGCTACCGAGCCCACGTGTCATAATTACTGAAGCTCGCACGCCTAGAGCCAGCTCTCTGCAACAAGAGAAGCCTCCGCAATGAGAAGCCCCTGCTCGGCGCAACTAAAGAAAGCCCGTGGGCAGCAACAAAGACCCAACACAGCCAAAAATAAAATAAATAATTTATAAAAAAAAAAAAAAGAAAGCTCTACTGCTTTCTGCTCTCCCACTTATTAGCTTGGTGACGTCGCTGGCATGTTACTAACCCCCTCTTGTGCCTCATTTTCCTTATCTGTAATGTGGGGATAATAGTACTGCCTCACAAACTCATAAGCTCATCACTGAGTGCCCCAAAGTGATTATTAACATTGAAATCCAACTTAATTACTTAGTTCATATAACACAGCCAGAAGAGACAAGTTATATTATAGCATCACTGGGTTTATAATGATATGTAAGTAAATCAGAGCCACACCAGGGAGCACAAGAAGTTGGATTTATTGTTTCTGACAACTGCATAGCAACTTTTAGTTTGCTCATATTCCCAGCATCACAAATCTGAAATACAATTTTGCTCCTCAATTACAAACATATACTCTGAAAAGTGATTAGGTAGCTTTTAAAAAAATCATCATTATTCATTTAAGAGAGAGTATCTTAAAAATCTTTGCCAAGCAAGATATTAGCTTTACCTTTATAAATCTCTGCATAAAATGAAAAACAAATCAAGGCATACAAATTTCATTTTGTTCTATGTTTTTAAATACCATCCTTTGTTTCCCTTAAAAGATTTTTATCTGTTCATTCAAAAGTATTCTGAAGCTCTACGGCCTGTTTAAGACAGAATGAAGGCATTTTAGAGCATCTGAACTAAGCACTGTCTTGACTGAACCGAAGCAGGAACTCAATCAGGGTCCTCGTGGGCCTCCCAGCCATGCCTTTGCGCAGATAAGGAACTTCATCTTTGTTGGTCATCACACCTGCTATGTCTAAATGCGCCCACTTAGGATGAGTCACGAATTCTTTGAGAAACGCTGCAGCTGTACATGCTCCTGCAGATCTGAAGGGGAAAACAACAATCAACATTTAACCCCCCATGTAAATGTGCACTGAACGTTCTATTAAGATCCTCCATTCTTGCTAAGTGGCTTCTATGACCAGAGAGCAAAGTCAAGCTAATGAGACCTCTTAAGATGTTAACCCGGAAATCACTTTCAAGATTTTCAGACACAGCTTTAAGCATAAAGGATAAATTCTTTTTCCTATGGTAATGACCATATTGTGCATCTCATTCCCTTACCATTTGCTTAAAATGACCTTTAGATTTGAAAACATGCAAAATTTTGAGAACCAGTTGGGAAATACCTTGAAAATAAAAGACAGAAATTAGTGCTTACAAGCACTACATCAAAAGAAAATTGGACAGCTAAATCTTTTGTGAAAGGGGATTAAACTGAAAATGGTCATTCTGGCAACCAATGATGACTGTAAAAATGTACTTTTATAGCTTATTTCACATACCTATATTTTCCAATGTTATTAACATCAGCAAGTTGGCAATCTACAACCTGTCTCGTGTAATGTTCAAAGAGAGGCATCCTCCAGACACGGTCTCCCGTTTCAATGCTGGCCTAAAGAACAAACAGGTATGCTAGTTGGCAGAGTAGATGAAGCAGGTCCTGACCTGTTACTCTAAAACATGATGCAATACAACAGATTCCAGAATTATTTCAATTAGTTAAAAGGTTTACTTAAGAATTATAAAAGAAGCCAGGAATGCTGTAAAACAGTCCCACAAATTTGTAGGGCATTTGCTAAAATCATCAAACTAATATTATGGGTCTCCGTTTAAATGAATAAGCTGGTAACCTGTAGCAGACAGGCTTTACTGGTTTGATTAGGCCAGATCTCCTAAGATAACGTGACCTCATTAATTCATGTAATCATTTACACATTCATTCATCCATCCATCCATCATCTACTGAACTGCTGAGCACCAAGGTGTTGGGGATATAAAGACACTTAATAACTGAGCCATCAAAGGGCCCACAGGCTAGTAGGAGAAACGGATGAAGGTTGTTTTAATACACTGTGGTCAAAGGTGAGAGCCAAAAGTGGAAAGTCAGGAAGCAGCAATGTGAGCTGTTGTTTTGAGACTTGAGTAGTTATCAGATGAACCCACCAAGGGTTGAAAGCCACTGGCTCCAGGAAAAGAGGCTGTAGGCTGTATAGACTGCTGACTGTTATTTCAGTGCTTATGTACATATAACTGTAATTTTTTAAAGAAAATTAAATTAAAAAAAAATCAAAACCAACAACGACGTTGTGCACGATAGCGAGGGACACCGGACACTGGGTGCCTGGCACAGAAGAGAGGCCCCACAGCCTACCTGAAAGGAGACAAGAGGGCTGAGCTTCTCCCCGAGGCTGGGGACAGTAGAGGGGGGCTTCACAAATGGTGAGATGACAGAGGTGAAAGGGAAGCAGTTTAGGGTGGAAGGGCAGTTCTAGGACCTTAAACCACATCAAGAATGTATTCGGGGACATTCTGTATTTGTTTCTGCTGGCACATAGTAAGCTCCCATTAATTACTTGTTGAAAGAATGAGGTGCCAGATGGAGCTGTTTCATAGCCAAGCACAGGGTCTGGGCCGCAGGAGAGACGGGAGCTCAGCAGAGAGGTGCCAGCTGAAGCCAGGGGAGTAGATGGGCTTTCCGGTGAGGACCATGCAGAGTCAGAACATGTGGCCCGGGACTGAAGGCAACCAAAGGGAAAAGCTGGCCAAGGAGGCTGAAACAGAAGTCAGCGAGGAAGGAAACCAGAAGAGAAGATTACCGTGGAAGCCAAGAGCAGGGTGTCACCAAGATGCCAGGGGTACACGCTGCCTCTGGACAAGCTGAAGGAGGCTAACAGAGTGGCATCGCTGGACAAAGCTGATGGCAGTGAGAGCGGGGGGCAGGTGGTGGTGATGGGAAACTGCTGGTTGGAAGAGGCTGCTGTGAAAGGGCTGGGAGGAGGCACAGAGCACAGCTGCAGAAGTCGTCCTCCTCACCACCCGCAAAGGGACAAGGGACGCGGGTGAGCCCTATCTACATGTTCCCCTACTTGACTCGTGACCCGTATTCCTTAAGAGGCCATTCCTTCTTCTACAAAGCTGTCCTTGTAAACTTTTCTACATCAGGGATATTTTAAAGTTACTTTCACTTCATTCTGAAGCTGTTGGAGGAGAGGAGGAATATAGCATCATACCCGTAATTTTGGAACATTTATAGAAAACCACACTGAATCGAGTTTATTGAATTTTCATTTCAAAGGCAAATCTACAACGTAAAAGTCACTTTAATGAAGAAATATAGCATTCTAAGGCTAGTGTAACTAAATCATCTCCATAATCTAGGTCTGTATGTGTTATTCTTACCTCAAATAGTTTGTTCCACAGCCAGGAAGAATTGGTAAAGACCCCAGTGGCACCAGACCCCAAAGCTACGTCCATGGCACCTGCAAGACACAGCCCTTCAGGTCAGCATTCGGTCTCTTCCGGCGAGACAGGTGTCTCTGCTGCTGTGCAGACCAAAACTTTAGCCGTTACCCTATTTTAATGTCTCCCTCATTTTAGAAAATAGATGATGTTGGGAAATCCTTGCTGTATATATTTAATATCTTTCTAGTTTCTCAAGCTAGAATTCACCTTCAATTATTAAGGAAAATGAAAAAAAGCAAATATCACCAATAATCTCATCCCAGGGATAACCACTACATATTTTTAATATTTCCTTCCAGATTTCTTCTAAACTTAAAAAAAAAAACATAATTAAGACCATACTGTACATGTCCAATATGTGTTCTTCCTCTTATGCTTTAAACATTTATTCTTTTATAAACAAATTCGTTAAAAGTATTCTTAATGACTTTAAAAGCCCACTGGGTAGAGGTACGGGCATACCTCGTTTTATTACACTTTGTTTTACTGCATTTTGCAGATATTGCATTTTTCACAAATTGAAGGTCTGTGGCAACCCTGTGTCAAGTAAGCCTATCAAAGCCATTCTTCCAACAGCATCTGGTCACTTCGCATCTCTGTGTCACATTTTGGTAATTCTTGCAATGTTTGATACTTTTTCATTATTTGTTATGGTGATCTATGATCAGTCTTCTTTGATGTTACTACTGTGACTCGCAGAAGGCTTAAATGATGGTTAATTAGCATTTTTCAGCAATAAAGTATTTTTAAATTAAGGTATGTACATTGTGTTTTTTAAACATAATGCTACTGCACGCATAACAGACTACAGTGTAGTGTAAACATAACGGTGACCCATATGTAAAAACCTGTGATTCCACATGACATTTGGGCAACTCTGTTTGGGTCCTTGTCCCTTGGGGTTTTGTTACTCTACCTCCCAATTATATCTCAAACCGATTCACTTCCCTTCACCATGACCACTACCACCATCACCTACCACTGGACTATGGTAAAACTTTAAACAAACAAACAAACAAAAAAAGCTTATTGTCAAAAACTTCAAATATACACAAAGCAGAGAGAATAATGTAATGGACATACAAGTAAGCACCCATTAACCACCACAGACAGTTATCAAGTCACGGGCAAACTTGTTTCACCTATACTCTCAGATCTGACAGATTATTCTGAAGCTAAACGCAGACACTCATCCTCAACACACACACTTACACATCCACCGGAGTCAACAACCAAACACCGTTCACCAGCCCACCTGGACTGCCAGCGTCTCCTCAGCCCTTCTCCCTTGCACTCAGCACGCTGCCGGCCAGGGACCCTTTCACAGGGCAAATGTGATCCCACAGTCTCCACTCTTAGCTTCCTGCTGCACTTGGCTCCAGACGAAATCCCGCAACACGCCAAGGCCAGTGGGGGACTGGTGCCTATCAGCACACGGGTCCCGAAAGTCCCCGCCCAGCCACCCTCTGCTCCTCTCGGCCCCATTCACTGCTGCCCACACACACCCACCTCAAGAGGTGCCTTCGCTCTCCCCCCTCCACCCGCTAATGCCGCCTCCTTCAGATCCCAGCTCAAGCAGCACTTCTCAGACAAGATGCCTGACATCTCAGACCTGTCAAATCCCCAGATGCACAGGCTCTCACGGACTCCTTTTCTCACAGCTCCTCTGTGCTGGTCAGTGTGAGGATCTGCTGAATGCCACGCCCCATGGGACGCAGGCCTCACCTCTGTCCTGACCCATCTCTGTATCCCCAGCCATCTGAAGGGATTAAACACAGGCCGACTGTGTCAACAATCATTCATGGCATCCCCTATATCCCAGATACTACGATGGTTGCTGGTTACTCACTGCCTATGGTCTGTCTATATGATTGCGGGGATACACACTCATTAATGCTTTACTTTTCAAGTTAGTGGCTTTTTCCATACTTATTCACTTGTTCTCAAAATATTCCTATCAGCCCTGTAAGAGTCTTGCATCAGTGTGTGAATTTCTCAAAGAGAAGATGAGCACTGACTGCAAACAAGAATGTGATGTGATATCCGCTCTTAAAGGAAGAGAAAATGGGAGACATAAATATTTAATGTGATCCAACAGGGATCATGGCTCTAGAGATGATTTCATTACATACTTCAGAAAATAATCTATTTTCTACATAATTACAGAACCAGCACTACCACCAATTTCAGAATTACCATTATCAGGGGCATACCTTCCATTTTCTTTTACAAGGTACTTTTGAAGCTGTATACTGAGGTGCTAACTCATCAGTGTTACCAGAATTTCTCAGAGTATGGAAGGAACATCAAAGCTCCAAGGAAGGTGCTGATGTCACCACTCTCGTTCCATCCTAAATCACAGGCATTAAGAAAATGAGAGGTACCATGACTGAATGGCACCCCCTGAGCAGCCGCTGCTCCTACACTCTGCTACAGGCCTACCCTTTAAAGGTCAGTAACATCAGTCCAGTATCTACCAACCAGGCACAACAACCTGTATCACCTTATTTAATTTTCACAGGCACCCCTCCTGCCAATGACATGCTATTATACCCCTTTTACAGACGAGACAACTGAGACATTGTCAAAGTCACATGCTATTAAGAGGCAGGACAAATTATTTTCTCCTCCTAAAGACTACGTTCCTCCTCCTGCTATGAACTTGGGGTTGGAAACTGTTTCTCATCCTCCCCCTTTAATCCCAGCTCCTGGAACTCAAGAAGGGGCTCAGTAAGTTATTTAGGGAACTAAAATGAGCCATCAACAGCCTTCAGCAAGGACAACGGCTGGGGTGATTTGAAGGCTCCCCCATCAGGTTGCCCTTAGTTACCTGGAACCAACTTTCCCACCTTCTCACACCCTCAGGCTTGGGGAAAAAAAAGGGGGTGGAGGGCTGTGACTCCTCATTTACAGAACGGGTGTACTATCACCCACCTCAGCACTGCCCTTCAAACACCAGCCTCAGAACCTCTGTTGTTCAGCTTAAAATGTTTGCTGAACTGAAAAGGGAGACAAAAGACCATAAAAATACTATAATGCCAGCTTGAAAAAAGGATTCTTAGCATATAAATCTGTGGACTATTGTTAGAAACACATAAAAAAGAAATATGAACTGATTTCTCTTAAAGTAAAGGCTCACGTGACCAGGGGAAGAATTAAAACCAAAGGATAAAAAATGATCTGAATTTTAATCTTAAAAAAGATGGAGACAGAATGAATTCCCAGAAAGAGAACTGTTGGATAAAAGATTATGAACACTGGGTTTCTGTAATAAGGCAATGCCCACTGTCGTCCCTTTAGGCATTTACTCCTACTCTACAGAGCCGGTGGTGTTGCATGCTGCGTGCAGGCGCTGCATTAAAGAGGCTTTCCAGAAACTCCCTCCAGTCTTCACAACTCTGCGAGACAAACAGACTTGTCCCCAGGTACTGATGCTCGGGGGTGTCAGGGAATCAGCCAAGGCTGGTGGACTAGGAAGTAGCACAGCTGGGAGCCACCCCTGGGTTGGCCTTAAAGCCAGCAAGCTTCACACAACACATCACATGGCCCCGCCTCCACTACATGAGGATCTTGCCACCTCCATCCCCAGTGTTTTTATTTCTGTACAACCTCAAGTACAAAAGTTCAGAAAACACTTAGGGGGCATTAGATGCATTATGATGAATAAAAATAACTACTGATTTTGGGATTTATCACTAATCTTTTCAGACCTGTATCAAACAGCAATCATAACAGAAAACATTGCTTAGTATCATTCATAGACGTCATCGCTGTGGATGGGCTGACCTGACCCACTTGTTATTTCTTTATTTAAAGGTACAGCCTGGGATGTTTCAAAACAAGGCTAATATTCGAAGCAGTTTACAACTGTAGAACAATTCCTCTGGTGAAAGATCTTTGAATGCAAATGGAGCGAGCCAGGTTTCAGCAAAATAATGCCCTGAGTACAATGTGTGCCCTCGATGCCAACAAATGAGACTTTCTTCAAACAAAAGCAGGAAAAGCATGTTGTCTGACCTGTCAAGGTGGCGGCATTGATGATGACCTTTGGGTTAAAAGTGTGCGCGTAGCAGAGCGCATCGGCCAGGATGAGTCTCCCCTCAGCATCAGTGTTATCCACCTGCAAAGAGAAAGGTCAAAAGAAAAAAAAAGGGTAAGATGATACAAATAATGAATATAAAATCTAGACACTCACAGCTATGTTCAATTTAAAAGAAAAACCTGGTGTGATGTTTGTCATCGAGTATCAAAAACATACTACCATTAGAACGGGAATAGTATATTTACTCTGAAGAGCAAATGTAACTTAATAATCCCTGTATCAGAGCTGATAACCAAATGCTGATGACTTTGGAGGCTGAAATAAAGAGAAGTGTTTGGTTCACTTTACCATTAAGTTTACAACAGGAAGGGGAAAAAATATCAAGATTTCTGAAAACAAAAAGGCTAAAGAGTTTAAGAAAGATACATCGAAGCAGGAGCCTGGATCTCCAGACCGGAGAACTCTTGCAACTTCAGCAACTTCATATATATTACATCCTTTTCTTTTAAAGAGAGGCTCAGTTGTTATGGGCAGTGTGTGTGTACATGCATACACGTGCCCAGCGGACGACCTGCTGCCACATCCCCAGATGCAGCACCCATGATGCAGAATGCGTTTTCCACTCGAATGAGTTGCTAAATGAAAAAAGTTATCACGTCGAAGGTGTATCCAGAAAACAGCCTGCACTTCTACTGCTTTGCCCTGTTCTGCAGGGTTGGCTGCAAATTCATGGTAATTTGTGTGTACAGCATTCAGGAAGTAGGAGGAATGGTAAGGTAGGAAAAACAATCTTAAAGTTCCCATGAAGAAATACTTTTGACTGCATGAAAAGCTACTCATAATAAAGGCACTGCCCTTCCCTACATACAGCCAGTGCTCTGCACCCGTTCAAGGTGTGTTGATGTGGCTATGCTGGGAGTCCTTCAGAAAGAGCAGAACTCGGAGGCTGTGTCTTCCACCTACAAACCTGTATGGTCTTCCCGTTCTTGGCTCTAACAACATCCCCAGGCTTGTTGGCCTTCCCGCTGGGCATATTTTCACAAAGAGGGGCCAAACCTGTCAAAAAAAGAATATATGAAGGAACATGGAGTGTGCTAGGTCCAAATACGCCACCCATGGGACCTAGGTCATCAGCGGGCCCTCAACAGGTGCCAGTCACAGACACCACTTCGACCAAGTGATCGAGTTTAGCATCACCAGTGACCCAGGCGACATTTCGTGCACCAGCAACAGGAAGTACATGTCATTCTCTCCAAAGAAGTCTAACCTGATTCTATTGTGAAGAAATAACCAAATAAATCCGAACTGTAGGACATGGCAAGACGACCTTGAACCTTTAAAAACTGCCAGTGTCATGAAAGAAAAACAAGGGGGGGCAGGAATAGGCTCTAGATTAAAGAAAACTAAAGAGCCGTGGTGACCACATGCAAGGGGTGATCCTTGAGTGGCTCCAAGATTTCAAAAACAAATAGAAATAAATAAATGCATGTGTGTATAGACATATAAAACATATAAACAAACATTTTTTTGACAACTGGGCAGTGTGAATTTGGTTACTGTATCAATCCCTGGAAATGATAATGGTACTGTCATTACACAGAATGTCCTTGTTCTTAGGAGACACAAGCAGAAGTATTCAGGGGTGACGTGTCCTGATGTCTGAGACTCACTTTCAAACAGTTCAGCAAAAATGGAGGAGAGGGAGGGGGCATGTCAGGCAGACCCGGACTGCAGTCCTCCCTTCCCATGCGGCGCAAGTGACACTGTGCAAGTCATTCAACCTCAGTCCCCGCTCCCAGCTCCCCCTCTGACACATGGCAAACCCCCAGCATTGTGTCTGGCATCCTGCACTACAAAAATCGCCTGCGTACTGAGCACTTTTTCTGTCCCAGGCATTTTCTGCATGTCGAGGCACTTAATCAGCCACAACCCTATGAGGTAACCGCTACCCTGACTACTGACTGAGCATTTTCCATTGGAGTTAACCGCAAACTTGACATTATGTGCCCCTGACTGCTAACCACTTTTTTCAGAAGTAAAACAAATCAATTCTAGTTACAGCTCACAATGCAGAATACATTTAACTCTGCCAGTTCAGACAAGGTAACACCTATCTCAGCTAAACAAACATCTTCCACTTGACGAAAACCTATTTAAAAACCATTCCTTGATATTGTCAGATTAGAGGACACCATGTTTGTTGTCTCCGTTCTACCATTTGACAGGATTCCAGAAGCTCTCCAAGACACCCTCCCTCTCCCGCGCACCTACGACGTTGATGGGCAGGTCGAGCTTGGCAGCAGACACGATGGCTGAACAGATAGTGGCGGCTCCTCCCATGTCAGCCCTCATGAGGTCCATGTTTGCAGCCGCCTTGATGGAGATGCCACCACTGGGGGGAAAAGGACAACGTACCATGTTAATAGCAAAGAAGGGGGCCAGAACCATTTCCCTAAAAAGAACGTGTAAGCTGAGGGTAAACTACCACATACAAACGCCAAGAAATTTCCAAATTGGGAATCAATGATTTCAGCATTTAAGAAGATAATATTGTGTTTTTTATAAAAGACACAAAATAATTCCAGAAATACAGGTGGGTATGTTAGCTCATTTTATTTCTGTATGAATGAAATTTAAGCAGTGCCACTGGAAACATTACTACATCATGCAGTCAACACTGCTCAAATCCCATCTGAACTCCTGACACCTAGGTAGATTTGTCTTTTCAGCAAATTTTATGAATTGATCAACTTATTGAACCTGAAGGTCACAAGCTGTTGGGGAAAGATGACAAGCTCACAGATGACCGGGAGGACCCCTTTCAACTCCTAGGAAGACAGGACAGAACTCGTTCTGACACGCCCAAGGTGTGCTAGATCCTGCAGACAGCAAAATACAACCCAGGCATGAGGCAGATGCTAGCCCAAAGCCTCGAGACAGTGCCCAAACACAAGAGCTGAGAAAGGTTTCAATTACCAAGAAACCCAAGTCACTGCCCCAAACAGACTTCTTGAACTAACTAGTGACTTTTCTGCTTCCTGTTTATAAGAATCCAGAGCCACTGGCTCTGCAGGCTGGGCAATGAGCCAGGGGTTTCTACTCTGAGTTCTAATTGGATTCTGCTGCTGACTTGCCTGGGTGAGAGAGTCAACTCCTTGCTCTGACATCTGCTCACCTTAGAAATCAGGTCCTAATTCTCATTCACCTCCAAAGCACTTGATATTTAAATCTATTTTTATTTATTTTATTTATTTATTTTTGGCTGCATTGGGTCTTTGTTGCTGTGTGTGGGCTTTCTCTAGTTGCGGTGAGCGGGGGCTACTCTTTGTTGTGGTGCACGGGATTCTCATTGCGGTGGCTTCTCTTGTTGTGGAGCACGGGCTCTAGCAGTGTGGGTTTCAGTAGTTGTGGCTCGCGGGCTCTAGAGCGCAGGCTCAGTAGCTGTGACTCACGGGCTTAGCTGCTCCAAGGCATGTGGGATCTTCCCGGACCAGAGCTTGCACCCGTGTCCCCTGCATTGGCAGGTGGATTCTTAACCACTGTGCCACCAGGGAAGCCCTGCACTTGATATTTAGATGGTTGTCATTTACACCTAGAATCAAAGATTATCCACAGGCTCAGAATAAGAAAAGAAGTACACTCCTGGTCCAAGAAGTCCAGACATAACCCCATGGCGGCAAGGAGAGCAAGCTGGTGCATGAGGTTGTCCTTCTATCTACTTCTAGGCCGCTTCTGCTCAGGGGGTTCCACTCTGTGTACAGGACTATCATTCTAAATAACCACTAGTCAAAGGTCAGCAGTTATCTCTGCTCACCTTTTAGATTCCCCTCCAATCCATCCATTTCTTTTCTCCTGCATCCATCCAAGTTGGGGCTACCACCATCAGTCATTCAGACGTTTGCCTGGCTCCTATATATATTCAAGTGTCCCTCTAGCAGTCTTACCCCTTCACTTCATTATCCATACAACTGCCAAACTTTTACAAATAGATGAAAAAAACAAAACAAACAAAAGAACCTCAATGCTTTTTATAAGCATACACAAAAATTCAAAATGGATCACAGCCTTAAAAGCTAAAACCATATACTTGTCAAAGAAAACACAGACTTGGCATAGGCAATAATTTCTTAAACGGGGCAAAAAAAGTACGAACTATAAAATTAAAAACTGATAATTATACCTCATTAAAATTAAAAACTGCTCTTCGAAAGGCACCACTTCAAAAAATGAAAAGACAAGGCTCACAGTGGAAAAAAAAATACTTTCAACACATCTGTCTGAAAAAATGACTTGTATCTAGAATATATTTTTTTAAAACTTATAACTCAGTAAGACAAACACTCCTATAATAAAGGGCAAAAGATCTGGACACTTCATGAAAGAAGATGTACCAATGGCTAATAAGCACATAAAAAATGCTAAACATCATTAGTCAGAGAAATGCAAAGTAAACCTCAAAGAAATACCACTACACACTCCCTGAGTGGCTAGAACTATAAAGACGGACACCATAAAATGCTGGGGAGGATGGAGAACAACTAGAACCTTGTACACTGCTGGTGGGAATGCAAAATGGTATAAGAACCTAGGAAAACTTTGGTAGTTTCTTAAAAAGTTAAACATGCAGTTATTACACAACTCAACTCTCCTTTCCTGGGGTTTAACTAAGAGAAAGATAAACATATATGCACACAAAGGCTTCTAGATGATACCGGCTTTATTACTAATAACTCAAAACTGGAACAACCCAAATTTCCCTCAGCAATGACTGGATAAACAAATTTTGGTATTTCCATACAACGGAATATGACTCAGTGATATAAAGGAACAGATTACTGATATGACCACAACATGGTTAAATCTCAAAGATAATATGCTGAGAAAGAGGCCAGGCATAAAAGATTCCACATAAATGAATTTCTGGAAGAGGCAAAACTAATCTACAATAACAGAAAGATGACTGGTTGTCTGAGGTGGGGTAGGGGAGAGGATGACTGCAAAAGAGCATCCCCCAAAATTCCCCAAGGGAATTTTTGGGGTGTCAGGGAAATGTTCTGTTTTCATGACAGAGGTGGTTTGCTGCATGGGTGCACACGGTTGTTAAGCTCATGAACTGAACACGTAACGGGTGGACTTTACTGTATGTGTAACTCTCATGTCATTCTTTCCCTCTGCTAGACACCCTTCAGTTACTTCCAACTGTTCAAAGTCCAAAATCTAACCAGGCCCAGAACAACCCAGCTTCTGCCTCTCTCTCCAGCTGTGCCTCGTCCCTTCCCCCAGTCACGTTCTGTCACGGCCACTCTGGCATGCTTTCAGTACCAGGAATTTCCCTCTTCCTT
>NW_006775205.1:1575324-1586708 GCF_000442215.2 Lipotes vexillifer | reverse complement strand
AGGCTCTTTCCCTGCCCTACTCCCCGCAGAACTAACTCCCTTATCCTTCACATCTTAAGCTAAAACTGTCATTCCTTCTAGGAAGCCTTCTCTAAACCCAGAAGACTAGGTCAGGCCTCCTTGCTTCATATTACCATAGCAAAAAATTCAAGTACAGATTTAAATGAACAATAAACTTCACCCTAAGCATAAATGTTTCAATTAAGATATTAGCCCATGATAGTATAAAACCATCACAATTAGCAAGACGTTTAAAAACAACTTTCATTCTCTTATTTTTATCTGCTGTAGTGTTCTATTTATTTTTATTTTATTTTTTTATTTTTTTGGTTGCATCACGCGGCTTATGGAATCTTGGTTCCCCAACTGGGGGTCAAACCCAGGCCCCAGCAGTGCAAGCGCCAAGTACTAACCACTGGACCGCCAGGGAATTCCCTGCTGTAGTGTTTTATAATACACACTTTAATACAACAGTATATGCACGTGACATAAATTAGTATGCGTATTTTGAGTGGTATGAGCTCGAACCTTTTAATGATGGGCTACATAACGAAGATCGTTTGGAGACCAAAGCTTTAAAGGAGAGAACGTGAACCAGTGGATAGAAAACACAGGAGGCATTACAATCTGCTAGTACAAGGAAGACCAGCCTGGAGGCCAGATCTCCCCAGGACAGAGGCATCACAGTGCCTAGAAACGCTCCTGTAAAGTTGGGATTCATTCACGTTTCAGATGGAGTTCCTGAATGGGTACAAAAACATACTAGGGGACATCAAGATTTTATGGATCTCTAGCAGCATTTTCCAAAGCAGTTTCTATGAACCATGATTTCCTGAGATAAACGTTCCCTTCAAAAAGAAATTAAGATGTCAACTATATTTATATTTCAATTAAAAAAGAAGGAAATTTAGAAAATGCTGTATTTTGTACCCCCAAGAAGTCCTGTAGTTGAAACAAAACAAAATAAAAAACAATTTTTTATCTAACCTAGTTTTTTGATCAAATAATCCTTTTTTCAAGTCTCACATTTAATTAGCAACCCAGAAAACTAGTATTCAGTAGCAAATGCTTTCCATGAGAAATACTGACTCAGATCATCTTTTCCAACTCAGCTTCTCCATGGTTGAAATAACCAGAGACAGCTTCCAATTCTAAGGAACACTTACGGTTTAAGGAGATTAATGAAAGCTAGACTGGTCAGCAAAAAAAGTAATCTCAAGTAAGCAAAGGGAAGACAGCATGATCTACTTGGAAAGCTGCCTCACCATTATCTACTTGGAAATCCTTAATATCCACACAGGAGAATCAAAGAGTATGATGGAAATATTTTAAGACATTTTAAACACACAGCTGAGTTTGACTTCCGGTTCTATTAGTTATGGGGCTTTGAACAAATTAACCTGAGTCATGGTTTCCTTACCTGAAGAATGTCTGCAACACCTAGCTCCTAGGCGTAAGATCAGGGCTAATATATGTAAAATGCCTAGTAGAGCCTCTGACACACAGTAGGTGTTTTGTAAGTGGCAGCCTAATATATTTAAAGTTACACATAAGACCTGACCGAACACCATGCTTCTGAACCAAATTACACACCAAATAATACAACGGCATACAAAGCATTCACCAAAATACAAAGCATGGATGCAGTAAAGAAGTACCTGTCAAAGGTAATCCCCTTCCCAACAAACACCAAGGGAGGTTCACTTGCATTGGGGCTGCCTTTGTAGTGAATTTCCAAGAAGACTGGAGGCTCTTCGGACCCTTTGGCCACACTGAGGAATGATCCCATTTCCTGTTCCTCAATCCAAGGCTTGAGTCTACAGAGCAGAAAAGGGAAAAAGTAAATACATGTTGCTATCTCCATTTCAATAACTCAGAATAACTCATCCATGTGTAAAAAAGTATAACATACAAGCTCTTAATACAGACACGTTAATGCTTCAATTATCACCTCCTATCTGCTTTCTGTATATTCTTGGGAGAGTCACTTGATTCTGAGTCTGTTTCCTCATCTATAAAATGAGATGAATGACACCTCCATCAAAAGATTAGCTATAGAATTACTAAGAGAATTCATGTATGGTATGCAATACAACGTCAGGTAATAGTGCATAGTCAATAAACAATTTTTACTTGATTTTTTTCCCCAAGCCAGTCACATATTTCTAAAGTTTTAATTTAAAGATGAAATTAGCAAGGCTCTGAGACCATAAAGGGTACTCAAAGATAGCTGAGGAGTCCACTGATTTATTTTTGGTAGTTCTGAAAAAGACAAAGCAATAGCCAAACAACCAATCAACAAACAAAGAACCAACAAAACTACACTCCATTGATCAGACTGAACTACCTATTCCTTTGCTTTTACAGAATTGCTGGAATTCCATCTTTTTAATGTTGTCACACTATTTCTCACAGTTTGAGATGTCTGATTGAAGTGGGAAAACTAGTTATTACTTAATAAACACGGGATCAATGGGGATAATTTAATGGGAATAGTCCTTAGTGCCAACCAGAAGACAGATGCCACATCGCTATTCCTCCTAGGCTGGAGGCCCAAAAGGGCTTTGTATTGCTTTCTGGCCACAGTAACTAGGCCAGGGGAGAAATCCTACCCTGCTACAGACAGACCAGAAACAACCTCATTCAAGGAACACTCCTCCCGCACCTGCCTAGACACTTGTTGAAACTATTAATCTAGGACATCACTGTAGAGAGAGGGCCACCCAACTTCAGAAGGAAAAGAATATAAAAATGTAAGGTATGACAATTAAAAAAAACGCTTCAAATGAAGCGAGGCCGTATAACGTGTGCACTCTTATTCACAAACCCAGTACTTGATGTTTTATTAAAGTCCTGCCCTTCTGGAAGTACCGTCTGTATTTCTTTGATTTACACCCACCTACGCTAGAGCGCATTTGACACGGCTGCCTCAGTTTAATGGCTACATTCCGCCCGCCTGACCTGCCTCATCTCTGGCCGACTTCCCTTTGCTCCACCGCAAGCCATGCAGTTTCCCAAGGCCACTGCAGAGGTACTCCTGCCCCGCTCTCCTATCTGTTCACTTCTAAGCCACCTCCCTGACTCTGCTTAGGCACCACTTTTGTTGGCAAGCCGTTTCGACTCTTCCACAAGCCCCACTTGTATGTGGCTGCTGGTAGGCGACCTCACCTCTCTAGTCTCAAGTTAATTCTCCCAATAGTGAGAGAGCTGGATTTTAGGATCTCTGAGGCTCTGTCTGGCTCTAGCATAGAAGTCTATGACATAATCCTGAATTACCTGATGTGGACGTCTGTTTTACTACTAGCACTTCTGAGATTCTTCTTGATAATTTCCGCAAATCTGGTTGGCGTCATCTCATTGGCAGGCGTCTCCATCAAGTGGCGCGCCAGGTTCTGCCCAGAAGCAAAGAGGACTCCCCTTTGCCAGGCCTCCTGATCCCCACTGGCAAAAGCAAGCACAAGGTCATCGTCAGACAGCCTCTCCGGAACACTCACCACAGCCCAGCTAGGAGGTCTCCTGCCGAAGACGACAATTGAAATGTGACGCACACAGGGACCCGGATTTATTCTGTGATCTGATCCGGGGGGCAGCTGTTATGGTTTATGAAGTGCTGGAAAACACGACCCCCACTGAGCTGAGCTAGAGGAAACCTAGAATCCTCACCTCACCTGTTGGTCTGAGGGACCTCTGGAGCCCTCAATCTACCCCCCAAATCTGACGGCAGAGGCTTCCACAGAAAGGCCTCTTTAACACTCCTCCAGAGTATGACTACAGTGCAAGCTCCCCTTGGTCAGTCCTGCCAGGGAACTGAAGGCCTCCCGCCTTCTCCCTGCCTGGGTCGGGACTCTGAACTCCAACCCACCAGAGGGCAGGGCCGGCTTCAGAAGACAAAGGACATGGGTGAGCTCTCCACGACCCTGGCTCTTCTTGTGCACGACAGGAATTGACACGGCACATGGACAGGCAGAACAACACTCATCACTTACGGAGTTCACCATGTGACACACCCTTGATGGGTTTTGTCTTGCGATCATAAAAGCCCCATGAAATCTAAGCCACAACTCTACTCAACCAATGAGGAAAATGAAGCAGAGAGAGACTTCAGTCACTTCACTGAGATCACCCAGCCAGGAAGTGGGAGCCAGATTCAAAGCCAGGCTGACTGGTCGCAGGGCCCTCATTCTTACCCACTACATCACAGCTGCCAACCACCGGGAGGGACCCCCACTGTCCTCCCAGCACCGTCTCCTGAGGGTCCCACACTGTCTGCTCCTGAACACAGAATAGGGCTGGAGTGTAGCTGGTGCTCAATAAATCTGTTCAAAGATGAGTCTTCCCACTAGACTAGGAGGGCAAGGGCCGGATCCCTGCATCTGCGTATCTCTGGCGTTTAGTACAGGGCCCGCAGGCACTGGGTAGATGGAAATGATCTGTATCAAAACCTGCTGGGACCCGTCTGTCATCTTGTTCCCTCCCTCCTCAGGGAGCCAACCAGGTATGGTTTCCTAGGAACCAGCAAGCACGGAGGGATCTAGAGAGTCAGGGGGAAACACACACAGGACGAAAGCCAGAAGCAGAATGGAGGCACAGTCACCAAAGTCCTAAAATGGCTAAGGCCATGGGAGAGCCACAGACAAGCTGCACGGCAGTGCCCAATGCTGAAGGGCAGACAGCTCATGTCCAAAAGGCCCTGCCATCAGCACGCAGGGAATGGGCCTGGTCCTGGTTTTGTTCTATCACCTTCCGTGGAGCTTCACTGACATGGCCACCTTCTTTTTCTGCTTCAGGTCGTCATACTCATAGAGCCCAAGCATTGCTCCTTCCGCAGCCGCCTGGGCGTCTCCGCAGGGGTCCACCTCCACGGACGAGATCTCCAGGTCCTGAACCTGTCTGCACCCCGCTTCACAGGGACAGAGGAACCAGAAAACCGTAGTCAGTCAGGGACACCTCTGAGGGCAGAAGGCAGAGGCCTGGGGTGGGGGCCTGAGAAAACATCAGAATTGGAGTTCAAATCCTGGCCCTGACACTTGACTTTTCTGAGCCTCCACTTCCCCTTCTGTACAGTGAGGATGAGCACACACCTCACAGAGGGTGGGAGGACAGACTGATGGATAAAATGACTAGTCTAGCACCTCACAAAGCAGGCCCTCAAGAAGTGGCTACTATTACTAGAAACACTAGGGTTTCCTGATGAAGCGTCCCAATCACCAGGAGCTTGCCACATTAAAAATGACATAGAAGGGCTTCCCTGGTGGCACAGTGGTTGAGAGTCTGCCTGCCGTTGCAGGGGACACGGGTTTGTGCCCTGGTCCGGGAAGATCCCACATGCCGCAGAGCAGCTGGGCCCGTGAGCCATGGCCGCTGAGTCTGTGCGTCCGGAGCCTGTGCTCCGCAACGGGAGAGGCCGCAACAGTGAGAGGCCCGCGTACCGCCCCCAAAAAAAAAATGACATAGAAGTGATAACACTGAAATTACAGCCAAGGAACTGAGCAAAGTCCATTATTAACACAGCATTTATTAAGATCAGGTCAGCAAAATCTCCCAAATAAAAGTTATGAAATAATCTCTGAACATGAACTTTGAAAGTACATTTAACAAGCAAATATGATATACATGGCGTCAAAGATCAACCAAGCTAATTATCACCACCTCAGCAATGGTTTCAAAGCATCTTTAACCACAGTCTCCATGGTGACGGCCTTGTCCTGCCACTCAGCTCTGAAGAGACCCAATGGCACCTACCTCAACTTTTGAACTGTCCACGTGACGAAACTGGGACAGGCTTGCACCTTTGGTAACTAGTGATAAACAAGCATCCTGCCCTTGGCATCCATTTTCTCTGATTTGGAAATATGATGACTCCACGTGATTTAAACTTTGAGCAACGGACTTCCCTGATGGCACAGTGGTTAAGAATCTGCCTGCCAATGCAGGGGACATGGGTTCGAGCCCTGGTCCAGGAAGATCCCACATGCCACGGAGCAACTAAGCCCATGCGCCACAACTACTGAGCCTGCGCTCTAGAGCCCACGAAGCCACAACTACTGAAGCCCGCGTGCCCTAGAGCCTGTGCTCCACAACAAGAGAAGCCACCGCAGTGAGAAGCTGCGCACCGCAACAAAGAGTAGCCCCCGCTCGCCACAACTAGAGAAAGCCTGTGCGCAGCAATGAAGACCCAACACAGCCAAAATTAATTTAAAATAAATAAATAAATAAAAATAATAAAATAAAATAAAATTTGGGCAACATGAGGGCTGCATTCCAAAAAAAGGAAAAAAATCACCCACCAGGACTTTCTGGCAAAACAGAGCTCTAAGGCCGATACTGCAAGAGGGAACAAGTGGTCCTGAAACCCCCAGACACAAGCTAAAGAAATATAAAAATAAAATTCCACAAGCTAACCTTCTGAATCTAAAGTAAAGCCAAGCATGTTAGGTAAGGGAAACTGAATATCTGTTCAGAGTTATTTGTGTGAACGTGAGGGGATGGTGATGGAAAGAGGGGAGACAAATCTGACGGAGTGATCCTTAGGAATCTTTACCAACATTAAAGTTCAAAAGTTAAAGAACCTGCTGCAGCGGCCCTGATGTTCTCCTTGCCTCCATGCCAGTTTTCCTGTTCGTCAACTCCGGCCGTCCTTTTGCCGAGGCCAACCACCACCACGCTGGGGAAGTCCTGTTCCAAAAGATATACGAAATCAGCTGCTTTACGTCTTTAAAGCATCCACTTCCAGCACGAAATGGCACAGGAGCTTGCACACGACCCCCTAAAGCGCTGCACGGGACAAAACCCTCCACGAAGTTTGCTTGTTTTATTTTTGTAAGCCCTGTTATCTTAGTTAAATTTTATAACTGTGTGTTGCAAAGGGAGAGCGAGGATAATCCTGCAAATAACTCTGCTATGTAAGACAGGGCCACTGAACCAAGAAAGCCTGCAGACTGAGGAATATAAGAGATGCAGTACTTTTTGACAACAACTCGCCTCTTTACAATGTTAACCAATACTTGCGGCTTAATCCTGGGATAAAACGAACACATAATCCGATACAAAATTTTCTGCCTAACTGGTCAGCCACAGTACTTGGCACATATAGGTGCTAACTCAGGGTTTGCCACATAAACCTTATTTTCACCTCATACCTCATGCAGACCATAAAAGGTTCGGGTTTTGCCTGCCTTCAGGGGTGGTCCAGATCTGCAACAAGAAGAAACAGTTGTTTTAAAAATTATAGTTTGCTCTGCTCCATTAAAAAGTGACATAAACAAACCTTTAGCATTATTACAGTATGCTCTGATGCTTCTGCAAATTTGCTACACTTATGTTTTTATCAAATACAGAATTCTCTCAGGCCAGATTTCTCAGATGCAGCACTTCTAATTCTAACTCAAAAACTTCCAGATTAGATTTAATGCCAACTACAGAAAGCAATGCCGTGGATGGGTAATGTAGGGGAGAGCTGAGCACTGGATGGAGGCTGACCTCAATCTTAAACCTCATAAAAGACGCAAGACACCAACCTAAGTGGCTGACTTGACTGCAGTGTGTTCAACCTGGAGGTTTTTTGTGATTTATCTACAGGTGGGATACCGGGCAATTTAAAAACAAAGCAGGTGGCAACGCACAATTACAGCCTGAGGACTGGATGCCCTGGTACCTCGCAGTCATGAAGGCCAGGCTGTTCTGTACTCGTACAGGTTAGCTTTGGGGTTAATGAACTAATCAAGGCAGCTGAGAGAGCTGCCTACTGGTGAAGGACTGGTAAACTGACAGGCGATGCAAATTCTGTCATTCAATAATTAGACAATTACTCTAATTATTAGACTACACCTATCAGACGCTAATAGGCTATCTGTAATCCAAATAATATACAGTTGCTGTGGCCTATGCTGTCACCTCTGTTTCTGTTAAACGTGGCCGGCAGCTCAGAAGGACTTGGAAACCCCAATGTTTCCCTACCTTCCCCAGGCCCTGGCTAATCCAAGAGTGGTTAGAATCTCAGGCCCCACCCAAATTTACTGAACTGGAATGTGCATTCTAACTACACCCCCAGGCGATTCACGTGTCACTTAAGATCTGAGAAGCCCTTGAAACTCAGGGCTTGCAGCCTCCTCAGGCTATTCTGAACCAGCCCAGGCTGTTCCCCCAAAGTGAAGGGGAGTTAAAGAGGTAGAGAGATGGAAGGTGGGAAGGGGGTGGGGAGAAACAAACTGGAGCCAGGAGGGTGGGCTGAGGAAATATGGTACTTTCCGGCTCCTTCTGGGTCAGCCTCTCACACAAGTCTGTGATTTGGTTGAAGCAGCCTGACTTCCCAGAACTGTGCACCCACCCAATACTGAACCTTAAGTAGCAATGTGCATCCCACAGACACATACTCTCACTTCCACTGAGAAGATCCCAGCCAGTGTGTTCCTGTGCATTTTCATCCACTAATAATAAAGCACAGAAAAGATATTCTCTTTCACCTTCAGGGCATTTTAAAAACTGGAACCCACAGATGAATACTTACATGTTCAAGATTTCTCTCAGCTTTCCAGACACCAATTTATTAAAATTCTCTCCTGCACTTGTAAACTGGGGCTCATCATCTTCTTTTTCTTTGCTATAGACTCCTAAAACAAGGCCCTGAAAACAAGAGAAAAGGTAGATCCCTAAGAGGGAGTAGATCCCTAAGAGGGACTCAAGGGTTCCCAAATTCCAGAAAGAGCTAATCATTTCAACAAAACCGTGTCCCCCTCAAGGACAGAGGAACAAGGCCAAAACAGCAGCAGGTGCTGGGCAGTCAGCTATAATCACATCCTGCCTAAATGTTTCAAACTCCTGCCGATGCAAGAGTGCAATTACTACCTGTCCTGGTCTTGATGGTCCCTCCCAAGAGCTTTCACAACATAGAGGGCTTCCTTCACTTTCAAATAAAGAAGAGCAGAAAGGTGCTTTAAGAAAACAATTCCATTTGTAATGAAGTCAGATCTGGAAGGGGTTCAGAACATGCCACCCCAAAATATGCCACTCTGGCATATTGATTACTATGAGGTGCAGGCAGCTGAGAAAAAGCAGATGCAGGAAGGGCTCTCTGACTGCCCACCCCCGCCCCACCCTTCCTATCTAAAAGCTGGTCATAAAATTTCCCAAGAGAACACTTCTCTCCCTGTACCAGGAAGAGAACATTCTTATCACCATAGACTGGGAGTCAACACCAAACAAACCTACTAAAATAACCCTTATCCTCCCTTTCATTTCCCCCATATATTTCCCTGTCTCTCAACTTAATGCCCCCAGGCTCCTTTGCCTTATCACATCCCCACAGTTTCCCCGTCTCTGTTTAAAAAGGTATATGAGCTTTCGGGCCTATAGGCTTCTTCGGGTCTTCATTTCCCTTTTGAAGATTCCCATGTACACATAAAAATATGAAATAAAACTTGTATGCCTTTCTCCTGTTAATCTGTTTTATGTCCATTTCATTCTTAGGTGCAGCCCTAGAACCTTGGAGAGTAGAAGTAAGTTTTTCCTCCCCTACAAGCTTCAAATGCAAATCTGCAATACTCTGGGAGGTCATTCCAATAAAGTCAATGGCTGCACTTGCCAATACTAACAAGTACTCTGCCCAACTTATAGGCTGGAAGAAAGGAAAAGGAT
The DNA here is from genome assembly GCF_000442215.2 of Lipotes vexillifer. NCBI lineage: Eukaryota > Metazoa > Chordata > Mammalia > Artiodactyla > Lipotidae > Lipotes > Lipotes vexillifer. The sequence goes on along the minus strand of NW_006775205.1, from coordinate 1,577,075 downwards.
GCACCTTCACCGGGAGGGTCGGGCCAGAGCATTCTGTCCAGCACTTAGTGGCTTATCCCTTCATCTCCTTAAGCTCCAGGCCCCAAACACCTAAAATAAGGAAGTAAACCTAGGAATCACTATTTGCCTTTGCACAGCAATTTATGACTTTAAAAATGTGTTCTGACTTAGGGCACCTCTGTGAGGTGGAAAGAACAAGTAGTCTTCTTCGCATCTGGTGGATAAGGAAACTGAAACCTGGTTTGACATACTAGCCCGTGTGCAACAGAACTGGTCAAGAATCCGGATGCCTTCCCTCAGGTGCTCTGTCCTTTCTACAGAATCACACTGGTACTTAGACCAAATCATGTCCTGTCCTTTCCATCAAAGAAAATAGGCTTCCTCGGGGTTGGTAACCTTCCCAGGTTCTAACTTACCTAGACTGCCCACTGTCTGGGATTCCAGGGAACCAAGTAGGGAACTGATCAGACAGAACACGGATGTTACCTGAGTAGGATCTATTTCCATAGTGTTGAACAGACTAGGGGACAAGCTTCTGGTCCCTCGGCCATCTGTGATTCAGGGAGAGGCCTGAGCTCAAGCCCCATCTAGAACACTCCTAGCCGGGCACAGTCTTTCTGGTCCTCAAGCGTGACTCCCACACATGTGCTCCTCCTGCCAAGCCGTTCCCCTTTTCCAGATCCCCCACGACCGAACAGTGACCCTCTTCACAATGTTTTGGAGCTCAGTTAGATGGAGGAGGCGCTTCTGCAGGACACTTCTAATCTCACGAACAGATGGGTCTCCCTGCAAAGCCCTTTTCCCTAGAGAGACATTTTTCTCTAGAAACCCTTCTAGTCAGTTTACTCCCTGAGAGCCTGCGTCTTCCTGGCCTTTAACTTCAGCGGGGGAGGGAGGTCTTGGTGTGGAAGCCGGGGCCAGTGATTGGCCGACTCTGGGACCCTAGAGGGCATTTCACCTCACCAAACTTGGGCATCCTCCTAGCTAAGGTGGGAGCAGTCCTGGCGCCGTCCTTCCCTGGGTTACTGCGAGGACTAAACAAAATAATGAAATAAGGGCACGGCACAGAGTGGGAGCTCAGGAAACGGGAGCTACGGCTATCATTCCCTGGCGCGCAGAGTTCGGGTCCGGGCACTTTCAAGAAAGAGAAGGAAGAGCGCATCCTCGGCACTAGCCGGCTGGAGAATCCTGGGGGGTCTGCAGCCCCGCGCAGCCCGCTGCCAACGCCGAGCTCCGCAAAGACACGAAACGTTTCTTTCTAGCCAATGTCTGTAACTCGGCTCAGAAGCCCGGAACAACGCGGCCCTGACCTGCCCCGATGTCCCCGTGGCCCGCGGGCAGGTCTCGCGGCGGCCCCGGAGCGAGCCGCGGCCTCTCACCTTCGTCATGTCTGCGGCGGCTGGACCGGGTCCCCAGAAATGCTTCACGCTCAGATGTCGGACGGCGAGTCTCGCGGCAGCCGGAAGAGGCAGCAAGAACATCTTTTCGGCTCGGCCCCCCCGCACCGCCCTCCACCGAGCACGTGGCGCAAGGAGGGCGAGTGCGCGCCTGGGAGCCCAGCTTTCCGGGTTGGGGGGGTAAGGGGGCGGGTAGGTGGGCAGAGGGCGCGCGCCTAGGGGGCGGGGAAGGTGCCAGGGGCGTGGCGGGAGGGCGTCTGGGGCCAGGGCTGTCGGGTGAGGGCCAGCGCGGGCGCGGTAGGGCTCGGGCGGGGACGAGCTTGCGTGCGCCCAAGGGGCGGGGCGGGCCGGCTG
>NW_006775205.1:1549932-1574178 GCF_000442215.2 Lipotes vexillifer | reverse complement strand
ATCTACTCTAGAGAGGGGCGGAGTCGCTGTTATGCTGTACCACGAGGGGCGGGGATGGAGGCGGGGCACCGGGGAGAAAGAGGGTAGAAGCAGCCTTATAGCAGAGCTCTAGCTGGGAAGTGAAGACCCTCCGGCTGAGTAATTTTTATTACTTTCCTTTTCTTGAACTTGCATCTGGTCCAAGGGTTCAGCATGGTAAGGCAGTTAGCCCAATTACTGTTTTTTGAAAAGAGAAGCTTTGCGAATAGCGCTCAGTGTTTTAATATATATTTTTTAAAGGGGTCTTACATTTTTTATTGTAAAAAGATACGTGGTTGAATGGAACTTGGAGAACACGATGAAGTACAAAGAGGGATACGAAAGCCGTCCTTAATGTTACACCAGTGTCTGAACCCAATTTTAGCTGGATCTTTGATTTTAGCTAGGGGCGCGGGGTAGGCGGGGTCCCCCAACTGAAGTGAGTCAAGTCCTGGTCTCAGTCGCGGGAAGGAGAGAATGTCTATTTCACTGAGCAAAGGCTGGACGCAGCAGAGATTTGACTGTCCATTCTTGAAGGTTGGGCTAGTTGGGGGTGGTAGGTCCTCTTTGACTTCCTTTAGATAGTTGAAGAGGAATTGCATCATAAACTCAACAAAATTCACCTATGTTCATTTAAGAGAAATGTTGTATTCACGTTATAGCTGTTTTCTCGTTCCAACGAACTCATGCTACAGTTTCCATAACGAGAAACTTGCTAAAACGTGTCCCCCAACCTTCTGTGGGAGTGGCGAGGAGGAGGGCTGTGTGAGCTTGAGGTGACAGTGCTGCAGAGCCACCGGTTACATTTGTGACTATCTCCTTTTAGCAAATTCTGTTCCCTTCATTTTATTTATTTGCTGCTCCTGCCAGGGAGAATTTGCTTCCTGCCATAGCCTCATTTACTTTTCACTTTGCTTCAAGGACCACACCATTTACATTTTCACATGCCTAATAGAATAAGGGAGAAATAAATGTCAAAGCACCCAAATAACTTTTGTCCTTACTGAACAATATTTTTGACCACTTTGGGATGCAAGATTTAGCCATCCATCAAACCCTGAGTTTACAAAGTGTTTAGTATGTTTTTCTGTTAGAAACCATGGAGTGCAACAGAATTTAAAAGGGTCCCTGGCCTCAAACACTTTATTATCTAGTAGAGGTAGGATATATCATGACTGTAAAGAGATAAAAATAGACACTGTTTCATACAGTTATAAGTGCATATGCTTCAGTTCCTTCTGTCCCCTTCTTTGCTTGACCGAGACTTTGGTGCCATGTCCTCCAGGAAACCTTCACTGACATTCCACATCTGGGTTATGTGTCCTCCCTTTGCTCCCAAAGCAGCCTGTCTCAAAGTGCTGATCCCCTGAATTCTCCCTGGTTCCCCTAGGCATCTTGGGAGCCACGGCTTTCATCTCTGAGCTCCCAGTGCTTAGATCTAGAGTTTAGAGTGTGACTGCCACATATACGAGGTGTTCACAAAATAATTGAATGAATGCATGATCAGGGTCTACTGGATGCGGCAGGGTTAATTAAAGAACAGAATAGTTCCCGATTGCGGACTTCAAATAATAAACACAAAAACAGAAAAAGCTTGGGCTTCCCTGGTGGCGCAGTTGTTGAGAGTCCGCCTGCCGATGCAGGGGACATGAGTTCGTGCCCCAGTCCGGGAAGATCCCACATGCCGTGGAGTGGCTGGGCCTGTGAGCCATGGCTGCTGAGCCTGCGCATCCGGAGCCTGTGCTCCGCAACGGGAGAGGCCACAACAGTGAGAGGCCCACATACCGGAAAAAAAAACAAAACAAAACAGAAAAAGCTTGAAAGGAACCTGTAGAATGTAAAGGATATAGATGGTTAAGGAGGACATCAGGATATAGAGGAGTGTGTGGGAGGCCGTTGGTTTGGCTTACGGTGTAGGGATCAGGCTTGCCTGGATGAAAAGGTTACAAAAGACAGTGATGCTGGATTAAAGAGGATTTTGAAAGGCTAGAAGAGTTTATTATTGATATGGGCGTCAACATGGAATCAACAATGTTTTTTGTAGAAGCTGGGAGAGGTAAAATCTATGTTTTAGTACAGTTAATAGAGGTTGGAGTCAAGGATGAAGAAAGAACAAGCAGTGTAGGGAGAGTTGTGGTTTGGTGGAAAACCATGTACTGTCCAGAGAGATTTGAGATGACTCCTGTGGATAAACTGATTCAGATTCTATGAAATTCTTTCACAACTCTGTAAATTGTTGTACACTGCAACACAAGTCTTGTCTGTAGATATGGAGATTATATCCTGTCTAGTAGAAGTGCGTGTGGGGGGGGGGCAGGGAGGGGGACCAGTCTTGTCTCCATTCGCACAATCATTTCAATATTCCTGATCTATGAATTTATCAGTTCTCAGAATTCTCTTTTGAACCAGTGATAACAATTGTTTCCTCCATGAGCTAAAGAAAATCTTTAACATGTGTTCATTTTTATATCTGTATGAGTCTTGATTTTAACTTCTTTGGAAAATTATCTTTTAATAGCAGGTAAGCTGGCTGGAGACATGAGTTCTTGCTTCTTTGTTTGTTTTTTCCTTATTTACTTATTTTTTATACAACAGGTTCTTATTAGTTATCTATTTTATACATATTAGTGTATACATGTCAATCCCAATCTCCCAATTCATCCCACCACCATCACCGTCCCCGCCGCCACCCTGCTTTCCAAACACTTTGGTGTCCATACGTTTGTTCTCTGCATCTGTGTCTCTGTTTCTGCCTAGCAAACCAGTTCATCTGTACCATATTTCTAGATTCCACATATATGTGTTAATATACGATATTTGTTTTTCTCTTTCTGACTTACTTCACTCTGTATGACAGTCTCTAGGTCCATCCACGTCTCTACAAATGACCTAATTTCGTTCCTTTCTATGGCTGAGTAATATTCCATTGTATATATGTACCACATCTTCTTTATCCATTTGTCTGTCGATGGGCATTTAGGTTGCTTCCATGTCCTGGCTATTGTAAATAGAGCTGCAATGAACATTGTGGTACATGACTCTTTTTGAATTATGGTTTTCTCAGGGTATATGCCCAGTAGTGGGATTGCTGGGTCATATGGTAATTCTATTTTTAGTTTTTTAAGGAACCTCCATACTATTCTCCATAGTGGCTGTATCAATTTACATTTCCACCAACAGTGCAAGAGGGTTCCCTTTTCTCCACACCCTCTCCAGCATTTGTTGATTGTAGATTCTCTGATGATGCCCATTCTAACTGGTGTGAGGTGATACCTCATTGTAGTTTTGATGTGCATTTCTCTAATAATTAGTGATGTTGAGCAGCTTTTCATGTGCTTCTTGGCCATCTGTATGTCTTCTTTGGAGAAATGTCTATTTAGGTCTTCTGCCCATTTTTGGATTGGGTTGTTTTTTAAATATTGAGCTGCATGAGCTGTTTATATATTTTGGAGATGAATCCTTTGTCCTTTGATTTCTTTGCAAATATTTTCTCGCATTCTGAGGGTTGTCTTTTCATCTTGTTTATAGTTTCCTTTGCTATGCAAAAGCTTTTAAGTTTCATTAGGTCCCATTTATTTATTTTTGTTTTTATTTCCATTGCTCTAGGAGGTGGGTCAAAAAAGATCTTGCTGTGATTTATGTCAAAGAGTGTTCTGCCTGTTTTCCTCTAAGAGTTTTATAGTGTCTGGTCTTACATTTAGGTCTTTAATCCATTTTGAGTTTATTTTTGTGTATGGTGTTAGAGAGTGTTCTAATTTCATTCTTTTATATGTAGCTGTCCAGTTTTCCCAGCAGCACTTATTGAAGAGATGGAGGCATGAGGTTTTGATGGAACTTGCCAGATAACTCCATTTTGGAACCGGACCACAGAATCAGCTAGATACAGCTTATGAAACTGGCAAAACATACACCCCTAGCCTGTTTAGGGCCCTAACACTTCCCACTTGCTTGGGAAGAAAGAAGCTGTGAAGGTGATGGGGAGTTTAATTATAAATGCTGACTCTCAAGTAACAGTGGACACTGGAGGGGAAAACAGATGGAAAAAAGTCCAGTGGGAGCTTCAGATGATGATGCAGATGCTCCCCGGGTGAGCTGAACAGCAGGAGTCTGGCGATTTCCCTAAAGGAGCCATCACAGAACAAAACAAGCAAAGGGAAAGGACAGAGCCTGTGGAAGACTCCCTCTGTCAGGAGATGCAAGAACCCTAGAAAGAGGAAAAGTAGGGAGTGGTTGGGGAAAGGCAAGAAGAGATTCATCTTATCAACATTCATGAGTAACAGTTATTCAGCCCTTCCAGGGTCACCCTGGGCAGACTAATAATTCAACACTGCTTCTAGCTGAACATTTGAGAGGGAAGGAAGGAACAGTTTCTAGTGACAAAAATTGTTTATCTCTTGCTATGTTCAAATTAAGGGAGTTGCCACACGTATTAACCATAAAATAACATCTTAACTTGCTTGAAATCATTTTATACTTTTTTTCCCCAAATCATAACTGAAGAATGTTCATCACTCACAGTCAGTGAAGATAGAGGTAATCTCCACACCATGGTAGAGTCTGTGAGTTGTCCCCCAGTATTGTTCTCTCCCTTTTTCTCTAGTATTGACAGCTTTTGTCAGGCACATCACCATCAAAATAAAGCTATATTTTCCAGTCTCTTTTGCTGGTAGGATGGTTGTGTGACTAGCTTCCAGCTAATGGGAGGGAGTGAAAGTGAAATGTGAATGTGTAACTTCCAAAACATGGCCCTTCTTCATGCCTACATTCATTTAAAAATAATTGTAGAGCATCTACTAAGTACCAGCCAATGTTCTAGGCATTTGGGAATCCATCAGTTTATAAAAGAGATAACAATCCTTGCTTCTGTGGAGCTTATATTCTAGTGGGAGGTGTCAAGCAATAAATGTAATGAATAGCTAAATTATGTAGCATGTTAGAAGATAAGTGGTATAGAAAAAAGCAAAGGTGGGACAGGGTAAGGGGCTTGAGAGCACTGAGGCAGCGGATGTGTTGTACTGTTCCATAGGGTGGTCAAGTAGGTCTCATTGAGAAAATTACCTGAGCGCAGCCTTGAAGGAACTGAGTGAGGGGATGAGCTCTGTGGATGTCAGGGGAAAAAGATTTCCTGGCCTAGAGAACAGCCATTGCAAAGGCCCTGAGGCTGCAGCATGCGAGGAAGCCAGTGTGGCAGGAGTGGAGCGAGTGAGGGAGAGCAGACGATGAGCTCATGGATGGATGGGGACAGCGAAGGCTGACCATGTGGGACCCACGGGCCACCTTAAGGGCTTTTATTCTGAGTGCAGTGGTAGCCCTGGGAGGATTTGAGCAGAGTGGAACAATGGCCTAACTCGAAAAGTATTACTCTGGTCTCTGGGTTAAGAACAGTCTGTAAGGAGCAAGGTGGAAACAGTGAGACCAGTTAGGCTATTGCAATAATGTAGGGAAGAGTTGACAGTGGCTCAGACTAGGGTGCTAAGTGGAGGTGCTGAGACGTTGTCAGACTCTGGGTGTATTTTTAGAGGGCCATTAGAACTTTTTCATGGACTGGAGGTTAGGTGGTTGGATGTGAGAGAAGGAAGAGTCAAAGATGACTCTAAGTTTTGGCCTGAGCAGCTGTAAGGAAGGTGCCATCAACAAGGATGGGAACTAGGGTGCCGTCAGCTAGAAAGACTGTGGGTGGAGCAGATTTGCAGAGAGTGGTCAGGGGTGTGAGACATCCATTAGACCTCCAAGTGGAGAGGTGGAGGAAGTAGCATGATCTATAAGTCTGGAGTTCAGGAGAAAGTTCTGGGCTGGAGGTATAAATTTGGCAGTCATTGGTATGAAGATGGTACCTAAAGCCATGGGCCCATGAAAAGAAAGAATGCAGCTAAGAAAAAAAAAATAAAAAAGGTAAAGGGCCAAAGACTAAGCTGCAGCTTCCTCCAACACAAAGATGTTGGAACAAATAAAAAGAACCAGCACAGAGAATGAAATGTATCAACCAGTGGGGCAGGAGGAAAACCAAAAGAGAAGTTCTTTGAGAAAAAAAGCCTTAAGATTTCTATAAAATGGAATGGGGAGCCTACTTCTCCCCCTTCTTCCCTTCTCTCTCACTGGAATGCAGCCACAATGGTAGGAGGCAGAGCAGCATTATTTTAACCCATAAGGCATGAGGAAGCTGGGTCACCAACAGCATGAGGCCAGTGAATCATTTCTGGATTATTAACATCCTGACTGTGACTTTCTTTAGGCCACTGTTATTTTGACCTTTGTTAGAGCAGCTGACCTTGAATTCTAACTAATACACATAGATAACATCACAAAGTTTTGCTCAAGACATGTATTTAATTCCCTGACCCTGGTTTCAAGCTAGCTAGTACAATAAATAGAGGATATTCCATTGTATTTGTCAAGAAAGAGACTTTCATTCCCATCTCTATGACAACACTTACCACTCCTTGTTTGCAATTTTGCTCTGTTTAAACTAGGAATGCTTTCAGCTGCAAGCAGCAGAATATTTGACTAACAGTGGCATAAACAAATAGCAGTTTGTTTCTCTCATCTAACAACAAGATCAGAGAGAGATTTTTCCAGGTGTTAGTTTAGCTGCTTACTGATGCCTCTGCTGTTCTTGCTCTTTGCTTGGCTTATGTTCATGGTTGCATGTGGGTTCAGGCATTGTATCCACACTCAGGGCAACAGGAAGCCAGAAGAGTGGCACCAGCCACATCTGTCTTTTGTCTGAAGAGCAAAAACTTTCTCAGGAGCCCCCAAAGTGGACTTCCACTTACTTGTCATTGGCCGGTACTGTGTCACATGGCTACTCCAAGATGCAAGAGATGGGAAGTATTTATTTTTCCCAGCTTCTTTATTTTTTCTTCAGTTTTATTGAGATATAAATGACATAGAGCACCATAGAAGTTTAAGGTATACCAAATAATGAATTGACTTACATGTATTGTGAAATAATTACCACAATAAGTTTCGTTAACATCCATCATCTTGTAGAGATACAAAAAAAGAAAAAGAAAAAAATAGGTTTTATCCTTCTGATATGAACTTTTAGGATTTATTCTCTTAGCGACTTTCAAATATACCATACAGTTAACATACAGTGTTAAATATAGTCACTTTGTGCATTACATCCCCAAGTCTTATAAATGGAAGTTTGTATTGCACCTTTTGATGATCTTCATCCAATTCCCCCACCCTTCATCCCCTACTCTGGTAACCACAAATCTGATCTCTTTTTCTATGAGTTTAGTGGGCTTTTTTTTTTTAAAGACATATGAGATCATACATTATATGTTGTTCTCTGACTTATTTCACTTAGCATAAGCCTTCAAAGTCCATCCATGTTGTTGCAAATGTCAGGATTCCTTTTTTATGACTGAATATATATATACACATTTATATATATATATATATATATATATTTTTATATATACATAAAATTCACATCTTCTTTATCCATTTATCTGGTGATGGACACTTATGTTGTTTCCGTGCCTTGGCTATTATAAATAATGCTGCAATGAATATGGAGGTATCTCTTCAACACAATGATTTCATTCCCTCCTGATATAAACCCAGAAGTGGAATTGCTGGATCTTTCCCACTTTCTATAGCAGAAGCAGAGAAGAGGGGTGGGGGATGGGAATGGATGTTGTGATAACCAACCACTGGTGTTTAATACCCCCTTCCTGACAAGACTTTGCACTCCTTGACGGTGTGAACTCTATCTATCTATCTATCTATCTATCTATCTATCTATCTATCTGTCTACATCTGTTTATCTATTTATCCATCCACTATTTATTTGTCATCTATCTATCTAATTTTATTTTTTGTATTCCTAGTGCCAAGAACATGTTGGTTTATGGAACATAAAATATCGGGAGTGAGATCTATCAGAAAGGAGTTACAGGAGAAAAATAGCACTGATGGTGGCTCCATGCAGGCAACAGAAGCAACCCTGGCTGATTCAGCAGAGGAGTTTATTGAAAGGGAGGCTTGAGGGCTGAAGAAAAGACCCGAGGGGCAGAGCTTCTAGAAACAATGCCCTAGGGCTTCCCTGGTGGTGCAGTGGTTGAGAGTCCGCCTGCCGATGCAGGGGACACAGGTTCGTGCCCCGGTCCGGGAAGATCCCACATGCCGCGGAGCGGCTGGGCCCACGGGCCATGGCCGCTGAGCCTGCGCGTCCGGAGCCTGTGCTCCGCAACGGGAGAGGCCACAACAGTGAGAGGCCCGCGTACCGCCAAAAAAAAAAGAAAAGAAAAGAAAAGAAACAATGCCCTAGACCTGCCACAGGCCTGATCTGACGAGACAACTGCCCCATCTTCCCCACTCAGGCCCCACCGCCACGGTTGATACCCCTGGCACTCCTGCACCATGAATCCCATCTTGCAGCCACTGCTACCTCTGAACATCAGGTGCCTCTGCTTCCAAACCACCAGCAACTCTGATGCCACGGGAGCCTCCCTCCTCAGGTTTCTCGCCTCTGAATTGGAATCTGCTGAGGGTGCCGCTGACTGACTGGCAGAGCTGGGTATGTGCCGGCCCCCATGCTGGGAGAGCCAGGCATCGGGCTGCTCCTGAGGGACAGGGGTTCCCGAGGTGGGTCATTCCCTCAACAGAAGAGGAGTGGGTTAAGAGGTGCTGGGAAACCAGCAAACACGAGAGATGTCCACCACCAGTACTTCTAGATGAGACGTTTAACAGCCACACAAAGGAGACCAACAGGAAGGTAGCTGAAAGAGGCCAGAGGCACAAATAGTTGTTGTTGTTTTTTTTACGGTTAGAAATTATTTTAAATGCATCATTTCATACATCAGAAGAATAATTATAATGTATATGCTACCTATAAAGCATAGCAATAAATCAGATACCTGTGAACCCAATACTCAACCTCAGACTAGAAATTTCCAGTTCTGTTGAAGTTATTGTTGCACTTCTTCCTCATCTTTTTTCTGAGCTTTATTAAAGTGTATTTATACTCGATATAGCTTTCTGTGATGTTATTCCCTTAATATTGTATTTCTAAGATTCATCCATATTGCTTTATGTATGTACAGTTGGATCAATTTCCTTAATATGTAATAAGCATGGGACTACCAGAATGTATTTATCATCCTCCCATCAGTCGACAGTTGGCTTGCTTCTAGCATCTATTACAAACAATGGTGCTGTGCAAAAAAATTTAAACATGTCTCCTGAATGACGAATTCAAAAATTCCTTTAGAAAGAAAAGTAGGGGTAGAATTGCTGGGAGGTAGGGTATAAATGCTTAAATCTGTGAGACAATATCAAATTGTTTTCCTTTGGCCAGCAGTGTATAAGAGTCCTAATTTTACCACATTCTTCTCATCCCTTGATTTTGCTGGATTTTTTTGCCAATCTAATTGGATGCATGTGAAGTAATATCTCATTGTGATTTTAATTTCAAATGAGGTGAGCATCTTTACATAGATTTATTCACAATTTCCATTTCCTCTTCCGTGAAATGCTAGTGCCTTTTACCCATTTATCATTTGGTAGTTTGTCTCTTAAAATTGGTTTATAGTTCTTTATATATATTGGGCACTATTCTTTGCCAGTTAAATTTGTTGTAAACATCCCCCCTCCAGTTTGTGGCTTGTTTTCTCCCTTCCATCTTTTTGATGAACAGATGTGGGAGTGGAGTCAGAATTCCAGACTCAGAATTTCAGCAGAGTCTGAAATTCTGAAAGCTGGTGACATGCCTGAGGTCCATTGACACACATGCTCCAGTAAAACAAAGGAATACACACTGAGACTAAGACAGAAAAATATTTCCACATAAGGTGATAAGTTCACCACAGGCCCATGTGGGTTCTTTATCTCTAGGTTAGGAAGTGTTCCAAGCCCAAGGCCCATTCTTACATGGTCAAGCTTGGGTTGAAACAATGCATGTACAAGATTGCCTTTCCCAATGTTTAGTGCAGAGTTTTCATCCTTGAGGTCATCTGGCTACTGCAATGTCAGCCATCACCTCTACCTTCCAGATAAGAGGAAGGGTAAAGACAAAGGTCAAACCACCCTCCCTTCCAGCTGAGTCATCCCCTTTGGAGTGATGCACGGAGATTGGAAGCTCCACTCAACGTTTTGCTTAATTCCATTGTCCATCCCTATCTGTAAGGAGGGCTGATACCCAGGATAAGATTTGAGTTCTAAAACTAACAAAGAGAGGGAGCCTGGATGTTGTGGGCAACAAGCAGTGTCTGCCCACATAGTAATTGCTACCCCTCAGGTCCCAGCTCAAAGTTCATTTCCCAAAGACATTCTTTTTTTGTTTTTTGTTTTTTGGCAGTGTGGCATTTGGGATCTTAGTTTCCTGACTGGGGATCGAAACCACGCCCCGCTGCAGTGGAAGTGCGGAGACTTAACCAGTGGACCACCAGGGAAGTCCCAAAAGGCATTCTTTCTTGATGCCCCTCCTTAGATCAAGTTCCTTTTGGCTATACCTCGTTGCAGTGTGCGGGCTTCTCATTGCGGTGGCTTCTCTTGTTAAGGCACACGGGCTCTAGGCATGTGGGCTTCAGTAGTTGTGGCACACGGGCTCAGTAGTTGTGGCTCGCGGTCTGTAGAGCACAGACTCAGGAGTTGTGGCACACGGGCTTAGTTGCTCCACGACGTGTGGGATTTTCCCGGCAGGGATCGAACTCATGTCCCCTGCATCAGCAGGCAGATTCTTAACCACTGCACCACCAGGGAAGCCCTGGCGGTACTCTTTAACACTGTAGAGAAGATAAAATTTCCCCTCTACCTTTTTAGGGTCTCTGGCTAGACCTAAAAATTAAGCTGACATGACAGACTAACAGGAGGAAAGCATACAAATTTTATTTAGTCATTTTTACATGTGCATAGGAGCCTTCACAAGAAAAATGAAGACCCAAAGAAGCAGTTAGGGCTGAGAGCTTATATACTGGGTTGTTAATGTTGAAATCAATGCAGCTGCACTGTGTATTATGTATGTTGGGTAAATTCATTGTCATGTACAAATCTAAGCTTAGTGTTCTAAAATCATATAAGTGGATTTTATGTTTTAATAAAGTAGTCCTACAAGACACATTCCAATTGGAAGGAATCTCATGTGCAAAGATCACTGACAAATTTATTTTCTGAATGAGACAATAGCTACTATATATTAAGAATCTACTATGAGCAGAACGTATGCTTAACATAGATTTTTTAACATTGATCATTTTTCCTATCTCCTGTCTTTTTGTTCTATGAATTTCTTATTTCTGCTATAAAATATTTTAATATTTGATTTTAAATATCCAAGAGCTCTTTCTTTTCTCACTGATGCAATATTTACTATTATTTTCTATAAATGTTAATTACACATCCTCTGAAGTTTCTTCTGCTCTCTGAATTGTCTCTGTTTCCTCTGAGTCCCTATTTCTTCTTTGTTTGTTTTGGTCTTTGACTTTAATGTTGGTGGATTTCCTCAAATGCCTGCTGATCTTTGGCTGTCTAATAATATTTAAAAGTGGAACACTGAAAGTCTAAGTGGAACTTCATGAGAAGACAGTGGCAATTCGTAGACATCACCTTAGGGTGATTAGGTAGCACCCTGTCATTTCATTGTGGCATCCCCAAATGTCAAAATCTGTAAGATTTTCCTCTTGGATCCTTTTTCCTCAAAAAGGGTCCTTTGGAACTTCCTGGTGGCACAGTGAAGAATCCGCCTGCCAATGCAGGGGACACGGGTTCAAGCCCTGGTCTGGGAAGATCCCACATGCCGCGGAGCAACCAAGTCCATGCGCCACAACTACTGAGCCTGCGCTCTAGAGCCCGTGAGTCACAACTACTGAAGCCCGTGTGCCTAGAGCCCATGCTCCACAACAAGAGAATCCACCTCATGAGAAGCCTGCGCACCACAATGAAGAGTAGCCCCTGCGCCCCACAACCAGAGGAAGCCTGCGCTCAGCAACAAAGACCCAATGCAGCCAAAAATAAATTAAATTAAAAAAAGAAAAAAAAGGATCCTTCAGTTGCTTCTCTGTCCTTCAAGAGCCTGACTGCTAGTATTTTGGAAGCAAGTCAGAAGGAATGTCTTGACTCATATAATTCAGTCCATAGATTTTGACTTAGTTTATCTATTTTTATTTAGGTGTCTCCTTCCCCCAGTTGGATTCGGGACCCCAAAATCTGGAGCATCTCTGACTAAACTCCTTTTGAGAGAAAATCCAGTCTTCTGCTAAGTTGGAGAAGATGTATTTATGTGGGGGAGGATGAATATAATGTGTAAAGATCTATTGAAATACTATTTCAGGTCTCAGATTATATTTTCTTCATTTCTATGTAATTTGGTCTCATGATTGCTGTGTCAATTAAGAATTAAGAGGATGGCTCTCAATGTAACTGTATCACAGACTGAATAGTTTATCACTCCTCAGACCACTGGAATGGAATTTCACTATGTGTAATGATTCACTTGTTCAGCAAATACTTGTTGAATGTCTGCTTTGTGTCAGGCCCTGCTGTAGGTGCTGGGGATATAACAGTGAACAAGACAGGCAAGAGTGATCTGAGTTATATGAGCCCCAGATTCTACTTATTCATTTCTTCCATTCACTTCATAAATACATATTACTTTTTTTTTTTTTTTTAAAGAAGATGTTGGGGGTAGGAGTTTAATTTATTTATTTTTGCTGTGTTGGGTCTTCGTTTCTGTGCGAGGGCTTTCTCTAGTTGTGGGAAGCGGGGGCCACTCTTCATCGCGGTGCGCGGGCCTCTCACTATCGCAGCCTCTCTTCTTGCGGACCACAGGCTCCAGACACGCAGGCTCAGTAGTTGTGGCTCATGGGCCCAGTTGCTCCGCGGCATGTGGGATCCTCCCAGACCAGGGCTCGAACCCGTGTCCCCTGCATTAGCAGGCAGATTCTCAACCACTGCGCCACCAGAGAAGCCCCATTTCATAAATATTTTGAGGACTCACGATATGACAGGTAATGAGCTGAGCTCTGGGGATACAAGATAAATAAGAGACACAATCTCTGCTTTCACTCAGCACATCATGCAGTGAGGAAAACAACTCAGCAAGGCAACACCAAGGTTGTGTGCTGAGTGAGGGCTGTGACTGGGGAAATAAAGGAGCATTACAAGCAGAGAGTAGGAGACTCTTCCCTGATTCATGAGTCAGGAGAGTTCTCCCAGAGAAATGAACACTGAAGCTGAGACCTGTACAATGAGCAGGACTGATATAGGCGATGAGAATGAGTGTGAGGAGCTTGAGGAAAGCCAAGAGTATGTGGATGGTCTTTCAAGGAACAGGAAGAAGGTCGATGTGGCTGCAGTGTACACAGTGAGGGAATGGTGGAGCTGGACACGTAAGCAGGGTCCAGTGGTTAAAGACTTTTGTTGTACCCTGGGGAAAGTTGATGGTGGCTTGTACTATGTGGTGGCTAAAGCAAAATAGAGAAGTGGAGAATTACCTTCATGTAGAATCAAGGTGACTTAGCAATGGACTGGATTTGCAGAGTGAGAGAAGTGAAGTTTCAGAGATGACTCCTGGATTTCTAGCTTAAGCAACAAGGTGGATAGCCTTCTTTTAACTGAGACTGAGGACCCAGGAGGGGAAGCAGTCCTGGTGGGGGTTAAGGAAAGAGGCAGTAAAGAAAACAATTCCATTTTACACAAGATGAGTTTGAAGGACTTTGAGACATCCAAGTGGAAATATGCAGTAGGCAGCTAGATGTGTGGGTCTGGAGCTCAGTTGAGACATCCTGGCTAAAGATACTGATTTTGCAAACATTAGCATATAGCTGGAATGAAACCAGGGGAGAGGATGAAATTGCCCAAGGAGAGTACATGTTCTTAGAGGATATGAGGGCCACACACACAGTCTTGAGCAAGTCAGATGCTTATGGGACAGGTAGAGGAAAAGAGACTGAGAAGAAGCAGCACGAGAGGAAGGAGGTAAACATACTGATTAGATGACAAGGGTGAGCAATGTGGTCAGATGCTGCTGAAAGGTCACTCAGCAAGAATAAGGACTGGAAAGAATCCAGTGGATCATGCAAAGTAGAGGTGATTAATTTACCCTGGCCAGAGCAGTTTCAAAGGTCTCTTCCATCCTCAGCAGATCCTGTAAAAGTGTAGGTTAGATAGCGTTGATCTGTTCAAAACTCACCAAGGTCTTCATAATCTCTCACCTTTCAGACTACAGTGTTGGACAAGTGATCTGGTCTCTCCACTTCCAACCAGTTATCTCCTGGGACTCATCTCCTTCGACTCTCCCTCCCCTATCAGACTTTCCTCCTTGCTCTTTTTGCAAAAGCCAGGATGGCTCCCACCACAAGGCCTTTGCATTGGCTGTTTGCTCTACCAGGAATAATGCTCCCAGACTTCTTTCAAACTCAGTCCCTTGTTTCCTTCATGTCTTTGCTCAAATGTTACCTTCCAGTGAGGCATTACCTGACACTCTATTTAAATCACATTTATTTCCACTCAAGTGCTAGCCCTCTTTCCAACTTTGTCTTCAAAGCATTTATCACTATTGAACATACTTTCTGTTTTACTTACTTACTTTATTTATTGTCTGTCTCCCCACCTTTCCCCAAATGTAAGCTACATGAAGGAAGAGATTTTGTTCATTCATATGTCCCAAGAACCTAGAACAGTGAATACAGCATAATAGGCACTTAACAAATATTTGATGAATAAATTAGTGAATCGAGCAATAGTGCAGAAATAGGTAGACATGAGAATATAAGTTAAAGAAAATATTTTCAGGACTTCCCTGGTTGTCCAGTGGTTAAAACTCCGTGCTTCCACTGCAGGGAGCACAGATTCAATACCTGGTCTGGGAAGTTCCGCATGCCGCGTGGTGCGGCAAAAAAAAAAAAAAAAAAAAAGTAAATATTTTCAATAAGTTTGGCTGCAAAGAAGTGGAGAAAGGTATCGTTGTACTTGGAGGGGAACATGGGGTCTAGGGAAATTTGTATGTTTTTATCTGTTTAGTGTACACTGATATTTTTTCTTTAAAAAAAATTACTGGTTCATGGAAAGTTGGAAAGAAAGTACAGAGAGTTTCCATTTACCCTTCACCCAGTTTTGCCAATGGTTACTTCTACAGCTATGTAACTACAGTACAATATCAAAACCAGGGAGATGACATTGGTATAACATGTGCATATAAGTCTGTGCTACTTTATCACATGTGCAGATTTGTGTAACCACTACTGCAATCAAGATACAAAACTATTCCAGCACCACAAATATCTCCCTCATGCCATCCCTCCTCCATCCTTAACCCTTGACAACCATGACTTTGTTCTCCATCTGTGTAATTTTGTCATTTCTAGAACGCTATATAAATGGAATCATATAGTATGTAACTTCTTGAGATTTTTTTTTTTTTTTTTGCGGTACGCGGGCCTCTCACTGTTGTGGCCTCTCCCGTTGCGCAGCACAGGCTCCAGATGCGCAGGCTCAGTGGCCATGGCTCACGGGCCCAGCCGCTCGAGGGATGTGGGATCTTCCTGGACCGGGGCACGAACCCATGTCCCCTGCATCGGCAGGTAGACTCTCAACCACTGCACCACCAGGGAAGCCCTTTGAGATTGTTTTTTCTCACTCATCCTATGCTCTTGAGATCCATCCATGCTGTTGTGTGTACCAATAGTTCATTCCTTTTTATTGCTCCATGGTATGGATGTACCACAGGAGTTTTTAGCCGTTCACTCACTGAAATATATTTTCATTGTTTCCAGTTTTTGTCTCTTCCAAATAAAGCTGTTATGAACATCTGTGTATGGGTTTTTGTGTGAACATAAGTTTCATTTCTCTGGAATAAATGCCCAGGAGTATGATCACTGGGTTTTATGATACATGTATATTTCACTTTTTAAGAAATGTCAAACTATTTTCCAGAGAAGCTGTACTATTTTATTTTATTTATTTATTTTTAATTAATTAATTTATTTATTTTTGGCTGCGTTGGGCCTTGATTGCTGAGTGTGGGCTTTCTCTAGTCGCTGCAAATGGGGGCTACTCTTCGTTGCGGTGCGTGGGCTTCTCATTGCGGTGGCTTCTCTTGTTGTGGAGCACAGGATCTAGGCATGCAAGCTTCAGTAGTTGTGGCTCACCAGCTCTAGAGCTCAGGCTCAGTAGTTGTGGTGCATGGGCTTAGTTGCTCCGCGGTGTGACGAAAGAAACGGAAGAACAGCTTCAGGGCTCACAGTACATTTTGACTTCTGTAAGAAAGTTGCTTTGCTTGCTTGCTTGGGGCAGGAAGAACCGGGTTCCTGATTGGCTGATTCAAAATTAAACAGCTCCCTCCCGCCTTGGGAACTTCCCGTCCTGTGAAGGGTATAAAGGCCTCGCCCGACTGTTAGTCGGGATCTCACTCACTTCTCTCTGAGTGGGACCCTGTACGGACAGTTTGTGTGAGCTTCTATACTTGTCTATACTTGTATAAATCCTTTGCTAATCTTTACTTGGTGTTGGTGATTCTTGGGTGTCCTTGGTTGGGACACGGGTCGCATTTACCGGGGAACTCGACTCCAGGCGTGTGGCTCCCGGACCGCAACAGCGGCATGTGGGATCTTCCCAGACCAGGGCTTGAACCCGTATCCCCTGCATTGGCAGGCAGATTCTTAACCACTGCGCCACCAGGAAAGTCCAGCTGCAGTATTTTAAATTCCTCATGGTCTTTTTTTTTAAAAGGCGGGGCGATGTAAAGCCTGTTTGGGTGTTCTGGGGAGGAGCCAGCCCCCAGGAAGGAGAAGTATGCAGAGGAGAGAGCCGAGTCCAGAGGAAGCAAGTGAACATGGAGCGAGGTGAAGAGATGCTCCTTCTTCTGGAGGGTGTGCACTAGTTACCTGCTCAAGAAGGAGCGAGGTTGGATGCTGGTGGCTTTATGGGTTTGATGGCAGGAACTTAATGGCGTCTCTTCTGATTAAACAGTGAATGAAGGCCATGCTGAGAGTGAAGTGTTTTGACATCAAAGGGCTTTGTGGTCACGCCAGGTTGGGAAATGTTTCTTAATGTCACAGCCTACTTATTAGCACATTAAAAGTTTAGAAAAATCCTAGGGTAGAAAAGAGACCAGTCATACTCTGTGGCTTGAACAAATTAATTTTTGTGGTGAAGAATTAATTTTTTTTTGCTCTCCACATGTATTTCTAAACCCTCCTCTCAATTCCCCCACACCAACCCCCAAAGAACAATTTTCTCTTCACACCAATTTGGAAAGCTCTGGAATAGAATGTAGCTACAATGGAACATTGCATGTATTCCATGCAATACGTGGAATTTCACCCTCTCCACGAGAGGCATACGTCCAAATTTAAATATGTGTGGGATCAGAATATAATGATCAGATTTTTAATAAAGTCTTCTAATAAGTAAAAAGTATTCCAGTATAATTTAGTTGTTGCACTAATTATGCCAAGCTGATATTTAAAAATGAATTAACATTCTTAGATGAACACTTGATTTATTATAAAAGTAGAACAGTGGAGAAATGGAGAAAGAGCAGTCTTTTAAATAAACAAAGTCCTTCGATTTCAATAAATGAAGCTGGATATCCATATGGGGAAAAGGCAGTATTGACCCTTACCTCATTTCAAACACAAAAATCATTTACAAGTGAGTGTCAAAAGTAAAACAATAGAACTCCTAGGAGATAACATCGGAGACTATTTTGATGAATTTGAAGGTAGGCAAAGATTTTTTAAATAGAGTACAAAGAGCACTAACAATAAAGGAGATGGTTGATGAATTCAATTACATTAAAATTAAGAACTCCTGTTCAACAGAAAGACATTAAGAGAGTGAAAAGACAAACCATATTACCGGAAAAGACATTTGCTATCTGTGTAATCAGCAAAGGATTTGTATCTAGAATAAATAAATACCATAAACCAGTTATAGACAGACAGTGCAAAATGAAAACTGGACTATAGAGCTAGACTGTTACTGAGTCCAACTTCGCTCTGCTTGCCCCACGACAGGCCAATAAATCGGGAGGGGAGGTGTTGAGGCAAGGCATAGAGACTTTATTCGGAAAGCAAGAGGACAGAGAACATGGCAGACTAGTGTCTCAAAAGAACCATCTTATTGGGGTTTGGAGGCCAGTTTCTTTTATAGAACAGGGAGGGGGAGGAGGTGGAGAAGTAAAGTAAAAAGGCCATGAGTCTTGCAAATATCTCTTGGAATGGCCAGCCTCAGGGAGGGGATGTGTTAATTTCTTCTTTTCTTGTAGCCATTCACAGGTGGACAGGGTCAGGACGGCTTCCCTGAACAAAGGCACTTTGGTTTACCATTCAGGCAGAGGGGCAGTGTTCCCCCGAGGCAGGCCATTATGTATAGACAGTATCCTTTTAGTGAACAAAAGCGATGGGAAGCAAAGGTTAAAGTAAAAGAAACAGATCCAACATGTAATGAGATTTGGTTCTTCCCTGTAACAAAACTGCCTATAGCTACTTCCTGGTGCGACTTTGGACACATTATTCAATGCTTTTTTGCCTCCATTTCATCACTGTAAATGGGAATAAGAGTATACCCACCTCCTACAGTTGTTGTGAGAATTAAATTAATCAATACAGATAAAACACTTTGAGTACAGTTTTGCACATTCAAAGGGCGCAACTGAAGTTAGCAATTATCACGTGTCCTCTGTGTTTTCAAAGAAAGGTGGAGCCTGATGCAGCGAATTTAGTATTTAGTGTGCTTTCATTATCAGAGTGAGTATCACGGATGTCCCTGACATGTTGCGCCGTCACATTTCTTGTTACACAGCAGCCATGTATGCATGCATGTGCACACGAGTGAGGTATAATGCCATTAAATGTCACCCACCCCTTCCATAGTAACTGAGAGGCATTCTGGTTTAACCACCATGCACCTGCAATGAGCTTGGCTGTGTTCTCCTTCACCCAATAACTGTGACTGCCTCTACCAGTATTATATTTGGACAGCTTTCTTACAGGTACATACATAATTACTGGAGAATATAAAATCTCTTACATTTCAGGTCTAACATTACCTTGTTATGTTTACATTTGTACAGATGTTTCTCTGTCTTAAATAAAATGCTTTCCTCAATTTTATCATTTCCAGATGGGTTGTCCTGTGAGTCACTGTTCTCCCCTCTGGGTGGCAGAGAGTCAAGTTCAAGGCACCTCCTGACAGGGAAGCACCTTCCTTGGCTACGGTTCACTAGGCAGTATTCTCTAAGTTGTGCCCTAGCTCAACTGGATTTCATTGGTACCAGAAGCACTTGTAAAGCCAGCATGTCTCTGGTGCTCTTCTAATTAACCCATCATAACTCCTTGGGAGGTGGTCTGTGTATGAGTATGAAGTGATCATTAACAACCAGACCCACGATTCTCAAAGTGTGCTTGTGGTTCAAGTTCATAAAATTCACCTGGGATACTTGTTAAAAATGCAGATTTCCAGGTCTCATCCCAGACCCTCAGAATCAGAGTCTCTGGGACTGTCAATTGAAAGTTTACATTAAAAAAAAAAAAAGCTTTCTAAGTGAGTCTAAAATTTGAGAATTATCAAAATGTATATTACTGAGTGCCACAGAATCTGGTTCTAGAATTAGAATATGAATGCCTAACAACTCCAGTAGGATACAGCAAAATACAAGCTGTGAAAATGGACACTGGTTGAATCTATGTAAGGATTAAATTCAAGGAAGAAGGGCTGTGTGAAGAGGGTGGAAGAGTGCCCAGAACACTGTGCGCACTGCACATGTAGTCATGATTTTCTTAGAGCTGAGGGAGTACTTTAATTTGCCTCTGAGAAGTGAATTACTCAAAAATAGATTTATCTCATCTTTACCAATTCCAAAAATGAATAAAAATATGAGTGTTTCTGTATCTCAAGCACTTTGTTTAAGATCTGGTACTCTTCTTATCTGTTGGGAGTATGTGATAAATGTATAGATTCAGGTAATTCTGCTCTTGCATCTGAGCCCCCAGGCGAAAGGTCCTTCTAACCTTATGAACTAACAAGTCTGTCTTGGTCATTCTTCTTGCCATTCACTCGCCATTCACTCACCGTTCACTCATCTTACTAGTGGTTAGGTGGTCTAGGAGACCTAACTACAAGTCCATTCACTGCCTGGGGGTGTCTTGTAACATGCAGTATAGGATTCAATGGGTCTTGGGTGACACCTGAAATTCTGCATTTCTAACAAGTTCTTGGGTGATGCTGGTGATGCTGGTCCATGGACAACATTGATAGCAGTATTGCTTGTTTAAGAAGCACTGTCTTCTTTCTGGCCTCCAGGAAGACTTTTCTGAGACTCTCTGGTCCCTGGATATCTCTGAGCTGGACTGCTGGTGGAGGAGGTGAAGACTCCATACGGGCAATGCAGCACTGGACTTTGCTCTCAGCAGCTCCTGACATGAATGCTGTGTTGGCTGCCGATGAATGATAAAGATCCTCTCCCTTTCATACCTGATCCAGGTCTCAACTGTGAATCTTTTAAACCAGCTAGTTCTTTCTCTGGGAGCATAAGTTTGGAATTCTGGCCTGGCTGCCCCCACACATCTCCTGAACTGTTGATAATGACCATGACTGCCCTTAAACATCTCGTAAGCCTTCAATGGCTCAGTGGTGTCTGAATCCCACAGTAGTTGTTTCTCTTTATTTTCCATTTTTTAAAAACAGATTAAAGTATAACTGACTTAAAATATTATGTTAGTTTCAGTATACTTCATAATGATTTGATACCTTTATACATCACAAAATGATCAACATGATAAGTCCAGTTACCATCTGTCACCGTACAAAGATATTATCTAATTATTGACTATATTTCATATGCTGTATACTACATTCCCATGATTCATTTATTTTATAACTGGAAGTTTGTACCTCTTAATCTCCCTCACCTATTTCACTCATCCCTCCCCACCTCTTGTCTCTGCAGCCACCAGTTTGTTCTCTGTATCTATGAGTCTGTTTGTGTTTTATGTCTATTCATGCATTTTGTTTCTTAGAGTCCACATGTAAGTGAAATCATACAGTATTTTTCGTTCTATGTCTGACTTATTTCACTTAGCATAAGACCCTCTGGTTCCATCCATGTTATCTCAAATGGCAAGATTTCATTCTTTGTTATGACTGAGTACTATTGCATTGTATGTATATATGTATGTATGTATCTATATCTTTATATATACATTTTCTTTATTCATTCATTTATCAGTGGACAAGATATGGGTCAATTCCATATCTTGGCTAATGTGAATAATGCTGTAATGAACGTAGGGATGCATGTATCTTTTTGAATTGGTGTATTTGTGTTTTTTTCAGAAAAATACTCTGAAGTGGAATTTCTAGATCTTATGGTAGTTTTATTTTTAATTGTTTGAGGAACCTCCATAGTGGCTGTACAAATTTACAATCCCACCAACAGTACACGAGGGTTCCCTTTTCTCCACATCTTCACCAACACTTGTTATTTGTTGTCTTTTTGATAATAGCCATTCTGAGAGGTGTTAGGTGGTATCTTTTTGTTTTGATTTGTATTTGCCTGATGATTTGTGATGTTGAACATCTTTTCATGTGTCTGCTGACCATCAGTATGTCTTCTTTGGAAAACGTCTATTCAGTTCCTCTGGCCATTTTTTAATTGGGTTATTTTTTCTTTTGATGTTGAGTTGTATGAGTTCTTTATATATTTTAGATATTAACCTCTTATAGGAAATATCTTTTGCAAATATCTTCTCCCATTCAGTAGGTGGCCTTTTCATTTTGTTGTTAGTTTCCTTTGCTGTGCAAAAGCTTTTTAGTTTGATAGAATCCCATTTCTTTATTTTTGCTTTTGTTTTCCTTGCCTGAAGAGACATATCCAAAAAAACATTGTTAAGACTTATTTAAAAGAGAAAACTGCCTATGTTTCCTTCTGGAAGTTTTATGGTTTTAAGCCTTATATTTAAGTCTTTAATCCATTTTGAGTTTATTTTTGTATATGGTGTGAGAAAGTAGTGCAGTTTTATTCTTTTGCATGTAGCTGTCCAGTTTTCTCAGCATCATTTATTGAAGAGGCTGTCTTTTCCCCATTGGATATCCTGAATCTTTTTTTGCAGATTAATTGACCATCATATGACTATGGGTTTGTTTCCAGGCTCTCTCTTCTGTTCCAGTGATCCATGTGCCTTTTCTTGTGCCAGTAGCATACTGTTTTGATGACTGTAGCTTCGTAGTATAGTTTGAAATCAAGGCACACGATACCTCCAGCTTTGTTCTTCTCTCCCAAGATTGCTTTGGCTATTTGAGGTCTTTTGTGTTTCCATACAAATTTTAGAATTATTTGTTCTTGTTTTGTGAAAAATGCCATTGGTATTTTGATAGGGATTGCATTGAATCTGTAGCTTGTCTTGGGGAGTACAGTCATTTTAACAATATTAGTTCTTCCAATCCATGAGCATGGTATATCTTGCCATTTGTTTGTATCATCTTCAATTTCTTTTATCAGTCTCTTATAGTTTTGCAAGTACAGGTCTTTTACTCCTTTGGTTAGATTTATTTCTAGGCATTTTATTCTTCTTGATGCAATTGTAAATGACATTTTAAAAAAAATTTCTCTTCCTGGTAATATGTTGTTAGTGCATAAAAATGCAACAAATTTCTGTATATTAATTTTGTATCTTGTAACTTTACTGAATTTATTTATCAGTGTTAATAGTTTTTTGGTGATATCTTTAAGACTTTCTATATATATGTAGTATCAGGTCTTCTGCAAACAGTGACAGTTTTACTTCTTCCTACCAATTTGGATGACATTTCTTTTTCTTGTCTGATTGCTGTGGCTAGGACTTCAAATATAAATAAAAGTGGCAAAAGTGAGTATCCTTATCTTGTTTCTGATCTTAGAAGAGACACTTGCAGCTTTTCACCCTCGAGTATGAGGTTAGTTGTAGGTTTGTCATATATAATTTTATTATGTTGAGTTATGTTTCCTCTAATCTCACTTTGTTGAGAGTTTTTATCATAAATGGATGCTGAATTTTGTCAAAAGCCTTTTCTACATTATGAGATGATCATATGAATTTTATTCTTCAGTTTGTTAACATGGAGTATTACATTGATTGATTTGCAGATATTGAGCCATCCTTGCATCTCTGGGGTAAATCCCACTTGATCATGATGTATGATCCTTTTAATGTATTGTTGAATTTGGTTTGCTACTATTTTGTTGAGGATTTTTGCATCTATGTTTATCAGAGATATTGGCTGGTAATTTCCTTTTTTTATGGTGTCTTTGGTTTAGGTATCAGAGTGATGCTGACCTCATGGAATGTGTTCAGAGCATTGTTTTCTCTTCATTATTTGGAATAGTTTGAGAAGAATAGATGTTAATTCTTCTTTTGATGTTTGATGGCATTCACCTCTGAAGGCATCTGGTCCTGGACTTTTGTTTGTAGGAAGTTTTTTTGTTACTGATTCAATTTCATTACTGGTAATTTGTCTGCTCATATTTTTTCTTTCCTTAGTCTTGGGAGATTGTACCTCTCTAGGAATTTATCTATTTCTTCTAAGTTGTCCATTTTATTAATGTATAATTGCTTGTAGTAATCTCTTATGGTCCTTTGTATTTCTGTAGTGTTGGGTGTAACTCTCCTCTTTCATTTCTAATTTTATTTGAGCACTCTCTCTTTCCTCAATGAGTCTGGCCAAAAGTTTATCAATTTTGTTTATCTTTTCAAAGAACCAATTCTTAGATTCCTTGCTCTTTTTATTGTTTTTAAAGTTCAATTCCATTTCTGTTCTAATCTTGATTATTTCTTTTCTTCTACTAAGTTGGGTTTTATCTGTTCTTTTTTTCTAGTTCCTTTAGGTGTAAGTTTAGATTGTTTATTTGAGATTTTTCTTGTTTCCTCGGGTAGGCTTGTATCACTACAAACTTCCCTCTTAGATCTGCTTTTGCTGTGTCCCATAGATTTTGGATCATTCTGTTTCCATTTTCATTTGTCTCCAGGTATTTAAATTTTTCCTTTTTGATTTATTCAGTGAACCATTGGTTATTTAGTAGCTTGTTGTTTAGCCTCCATGTGTTTGTGTTTTTTGTAGTTTTTTTCTTGTAGTTCATTTCTAGTCTCATAGCACTGTGATTGGAAAAGCTGTTTGATATGATTTCAATCTTCTTAAATTTACTGCGACTCATTTTGTGGTCTATCCTGGAGAATGTTCCATGTGCACTTGAAAATAATGTGTATTTCTCTGCTTTTGGATGGAATATTCTATATATATTAA
>NW_006775205.1:1481691-1549922 GCF_000442215.2 Lipotes vexillifer | reverse complement strand
CCCTACACATGAACAAGTTCCATTTTGAGAGCATGTTCATAAGTCCAATTTCTTTGTAAGTCCAGCAAAGTTAGCCTAGGTAGCCAACTAACACAATCTGCTATATAGTACTGTACTATAATAGGTTTATAATACTTTTCACACAAAAAATACATAAAAAACAAACAAACACAAAAAATAAATATTTTTAATCTTACAGTACAGTACCTTGAAAAGTACAGTAGTACAGTATAGCAGCTGGCATACAGGGGCTGGCATCGAGTGAACAGGCAAGAAGAGTTACTGACTGGAGGAGGGAGAGGTGGGAGATGGTAGAGCTGAAGGATTGTCAGCAGTAGGAGATGGAGGGCAAGCTGCAATTTCACTCACTCCTTACATGATTGGATACGAGAACACACGTTTGCATCTTTGAAAGTTTGCAACTTGAACGTTCATATGTAGGGGACTTACTGTATATCTACTAAGTCTATCTAGTCTAATGTGTCATTTAAAGCCATTGTTTCCTTATTGATTTTCTGTTCAGATTATCTGTCCATTGATGTAAGTGGGGTGTTAAAGCACTTACTTTGTTGTGTTACTGTCAATTTTTTCCTTTATATCTGTTAATGTTTGCTTTATGTATTTAGGTGCTCCTATGTTGGGTGCATTTATATTTACAATTGTTACATTGTCTTGTTGGATTTTTATCATATAATGTCCTCTTTGTCTCTTGTTACAGTCTTTGTTTTAAAGTCTATTTTGTCTGATGTTAAGTATTGCTAACCCTGCTTTCTTTTCATTTCTATTTACATGAAATAGCTTTCTCCATCCCTCTCTTTCAGTCTGTGTGTCTTTAGATTTGAAGTGAGTCTCTTGTAGGCAACACATATATGGGTCTTTTCTTCTTCCTCTTTTTTTAAAAATCCATTTAGCCACTGTATGTCTTTTGATTGGAGCATTTAGTCCAGTTACATTTAAAGTAATTATCAATAGATATGTACTTATTGCCATTTTGTTAGTTGTTTTCTGGTTGTTATTTTCCAATTCTTCCCTCAGCTTTCAGTCCTAATGAGCTTTCTATGCCTCAGACAACTCTGGTTTTAATTATCTATTTTGCCAGGACTCTCACCTGGGCAACTGGCCTCCCTTCCATGGCCGCTGTCATTCAGCCTTAGCAGGGAATCCAGTCCTATGGTTTGTTTATAAGAACCAAATCCCAAGTTCTCTATACTTGAACGTGTGTCCACATGCCTTTTAAAGAACTTCCTTGGGACTTCCCTGGTGGCACAGTGGTTAAGAATCCGCCTGTCAACGCAAGGGACACGGGTTCAAGCCCTGGTCCGGGAAGATCCCACATGTCGCGGAGCAACTAAGCCCATGCGCCACAACTACTGAGCCTGTGCTCTAGAGCCCGCGAGCCACAACTACTGAGGCCCATGCACCTAGAGCCTGTGTTCTGAAATGAGAGAAGCCATCACAATGAGAAGCCTGTGCGCCGCAATGAAGAGTAGCCCCTGCTCACTGAAACTAGAGAAAGCCAGCATGCAGCAACGAAGACCCAACACAGCCAAAAATAAATTAATTAAATAAATAAATAAATAAATAAAAAGAACTTCCTTGCATTCTTCTGCCTCCATGAGCTAAGAGTAAAGAAGATTAATCCTTTTCTGTATTCTCATATCTATCAGGTCTGAGATCTTCCTTCAGTAACCCCAGAACTTTATCTTCTTGGAGAATAATCTTCCTTTGTAATATAAGTGACAGTCCTGTGAGATGCTGTAAGGTGCATTTTTTTGTTTGTTTGTTTTTACTGTGAGGGTCTTTAGTGAATAAGAACTCTCATTTCTTTGTTCAACAGTTTGTTCATCTTTATACACTTCCAGACACAAACTGTTCTGAGTAGTTGAGTAGTTTCAAATAAACTTTTTTCTTTAAAATATCATAGATTTAAATGTATTATTCGAGTTTTCAGTGTGTCAACTGTATGCCTTTCACAATTTTTCTTATTGGAAAATGATTTTTTTGAAAAGTAGTTTAATTCCAATTTGGTTTCAACTAGTTGGGTCAATTAAATTTAAGTTCTTAACCATTCAGGTGCTCTATATTTTCCATGGCATCACCCACATGCCGACTCTAAAGTGTCAACTGGGGAACTCAGAACAAACATGCACACACACACACACACACACACTCAGGGATCCACTGTCCTATTCTTTTCCCTTTCCCTCAATAAATTCTGATTTAGTTTTTAAAAGCTCACTAGGTAATTTTGACTATCAGCTAGCTTTGGAAACTATTGAGATGGTTTCTTGTGTATCTATGTCTCTCTCTATCTATCCATCCATTATCCTCCTTTCCTTATTCTAAAAAAGATTTAAGGTACTGTCTTAATTAATATAGTCACGTAGGAAAGTAACCATTTAAGAAAATAGATAAAAAGATCAATAATAGTTTAATCTTTATCTACTTTCTCATAGTTTTATGTTTTCCAAATTTTCTTGCCATGTATTATTATAGCAATAATAACTTTTAAAAAGACTGAATTTTTTATGGATTAAAAAATTGATTCAGTTACTTATCAGGGTTGCCCTGCTTGTGTACTATTTTATGCTTAGTGAGTTGTCAGCTAATCAAGTATTTTAATTTTTAGGACTGTCTGTTCCCCAGAGGACTAGATAGGAAAACTTTCACACCTGTTACTTTACAGATTCCTGGTAAGGCAGAAGACCTCTGAAGTTCTAACATTTTCTGTTCTTTAGGGTTCTGCAACACCCCTGGAGGAAGGATGCATATTATCCTCAGCCAGCAGTGTTTTACAAAACACTGGAATTTGAAATTGTAATCTAGCACATTGGAATCTGTGTTGGAAGAACCATTTAAGGCTCCCTGCCCAACCAGTAGTAACACCCCAAGGGCACAATTTATTTATTTCAGTGGATTGCTTCCCTCTAGTGGTGAAAGGTGGTCATACCACTTCAATTTTAGTGTTAAAGTTTTTAGTCTCACATAGTTTATAAATTATTTTACACCATGGATTTCTTTGATGACAATGATTGCAATCTATGCTTTTGTGATAATGTCACATAATATCTATGCTAAAACCATTAGCTCATGATTTTAACAACCAAAGCAACAACATCTAAGAAGTCGTAGCCTGTTCTCTACTTTCTTTCTGACTTACTAATTGTTTCAAATGAAACAACTTATCTCTGATTTATAATACTCCTACTATTAAGAAATCTTACATAAATGCGTGCAATTGTTCTAAGTCAGCCCTTATCACTAGACAGCATTATAAGTCAGTATGATTAAGTTTCTAGAAACACAAATTGCCATCATGTGGTTATAGCCTTTGGTGACAAACAGAACAAAACAAAAGAAGGATTGTGACAGTTTACTACCAGATCCAGGATTTGATAAACAATTCATGCCTAGAAAACACTTTGTCATTTTGAGACAAATTGCTCTTAAGAAACTCAATGAACTCAGTAAGATTTCTAAATCATCCTTTAATGTCCTTTTCTTTTTTTTTTTTTAACATATTTATTGGAGTATAATTGCTTTACAGTGGTGTGTGTTAGTTTCTGCTTTATAACAAAGTGAATCAGTTATACATATACATGTGTTCCCATATCTCTTCCCTCTTGCGTCTCCCTCCCTCCCACCCTCCCTATCCCACCCCTCTAGGTGGTCACAAAGCACCAAGCTGATCTCCCTGTGCTATGCAGCTGCTTCCCACTAGCTATCTATTTTACACTTGATAGTGTATATGTATACATGCCACTCTCTCACTTTGTCCCAGCTTACCCTTCCCCCTCCCCGTGTCCTCAAGTCCATTCTCTACATCTGCGTCTTTATTCCTGTCCTGCCCCTAGGTTCTTCGGGACCATTTTTTTTTTTTTTTTTTTTAGATTCCATATATATGTGTTAGCATACGGTGATGTCCTTTTCATCTGAACTCTCAACAACTCTCCAACATAGAAGGGAAGGTATTACTATCCTACCTTATTTTTTTTAATGATTGAGGAAACTGAGGCTCAGAGAGCACACAACAAAACAGTCTCAGAACTGAGACAAGAATAAGAACCATGGTTGTCCCACTCTTTGTGAGATGCTTCAGACTCAACATTCAGTGTTCAGCTGTGCATTTTTATTTGGACGTCCACTCACATGCTCTCAGATGTAACTCAGCCTGAGCAGCTCCTTCTCCAGGATGTCTGTCACACTGAGTGGCCTTGCCTCCACTAATCTCATCAAATGAGAAGTCTGGGAGGCCTCCTGGCCTTCTTCCTCTTCCGTCCCCACTTGTAATCAACAAGTCTTGCTGAGTTTCGTGACCCTCGTCCACATCCTGTTTCACCTTCATGTCCTAGAGCTGCCATAGCGAAGCTCCACAGACTGGGTGGCTTAGACACCAGAAATCTATTTCTCGCAGTTCTAGAGGCTGGAAGTCTGAGATTGAGGTGTCAGCAGGGTTGGTTTCTTCTCCTTGGCTTGTCGACGGCCACCTTCTCACTGTTTCTCCACGTGGTCTTCTCTCCATAGGTGTTTGTGTCCTAATCTCCTCTTCTTTTTTTTTTTTTTTTTATGTGGGCCTCTCACTTGGGCCTCTCACTGCTGTGGCCTCTCCCGTTGCGGAGCATAGGCTCCGGACGCGCAGGCCCAGCGGCCACAGCCCACGGGCCCAGCCGCTCCGCGGCATGTGGGATCTTTCCGGACCGGGGCACGAACCTGTGTCCCCTGAATCGGCAGGTGGACTCTCAACCACTGCGCCACCAGGGAAGCCCTAATCTCTTCTTCTTAAAAGGACATCAGGCATATTGGATTAGGGGCCACCCTAATGACCTCATTTTAACTTAATTACATCCTTAAAGACCCATCTCCACGTATGGTCACATCCAGAGGGTCAGGACTTCACCATAAGAAATTGGGGGAGGGGTGCAACTCAGCCCCTAACGACCCTGTTACAGTTCTGGAGTGACTGAGGGATGCCTCCCTTCATCCCTGCACAATGCAACATATTCCCACCTGGATCCTCTGCCCCAATTCACTGTCCACAGGGATCAATCCAATATACAGGTCTGATCGTGCAAGTTCCCCTGCTTCTAATCCTTCAACCGAGCCCCATTCTTTCACAGGACAAGAGAAGACCTCTTGGACCTGGCCCTGCCTTTGTCACCTGCCTCTTCTCTCTCCACACCTCTTGTCTCACACTTGACCTCCACTGATGCTAAAATGCTTCGTGACCAGGCCATGCTCCTTCATGCCTCAACACCTTGGCTTATATTTATGCCCTCACCCTAGGACCTTTTTCTTCACCTGCCTGCCTCTTCCTCATCCTTCAAAATGGACAGAAAATGGAAGCCTCTTCTGGTTCCTTCAGGCCGATTAAAGCTCTGGCCCCCAGAGCAACCTGTGGGCATGAGCGCCCCTTGGTGCATTATGAGTGACTGAATAGGGGAAGATCAATATCACTGATTGTTGGAACAGTTTGTTAAGGAAATGATGATCCAGGTCTGACATTGGGAACTCACTGCCCCAAAGAGCTGTCCTCCTCACTTCTGGAGGTGACAGCTGCCCTGGATCAGGTGACTTGTATGAGCCTCTGGGCAAGTGAGGCTTCTTCATGGTTTCACATAGACACCTCAGTTTCTTCCCATTTATGGCTGGCTACATATGTATTTCTATTTTATATACATTTTAACTTAGACTTATACCTGTGAGGTTGGTACTCATTTGTGGAGATATTAATTTATATTTCCTTTTCCCCAACCCTTTCTCTTTGCCCTTTGCAGCCGATTGCAGGCCCCAGATCTCCTGGCTTCAGGGGTGGATCGTGACAACATGGAACACAGGAGAGTTATCAGGGTGGATTTCCAGTCCGGGGGTTTTGCAGGCTGTGAATCATGCCCAAGCATTCAGTCAGAGAAATGGCTCTGCCTTCACATTTTAACCAACTCCTACCTCATTTTGGTAGCTCCTTTAACCCCATATAACCTTTAAAATAATATCATGTAAGCACTTCCACACCAGCAACTTTATCGGAAACGTTACCCCCTCTCCGGCATGTGATTACTATTAATGATCTTATTTACAAACCCCACTACCACCCGCGTGAAGCTGTGTCAGGAACCAACTTTGTCCATCCCCCAGCCTCGTGCTATAATTAAATGGAATATTTGTATTTCGTGCTCCTGGTGTGTAAACTGCCCAGACAATGTCCTATTCATCTTTGTGTCCTCAGGACCCAGCGCTGGACACAGAGTAATGTTCCCCAAATATCTACTGCAAATAAATTTAACATAACCAGAACTATGGGAGAACAGTGGTGTCCAAGTAAATATTTCCAAGGAGTTTTAGCGAGAAGGTTTTGGTAAAGGAGGTGGGGAGTGGAGGTGAAGGTACAAATCAAACAAGGTTAGCTAGGAATTGATCATCATTGATGCTGGGTAATGGGACTGCATTATAGTAGTCTCTCTGCTTTTGAATATATTTGAAATTTTCCCTAAAAAAAAACAAAAAAAAAACAGAAAAAAAAACACCCAAGAAAGACCTGTTTGTTTATAAATAAGCATGAGAAAGAAAGCTTTTTTATTTTTCTTTTTTGGATTTGTCATAATGGTCCTTAGCTGAGGAACAAGGCAGTGACTTCCATCTCTTCTGGGGAGAAGCCAGATCAGGATGTCGCTTGTGTGGCTAGTCAGCCCTTGAGGTGGTGTTGCTAATTCCTGAGAATAAAACCTTCATTTAGCTGTAGAAGGGAACAGTTGAGTAATATAGTGATCGCTGTTATTGGCTCAGATTTTGTAAGCAGCTTCATTTTTAATGATGGCGTGAGTGGAAGATTACAGGAACTGGTGGGATTGTCTGAAATGTCAGGACTGGAATCTTTCATTGCAGGGGGATGCCGTGAGACTTGACACTGATATATTCATTAGAAGTCACAAAGAAGAAAGTGGCATAGAAATAAAAGAAGAGATTTGACATTTCTATGTGAAGAAAGTGGGATGAAAATAAGTATATGATGACATACAAAAATTACAAGGTTGGGACATTATGTTACAACACGGATGAACCTTGAAAACATTAGGATAAGTGAAAGAAACCAGTCACAAAACCCACATATAGTATAGTTCCATTTATATAAAATGCCCAGAATAGGTAAATCCATAAGACAGAAAGTAGATTAGTGGTTGCCTAGGGTTAGGCTGGGAAGACAATGGGCGACTGACTGCTAACGGGTACGAGGTTTCTTTTGGGGGTAATGAAAATGTTCTAAAATTGTAGTAATGTTTGTACAGTTCTGTAAATTCACTAAAAACCATTGAGTCATACATTTTATGTTTTTAAAGAAAGATTTTATTTTTAATTAATTAATTAATTAATTTTTGGCTGCGTTGGGTCTTTGTTGCTGCACGCGGGCTTTCTCTAGTTGAGGTCAGCGGGGCTGCTCTTTGTTGCGGTGTGCGGGCTTCTCATTGCAGTGGCTTCTCTTGTTGCGGAGCATGGGCTCTAGGCACGTGGGCTCAGTAGTTGTGGCGCATCGGCTTAGTTGCTCCGCGGCACGTGGGATCTTCCCGGACCAGGGCTCGAACCTGTGTCCCCCGCGTTGGCAGGTGGATTCTTAACCAATGCACCACCACGGAAACCCCCCAATGCCACACTCTAGTAACCAGGGGAGCTGTGATTCAAACTGAGGTCTCTGTCTTAAGGCTCCGAAGTCTGTATTCTTTACACTTTAAGGGTTCCATAGCTGGCAGGGGACAGTACTCTAAGAATTTTCTTCTGACTTCTTTTTGAAGCACTAAACTGGGCCAGCTGCATTTTTTGAAATAATTAAGAAATGTACACCAGAATCACAGGGGGCACTTATTCAAAATAAATAAGACCAAGACCTAGGCATGTGTACTTTGAAAAAACTCCTCAGTGGTTCAGATGCACACTCCTGGTTCAGTCCCCCTGGTCTCAAGCCTCTGTTTGGAGGCTTCTGAGGATTGTGATGAGTGAGTACAGAGCCTGGCACTTGATATATGAGAACTATCATTAAGGAGTCCACTGTTTGGTTTGCAGGGCAGAAATAGAGACACAGATGTAGAGAACAAAGGCATGGACCCCAAGGGGGGAAGCAGGGGAGGGGTGGTGGGCAGGTGGTGGTGTGATGAAATGGGAGACCGGGACCAACACACACACACCAATATGTATAAAATAGACAACCAACAAGGACCTGCTGTATAAAAAAACATAAACAAAACAAAATTCAATAAAACAACAAAAGGAGTCCACGGTTTTATTCCCAGTCTTGCTATTAATTTGCTTTGGACAAGGCATTTCCCTGCCCAAGTCTCAGTTTCTTCATTTGTAAAACAAGGGGTTTAGATGAGAGAAACAGTTAAGGACTCTACCAGTTAGACATCCACTGATTATGGGGCCTACAGTCTCTTATTTGCATGAAACAAATTACCTCTCCTCTCTTTTTTCTTGAATTAAAAAAACCTAAATTTACCCTGAACTTTGTCTTGAAAAAAAAGGGGCTATGGGAAGAGGGCCAGGGATGGTGACACACAGACTTCTGATCATGTTTACTACTTAGTGCACTCTTTCTCTGCAGAGACAAGGCCAGTATGCCCCTCCCCCAGGAGCCAGCAACATTTGGGGGCTCGAGGCATCCGGACACATGGCAGAGCTGGGGCCTGGCTGCCAGGGACACTGTAGATCGGGGACCCAGCCACGGTTCTGCCGCCTAGTGGGGGCCAAGCTCAGTATGTCCCTGTCCCTGAAGGGCTCCCCATGCCCATCGTGGCAGGACTGGCCATGCCCCAGGCTGCCGCCATCCCAGAGGCCTGGCTCACCGCCTTCCAGCTGTTACATCTCTTGGGTGAGGGCCACCCGACCCCACCCTACGCTCACTCCATACAGCATGGTTCAATTTCTTCACGACTCAGCCACCTGAAAACCCAGCAGTCCTGCAGTGCAGCTTTGATCTGGCCACTGAGCCACGCCCAACCCCAGCACCTCAGCTTACTGTACCACCAGTAGTATCAGGTCCTCATACTATGTAGCAATACAGAGGCTGAAAATCACGGTTAGCAGATAGAAAACCTGGAAAGCGCTGGATAGAAGACCTGTGAGCGTCGTCACACCGTAAGCCCAGTGGTAGTGCCAGCTTCTCAGTCATGCTAAGCTTCTCTCTGGGAGCCCTAGCACAAAAGAAGAAGCCATTCAATCAACTCTTTAATTCCTCCCCAATCCCACTGAGGCCAGCCAAGAGCTTACGTGAGGGTCCCTGGCTTTGGGGAACTCAGCCTAACTGACAAGACAACCATAGTGTTTGGCAGGGCAGCCCTGTCTCTAACTACAACAGAAGCTCAAGATGGGAAAAGTTGGTGTGGGCAAAGGTGGTCAGAGAAGGCTTTCTGGAACAGAAGGCCTTGAAGGGTGGTAGAGCTGTGATGGACAGATGGCATACCAAGGTGGCCTAAGAGGGTCAAGCTGAGATTGGCTGCTTCACTCAGAAGTGAAGGATATCAATTATAATTTGTGAAAGATGAGGCTGGGACTAGATTGTGGTAGCCTTGAATGGCAGGCTATCTGGACTTGACACAAAAGCCAATCAAGAACCAGTTGACGGGGCTTCTCTGGTGGCGCAGTGGTTGAGAGTCCGGCTGCCGATGCAGGGGACACGGTTTTGTGCCCCGGTGCGGGAAAATCCCACATGCCGCGGAGCGGCTGGGCCCGTGAGCCATGGCCGCAGGGCCTGCGTGTCCAGAGCCTGTGCTCCGCAACGGGAGAGGCCACAACAGTGAGAGGCCCGCGTACCGCAAAAAATTTAAAAAGAAAATTAAAAAAAAAAAAGAAAAAGAACCAGTTGACATTTTGAGGAGAAAGTGACATATTGAAATCTCCATTTCAGCAGGAGCCTGGTGGCTGGATGTGGTGCCTGGATTTGTGAGACTAGCTGGAGGCCAGCTTCAGACTGAAGAGGGGCTGGCTTCAGGTGGCGACAGCGGGAATGGTGCTTATTCTTACTCATTCAGGTATAGGTCAGAGATATGTTTTGGTATTATTTCATAGGTAAAACAGAGATTATGGATGTGGCTGCCAATAACTCTGTTTCCAAAAGTTGTTTCCTACTTTGGCCAGAGACAATAAGACAAAAAGTCAATATGTTCTCTTAAAACAGCAAGAGATTTGACATTTGGTGGTCCCAGGGTCAGGTGATCATGGTAGAATAAACCTATGTGGAGAATGTGTAGCAGTTGCAAAGTAAAGAAAATGGTTCCTGTACTTTCTGTCACAGGAATTGTTCAGCCTGGAGACCCTGTGATAATCCATGCAGGAGCAAGTGATGTGGGCACAGCTGCCATCCAACTTACCTGGATGGCTGGAGCTATTCCTCTGGTCACAGCTGGCTCCCAGCACAAGCTTCAAATGGCAGAAAAGCTTGGAGCAGCCGGGTGCAGACCCATCTCTCACAGCTCTCGTGTTTGGTTTACTAGCAGATGCTGTACAGTCTGCTGAAGCCACCTTCTCTTTCCTCTGTTGCTTTGTCAAGGAAGAGGTTGGCAAGTAGAGTTCTCATGCTAGGCGGTCCTCCAGGGTGGATGATCAGTCCCTCATCCCAAATGGGAGTTAAGTCTGTTTCCCCAAATCACGACAGCAGCTCAGTCACTATTGTAATAGCTGTTCCCTTGAGGTTTCGTCTGGTGGCAAAATGTTGCTGAATTGCCTTCATTCTCCTGATACCTGTAACCGCCTATCCAGCTTCTTGAGCTTCTGTGTCTCAACTATAAAATAGGTACAATGGTAGTAGCTCCTTCAAAACAGAGCCGTGCTGATTCCAGGGTTTGGGGTGGGGAAAGTACTACAAGATGAGATCTTGCTGTGCCATAAAGAAGGGCTCAGAGAACAGTGTGGACATGTTAAAGGAGGAGGAGCTAGTCAGGAGGCCCTCTCACTGGCCACGTTTGGGACAATTGAGCATCAAAATAAATAATGAAATAGTAATGATTAATAAACCCTGGAGTAAAATAGGAATCCATGACTCTATACTGATATAAATATATGAATAAACACAAATAAATTCTTCCTTAACATTGGAATGCCAAGTAGAGGGAATAATGGAATTAGAAAAAAAAAAATTTTGTAACCACCATGGCAACAATTGTTTCAGGCAAGAACCATCAATGGATGTTAAAACTAGTGCGTGAGAATTTGATGGGAGATAAGATATTTACACAGTCTCAAGGTATCTCTCATCCAGAGACAGACTAATTAGAACATGCAAAGTAGTAACTACAGTGGAGAAACCTGTCAATACCACTCTCCAAGTGGTCAAAGTTAATACCACCAGTAATAGGACAAAAAGATATCAAGTGCCTCTTACACGATCCTCTGGGATGGTCCCAGCAGCACTTTGGAGGTATTCCTGCGAAGAACGCACAGCTGCATCGAATCTTGAGGAAACATCAGGCAAACTTAAATGGAGGGACATTCTGTAAAGTAAATGTCCTGTGTTCAAAAAAAATCAAGGCCAGGAAAGCCAAAGAGGACTGTTCCAGTTTAAAGGACACTAGAGAAACATGATGACTAAATGCAACCTGGACCCTATATCAAGGTTAAAACAAAAAAGAACTATAAAGGACATAAGGGGAATGATTGACAAAATTGGAATAAGATCTGTAGATTAGATAACAGAACAGTGTCAATTTCTTGATTTGATCATTGCATTGTAGTTATGTAAGAGAATGCCTTAACATTTTTTTTTTAAAGGAAATACACATTAAAGAGGTAAAGTGCTAAGTTGTCTGCAACTTACTCTCAAATGGTTCAGCAAAAATTTATGAACACACACAATGCACACACATGTCCCCACGGGGGACAGCACCCCTCCCTAGCTGTTCCCCTCTGGGGCACTCGGCCACCCCCCATGGGGGACAGCCCATTTACCATGTCATAGGGTGGTTGTGAGGATTAAAGGAAATAAAGAGGGCAGTGGCTCCCACCAGGCCTGGCACTTCGTACGCAGGACAGGCAGAGTCGGCTATGGTTGTTTAGTGTTACATTCATTCCTTACTAGCTGCCCACACATGGGAAGAGTTATTATGTCCCAGGTACCCTGAATCCCCGGCCACCTCCTCTCTGAATCGAGCATGGTTTACTGAGTGCAGGTCTGCTCTAGCCCCTTTGGAGACTCAAAGAAGAAAGCAGCCCCTGCCATTCTCCAGAGCATTAAGGATGCTTGGTGGCTACCTAGGCCATTGGATGTCCCAGGCCCATTCTCTGCTCTGCTGAGCCCTCAGCACGAGTGGCCCTTGCTTCCTGCATGTCTAGCTCCTGGTTGAGCTGTAGGCCCAGCTCAGATGCCTGCTGCTATGAGTCCCCTTCCCCGCTTCAGCTGGGCTGGGCTGGGGCTGCTTTCTTCTTTGAGTCTCCAAAGGGGCTAGAGCAGACCTGCACTCAGTAAACCATGCTCGATTCAGAGAGGAGGTGGCCGGGGATTCAGGGTACCTGGGACATAATAACTCTTCCTACGTGTGGGCAGCTAGTAAGGAATGAATGTAACACTAAAAAGCCACAGCAGACGCTGCCTGTCCCATCTACGAAGTGCCAGGCCTGGTGGGAGCCACTGCCCTCTTGGTTTCCTTTAATCCTCACAACAACCCTATGACATGGGGAATTCGTTTCCTGGGGCAGACTTAAGAAGGTACCAGAACCTGGGAGCTTCCAACAATAGAAATGTGCTGTTCACAGGTCTGGAGGCCAGAAGTCCAAGATCAATCCTGGACAGGGACATGGCACCTTCTGAGGGTGTTACATCTGTTAAGACCTTATTTCCACATAATGTCATATGAGGTACTAAGAATAGGAATTAAATATATATTTTGGGGGGGACACCATTCAACCCATAACAGATAAGTAGTGCTGTAAATATCTCATTTTACACATGGGGAAAATAAGGCCACAAACCTAGGGATTCTGTGCAGGATCGCTCACTCAGGTAATAAACTTCTGGACAACAGTGGCAGGGTGGCCAGCCGGAGTTATCAAAGAGGATCTGGGCTCTAGGTAGACAAGAAAAGTAGCTTTTTAATGAGACCCTTCTGAGTACCACACTGAACATTGCTCACAATTCCTATGGCAGCTTGTTTCTCCTGCAGATAATTCTGTGAGCTAGGTCTGGCTTCTGGAAATTCATGTGCAGAGACCAAATCACAGAGGAGTAGATGAACTGTGTATGGAGCACGAGCTAGTGCCCATAGAAACAGGGTTTTATCCCTGCTTTGTAACCCTGAGCACTTTTTAACCATCAGAACTTGAAAAATGGACTGTACCCGTAGTGTGAGGTGATGAGCTCCCTGTGTCTGGGGGCATTCAAGCAGAGTTTGAGAGAGAATGGCTGGCAGGTCCTGGCAGACTGAGTCCTGCCTTGAGGAGGGGTGGGATGAGAGTGCAGGCAGGCGCCTTCTGGAAGGCAAGTTCCTTAACCCCCTGTGGCTTTGGGAGGTCAGGAGGAATCTTGAGGAGGATCCCGCAGGGGGATATCTTGTCCAGGAACCAGTGAGAGAGAGCAGAGTGCGGGCAGCCACGACACTCAGGTGGGGACTAGGGAGGGGAGCCAGGGCAGCTGTGTTGCCCCTGGGCCCTCACTCTGTTGCCTCCAGTTTTGCAGGCGCTGCAGTTCGTGTGGCAATGGTCTAGGTCCCAGCTGGCACAGCAGGAAATCTTTGCACACGTCCTGGACCGGTACAGCTATTGCTCATGAGCACTTGCCTTGGGCCAGGCCCTGTTCCAAGCACTCTCTTTGTATTACCTCAGCCACAGCGCTCAAGGCCACCCCTGAGGCTGACTCACTGAGCACCCATCTTACAGAAAGAGCAGCTGAGGCCCAGAAACCCAGCCAAGTTCCTGTGGTACTTGGGGCAGCAAAACTGGACTCAGGCGGCAGTTCCAAGGCCTTCGAGTCTCGGGAACAGCTCTCCTGTGGGCTGTCTGGTTGGACGACCCGGGGTTCCATCCCCTTCTGCCCCTTTGTACCTGTGAGGCCACAGGCAGGGGGTGAGCCCCTCTTTGAACAAGGCAGGTTGACAGGCAGGATGAAGGGGCAGCTGGGAGAAGAGGCCAGGTGGGGGCTTACTACCAGGTTCTGGGTGCCTGGCAGGGTGATGTGCCTGAGGTCCCAGAGGGCTGAAACATGGAGCCTTCTGTCCACAAGGCTCTCATCTGCCCACCACTGACCTGTCCGTCCAACTGATGGGAGGCGGAGCTCCCGAGCAGGGTCTGCAGTCTCAGATACACTAAGGCCTTGCAGGGCCTTGCCTGCTCTCCTGGCAGGGTGGCCCCTTAACACTCCTTTCTCTCTCAGTGAAAGGTTTTACTAGGATGGAGAACCTGTCTTCACAGATCCACCCAGGGTTGGGAGGTACCTCCAAATGGATGTATCCATCACTCAGGGTGACATCGAATGCTATGCTGACATCCTAGTTTACAATGTGAAGTGATGGGCCACCTGATTCCAGGTACCGTACGTCCTCTGGCCTTGGGTAAGTCGGGGGTCTCAGGCCCTGGTTCCTCAACTCTGCCCAGGGACTGCTGAGATGGGTCCAGCCCCTGTACCTAGAACCACCCTGGACTTGTGTCCACCTCTAACCAGGCCAGTCTCCATCCAGACAGCCATCCCAGACGTGGCTCAGTCCTTCCCTGCACCCCCCAAGTCTCCTCACCCACTCTACCAGCTCCTTCCCCGATCCTGGATCACCCCCAGACTCTCCCACCTGAAATGCAGTTCCTCACCCAAGCGGGCCGCCAGGTTCTACCAAGCTCTCTCCTCCTTTTCCCTTTGCAATGCTGGGAACAGAAACCTCAGCCTGAATCCTGGCTCCCTACTCATCTGCTCTGAGACTTAGGACCCTCTGAGCCTCAGTGTCCTAATCTGTAAAATGGGATGATGACAGGACCTGCTTCACAGACTCAATTTGACATCAAGTGGGAAAAGTATTCCCAGGGGACGCTGCCCAACACCAAGCAGTCATTGTTGTCACAGCTAAACTTTATGGTGCACCTACTGTGCACCAGGCACTGTTCTATGGGATATATTTGTCTCAGCCATTTAATGTGCCCCACTTGGCCTAGGGCAGTCACTATGGTATCCCATTTGCACATGAGGGAACCAAGAGCCAGAGAGGTTAAGGAATCTTCCTGAGGCCACACAGCTACTTAGTAGGGCAGCTAAGAAAGTGGAATTTGTGTTCAGACCCCATCAGATAAGCTTCACAGACTACTTTCTTTGCTCTTGACTGCCATTTTTTTCATGCTGTTTTAGGTTTTTTTGCTGTTTTTGTTATTACATATTTTTATATAGATGCATATATTAGTAAAACATTTTTTAACCAATACAATTCTATACATTAGGTCAATAGGCCAATTGGTATGACACATTAAGTCAAAATATAAAAATTTATATAACTTTATCTGTGGTTGAGGCATAACTGAAAATATCTGTAGGCAGTAAAGAAACAAAACAATGAAATATTTACTTTCTCAACAGTTCAAAATAGAATGTGATATTGGCAAAAGGAAAATAGAAACATCTCCCTAGAATAACTTGGGTCCAGATTACAAAATTTTATAAATACCATTGTGTGAGCTTCTACTTCTGATACATTATGAAGACTGTCAAAGTGGGGTCCTATAGGATTTATAAATCTAGGCTTGCCTGATCAATATATTATTCCGGTGCTTCTTTGTGGAGATGGCTCTGAGCTCCCCTGCAGGCCTCCCTGAGATCCAGCCATGACCTTCTCTACCCTCTGACCAAAGCCCTTGACTTGGAATCGGGCAGTTTCCCTGGGGCTGCTTCAGCTCTGTCTCAGGGGGCTGTCCACCTGTGATAGGGAAGGTAAGTTGTTTATCATGCTGTGCATCCTCATCAGTTTTTGTGATGAGCTCAGAACAAAATTCAGAAGAAAGGTGATATAGACCTTATGAATTTATCTCTTTAGCCAGCCTGTGAGCCGATAAATTCTGAAGGTCTCATCACTCTGGCCACTCATAGGACTAATTTTGCCTGGGCTCACCTGTCAAAACCTAAAGAGAACTTTCTTTGCTCTTATCTTGTCGTACTCATGAGAGTCAGATAGAGATCTCCTCTGCAAAACATCTGTGAATCAAGAGTTGCAGACTGTAATATATCCAATCAGAGGTGGCTGGGCATTAGATTGGGTCCAAGATGTGAGGTACACGTGCAATGCATATGAACAACTTTATCCATTGCATGGTTTCATCTCAGTCAAAATTAAGACTTTGCCTCCCGTGAGCCCTGCCTCTTACATACATTCTCACTATAATTCTATTTTATGTATTCTTCTAAATGGCAAAATTTAAACAAAGATAATTTAGAATACTGTGACTATTTGGGGGAACCATTTTTATACTGTAGCTCTCTCTTTTTTATGAGATATAATTAACATATAACATCATCTTAGTTACAAGTGTACATGATAATGATTCCAGACATGTATATGGAATACACGTATACGTGTATTCCATGTATGGCCACCCACCATGGGGGACATCACACCCATTGATTCAATCTGCTTTCTTAAATATGGTGACCCTAATCTAATCAATCATCCTATTTAATGGGTGTCAGGAGACTTAAGAAGGCAGATTGTATTAATGGGGTCAGGGAACCTAAGGGGGTTGGTTGATTTAATCGGGGTCAGGAAACCTAAGGTGTTTGGTTGTTTTAATGAAAGGCAGGAGATTTAAGAAGGCCAATTGGTTTAAATGGGTTAACAATGTTTAAGGGAGCTGATATAATCAATGGCAGTCATGTGATTTAGGAGGCTGATTGAATCATTTACAGCCCACGATTTGAGGGGACTGACTGAATCAAAGGCAAACACATGAGTTAAGGGGGCCCTTTGTTTTAAGGGTGGTCAGGAGATTAAGAACGGTGATTAATTTAATGGGGTTCAGGAGAATTAAGAAGACAGAATGACAATGCAGGTCTGGAGAGTTAAGAAGGCAGATTGTTTGTTGGGGTGGGTTAGGAAACTTAAGAGGTTTAATTAGTAAAATGGGTGTCAGGAGATTTAAGAAGAAATCTTTAATGGGGGTCGGGATATTTAATGGGTCTGATTTAATCAATTGGAGTCACCTGATTTAGGGGGCTGGTTTAATACATGGAAGTCACTGTGATAAAAGGGTGCTGATTGAATCAATGGGAGTCACCTGATTTATGGGGACTGATTTAACAATAGGAGTCATGTTCTCCAAGGGGCTGATTGAATCAGCCCAAGCACCCACCACCCCCAGCGGGACAGCACCTATGTTTGCAACTGTGTATAGAATATGTGTACACAAAGGAACTTTGGGTACTCAATCGTATACACGACAGTTTACATACTAGTGTCCACAAACTGTGGGTACTCGCTGCATATACACAACTGTGTACATACAATGTGTCCACAAAAAAACTTTGGGTACACATTACATACACACAACAGTGTACATACTATGTTTCTTCAAAGGAACTTTTGGTACACAGTGCATATACACAACTGTGGAGATACAATGTTTCTCCAAAAGAACTTTGAGTACACAAGGCATATACACAACTGTGGACATACTATGTGTCCACAAAGGAACTTTGTTTACACAATGCATATACACAACTGAGTATAACAGGTGGGTGCCTGGGTCCCACTTCAGGGGTGCCTGGCCAGTGGGGTACTTGGGCCCCATCACCAGGGTGTCCAGCCAACCTCCACACTCACATAGATAGAGGAAAAAAGAGAGATGGGGAGAGGAGGCAGAGAATATGATAAAGCAAATGTAGTGAAATGCTAATGTTTGGGGTATCTAGATAAAAGATATATAGGGATACTTTGCATCACTTTTTCAAATTTCTAAAATTATGTCAAAATAAAAAGTTAAAAAATTTCCATGGGAATTAAATGTGACAGTACAAGTAAAGCAGTTAAAATATTGTACTTAGCATAGTACCTGGCACATAGGAAATACTTGCTGCACAATAGCTAATATTATAAATGTATCTTCCTATATACAACCTTCCAAACTTTCCAGTCCATCTGCCCACTGTCTGCAGAATACAGCCTGTCATCTTTCCTGCCCTGCTTTCTTGGGTTTCTGACTTTGCCTGGCATGTACCCTGTAGTCTTCCTGGTTAGCAAGAGACAATTTTAGCTGAGCCCTAAGAAATTCTTTTTGAAGAAACTATGGCTACTTTCTGTACCCTTCTTTCCCTTTCCTGAATTCCTATAGACAAATTACAGATCAAAAAAGCACCAGCTCACTTTCTGTCATATGTGATTTCCTCTTTGTAAAAAGAAAAAGTTATATTGTCCAACCTATTCTTTTCCGGAGAGGAGTTGCTTGACTAGAAATATATAAAATGCAAATTACAGAACAATATGTATACAGATAATCCATTGTGTAAGAAAAATAAAGTAGATGTATATTTAGAAAAGAATATAGGAAAATGTGCAAAGAAACTTTAGAAATGGTTACCTTTTGGGAGTAGGATTGAGGGGGGAAAGGAAAAACTTTCAAACACTTTTTTGCTTATTTAAAATGTTTTGTGGTAATTGAAAAATAATTTTGTAAACAATTTAGAAACAGTTCTTGGTGCCTGAGATACATCATGAACAAAAAGCTTAGAAGGAT
This sequence comes from Lipotes vexillifer, assembly GCF_000442215.2. Lineage (NCBI taxonomy): Eukaryota > Metazoa > Chordata > Mammalia > Artiodactyla > Lipotidae > Lipotes > Lipotes vexillifer. The sequence continues at coordinate 1,531,256 of NW_006775205.1, read as the reverse complement.
CCTGTCCTTATTAAGATGACATTCTCGGGCTTCCCTGGTGGCGCAGTGGTTGAGAGTCCGCCTGCCGATGCAGGGGACGCGGGTTCGTGCCCCGGTCCGGGAAGATCCCACGTGCCGTGGAGCGACTGGGCCTGTGAGCCATGGCCGCTGAGCCTGCGTGTCCGGAGCCTGTGCTCTGCAACGGGAGAGGCCACAGCAGTGAGAGGCCCGTGTACTGCAAAAAAAAAGATGACATTCTCATGGGAGAAGACAGGCAATAAGCAATAAACATAATACATATATAAACTATGCAGCATGTTAAATGAAAGTAAAAAGAAAATGTGGAGCTGAGTAGGGAGAATCAGAAATGCTGGGAAGATGCAAGACAGGTTTCAGTACTACACTGGGTGGTCATTTAGGAGATGATATTGGAGGTGAGACTTAAGGTCATAATGTGATCTCAAGTCTTCTGAGAAGTCAATTCCCAAAATTTACAGGAAGGCAATCCCTAAAATTGTGACAGGTGGTAAATTATTTACTTGGTGAGTAAGGATCTTTCGCTCTGACAAGATTTAGAATTAAGCACAGAAATATTCAAAAGAAGCAAAATCGAGATATTGATATTTTGGGGTTTAAAATCTGTGCATATTTATTATTTTAGGTATTGGTGATAATTAAGAGAGTTGGTCTGCTAGAGAAACAGGTCAGTCTCACAATTTCGATTGATTTGGAATCATACTGTGTTTATAGACAGTGTTGGAAATTTGTCTAAAATAGGCACAGGGACCTCTCTGTGTGGCTGTGTCCCTCTCCAGCATTGTATCCTGAAATTGCTTTTCACTTTTGTGATTCCCTGTGTCTTGCCTAGCCTCCTTCTACCCACTTATGATTTCCAAATATATACCTGGCATAATATATAACTTTTTGAAATTCATGTAGGTGATATAGGTAAACACTCCACTCCCAACAAGAATTTTCTAAATTGTGGTGCCAATATATTAGTAATGATTAATAATACAATATTTTGTTCTTTTATTTTATATCAAACATTATATTTTCAGGAATATTGTTAGAAGAAGAAACACTGAATTTGAGAAACGCTGTTGTGGTAGGTAGAAAAATGCCCCCCAAAAGATGTCCTGGATTATCTGGGTGGGTCCAATGGAATCACGAGGATCCTTTTGAGAGGGAGACAGGAGGGTCACAGTTATCAGAATCATCGCCGTATGACTGAAGCAGAGGGTGGAAAGATGAGATTGCTGGGAAAGGGCCAGGAGCCAAGGAATGCAGGCAGCCTCTAGAAGCTGGAAAAGGAAGGAAACAAATTCTCCCTTAGAGCCTCCAGAAGGAACAAAGACTTGCCCACAGATTTATTTACCTCAGTGGCACATTTTGGACTTCTGACTTCCAAAACTCTTAAGATAATAAATTCTTGTTGTGTTTAACTATCAAGTTTGTATAATTTGCTACAGTCAGAAGAGGAAACGTGTCCAATTGTCATTAGGATTATGCTGTAGACTTTTGTTAAAGCAACCATTAGCCCTGTTCATTTATCAACTACTGCAAAGGGCCCTTATGATTTAGAAAATGAATTTTGTTTAGAATGGAAGAGCTAGTATTTTTTATTACATGCTTTTGGAAGTACGAAAAATTGTTTAATTAAATTTTCATACTGTTTCATATTTTTCTCAAAAGAGAAAGAAGCATATTGTAATATGCCTACTCTGATTTGATATCCCAAGAATTAATATCCCAATATTAATTGTATATTTTATTGGTATATTTTTATTAATGAAAATGTGATGTGAATTGGGAGATTGGGATTGACATATATGCACTAATATGTATAAAATAGATACCTAATAAGAACCTGCTGTATAGCACAGGGAACACCACTTCTCTGTACAGTAGAAACTAACACAACACTGTAAAACAACTATATCCCAATGTGATGTGGACTGTTGTTATCCCCCCAAAACTTAACCCCTAATGTGATGGTATTAAGGGGTGAGGCCTATAAGAGGTTAGGTCATGAGGGTGGCATCCTCATGAATGGGATTAGTGCCCTTACAAAAGAGACATGAGAGCTTGCTCTAGCTCTCTGCTCTCTGCCTTGTGAGGGTACCATGAGAAGGTGGCTTTCTACAAGCCAGCAAGAGGGTCCTCACCAGACATGGGATCTGCTGGCACATTGATTACAGATTTCTAGCATCCAGAACTGTGAGAAATAAATTCCTGTTGTTTAAGCCACTCAGTCTATGGTGATTTGTTAGAGCTGCCTGAATGGGCTGAGACATCACATATTACTCAGATTTCACAGAGTGAACATAGAATAGGGCTTCATCTCATGGATAACTATTTACTTCTCTGAATTACAGTTTAAGTTTCCTTGGCTTTGGTCCCTACAGTTAGTGTTAGTAATAATCTGACAATGTATGCATATGATAGTTACCTTTAAGGGACATATGGAAATTAATCATCATTATCACAAGCTGATAAACAATGTCATAAAATAATATTATGGTTAACAGTTTGATTTTACATGGGCTGGGATGAGGCACTGTGAGCCCACCTGACACCTTGGTGAGCATGAGGAAAAGGCTCCCTCTCTGGGTGGAAGCATCTGGAGGGTTCAGGCCATAAGAAGCCAGGGGAGGATGTGCTAAATTTGAGCTGTTATCCATCCCTTGGGTGAGGTGCAACCTGCACAGCCATCTGCCGGAGCCCTGGGAAGGCGCCTTAGAAGTCCTGCAAGAAGCACAATCCTGTAGTGGGAAAATGGTGACCTTGACATTACATAGATGGAAGCTGACTCCTTTCTCCATTGTTTATTAATAATGTGGCCTGAGCAAGTTACTTATGTTCTCTGAACCTAAAACGGCCCATCTGTAAGATACAGACAGTAATATGTATCTTGAATAATTGTGTTCAAAATTAGGGACAAAGTATGTCAAATGCCTGACTCACACTAGATGGTGGTCATTATCATGCGGTATAAGTTTCTCATTTAAAAAATGAGGAAATAGAAACCTCGAAAGGGCCAGGCTCACCTAAGGCATATTAAGAGGTTTTCCGTGTTTGACCTGCGGCCACTGTTGAGCCTCCTTGAAGCATTAAGTGAGTTTGGTGAGGCAGGAAGTGAGTTTGGTGATTTTTTTTTCTAAGTGTGGGAAAAATATAACCATCTCAATGGGCTGTGAGTCTGAGGTTTTACTTTATACCAATTATATACTTACAGCTCTTTCTGGTGATTTTAAGAAACAAAGACTCAATTTTTGTGTGTGTGTTTACTCTTTTTTATTTCTTTATTTTACTTCTTATTTATTAAAATTTTCAAACATGAAGAAAAATAGAATAATATAATGAATATCCATCATCTGAGTTTAACAATTGTTAATATTTTGCAGAGACTTAATTTTTTGAATAAAGTTTATTTCATATTTAGACTAGGCCATATTAGCAGCAGGGAACCTCTCAAGTCTGCAATTTTGGGGGAAATAAGAGCCTATAAATCACGTTAGTTACTTCGTGGGAGTGAATGGAGAGCTGTCTCCAGGACCCCTGGGGCAGGATGCTATGTTGACACCAGCTGAGGCTCCTACGCTGCCAAAGCAGGTGAGCAGCTCTGCAGTGAAGCCTGGGTGTGGACCAGAGGACAGGTGAGCCGGAGGGAGGACTTACTGGTCACTTGGGGGTCTGCAGCTGGTAGGATCCAAGATGAGGACAAGTCTTCCAGGCAGTGATCGGGCTCTGACCAGTTGAAAGAACATGTCATAAATTATTCCACCCTCAGGCTTCCCTGGGAAAGCTGGCAGGGCAAGCAGCAGCCAGGGGGACAGAAGCCCAGTGAGCCCAGCCAGTGCACCCTCCCCCACAAGAACCATCAGGATACCAGGGGATGCTTCCCAGAGATCGGGAGTATATGTGTGCCTACCTTCCTCTCCCATAACCCCAGGACCTTCAGGAGAGAGGCAGGGGCAGAGAGCTTATCTGAGGAGCCAGCCATTTTATCCTAGAGAGGCTCAGCATTATCCCTAAGTATAAACAATCAGATCGGGTTAAATTTAAACTGAATCAGGCATTTATTATTAGTTTTTCTTTATTCATAAAATGACCAGATTAACTATAGTCAAAATAAATGAGCTACAATTTCTCCATATCTTTGAGTATCATGCGAGTGTATCGTGACCCAGATATGTATTCTCCCTCCGTCCTTCATCCCTTCACGCCTAACAAAACTCGCTAAATTCCATATAGGAATCTCTTATACAGTATCCCTGAGAGATGACTTTCAGACCGAACCTGATTATCTCCAGCAACGTGAAGGTTGCTACCTGATGGATCAGGGTTTGAAAGTTTTAAGGTGTACAGACGCTTCTGAAACATTTTGTAAAGCTATAGACTCTGTCACTGGAAAACTACACACTCATACAAAAGCTTGCACTTTGATGCCATGGAACGTATGCAGCTTGATCAAGGTTACCACCTTGATAAGGTAACTCCATTATTAGAAGCAAAACCAGTTCACTCTGCCACCACGCCACCTGATGGCCTGCACAGATCTGAGGCAGTGATCAAGGTGCAGGCTACGGCTGGGCTCGGATAACATAACATTTCTCAGTATGAATCCCCCCTTCCCCCCAGCTGCTCGGAGAATGAAATCTCTGCAGGGTAGGAATGTTTGTCTGTTCATTCACTGCTCTACTTCCAGAAGTTTCAATACCTGTTGAATGAATGAATAAATGTACTAAGACCCTCAGATGTTTATCATATAAACTGTTTCCAGAGTCTTGTGTTTGTTATTGATTTTAAAGACAAACTGTCAGTAGGACTTTATGTTAAACTTGATAGTACATTGACCTTTCCACTTATTTTCAAGACAGCACTGCAGTGTATCGTTACCTTTTGGACCCATCTCCTATCATGTTAACTCTCCCTTCCAGCCATGTGGCATCTGCATATTTGATGAGTGACATCAGTCTGCTAAGTAAGACTGCAGCTGTGTCTGGGGTGGGGATAGAGGGCTGGAAGGGGCAGAAGAACACAGCAGGGAAGCAGAAGCAGTTAGAACAGAAGAGATTCCATGGAAACTTTCTGAAGCTCAGTGTTAAGCAAAGTAGAGTGAGTCCGAATCAAGTGTCATTTTAGATGAAGCCAATCTGGGGGGATTAGATAACTTTTTGTGTGTGTGTGTGGTACGCAGGCCTCTCACTGTTGTGGCCTCTCCCGTTGCGGAGCACAGGCTCCGGACGCGCGCAGGCTCAGCCGCCATGGCTCAAGGGCCCAGCCGCTCCGCAGCATGTGGGATCTTCCCGGACCAGGGCACGAAGCCGTGTCCCCTGCATGGGCAGGTGGACTTTCAACCACTGCGCCACCAGGGAAGCCCTAGGTAACTTTTACTCGGCATGAAGACAGGAGAGCTGGGATAGGATTCACCCCAGCTGACATGGTGGGAAAATGAATTAAGAGTTGTGGACCTGCATGAGTTAGGGTTCTCCAAAGGAGAACCAATAGGAATGTGTGTGTGTCTGTGTGTGTGTGTCTGTGTGTATGAGAGAGAGAGAGAGAGATTTATTATAAGGAACTGGCTCACATGATTGTGGAGACTGGCAAATCCAAAATCTGCAGGGTAGGTGGGCAGTCTGGAGATCCAGGGAAGAGTTGCAGTTTGAGTCCAGCGGAAGTTTGCTGGCAGAATTCCCTCTCCCTTGGGGAAGGTCAGTCTTTTTCTTAAGGCCTTCAACTGATTGGATGAGACCCTCCCGTACTATGGACGGCAATCTGCTTTACTGAAAATCTACTGATAAACCCCGTCCAAAAAAAATACTTTCACAAAAACATCTAGAATAGTGTTTGACCAATATCTGGGTACCATGGCCTAACTAAGTTGACACATAAAATTAACTGTCACAGTACCACTCAGGAAAACCTAACACAAAACATCTGGGTTTATCCAACAGCTGCATTAGAGCAATATTCTAACCCCACTGGGTATTCACATACTTCCAAGCCCCCTTTGTAAATTCATACCTTGTGTTTCCTCCTCATTACTGACTTATCCTGGAATGCCCTTCTCCAGCCTTGCTTCCTTTACCACTGGAAAAAGTCTCCTCATCTTTCAAAGCTCAGATCAACTGTCAACTCTGAGATACTTTCTTTAATACCGCATCCCATCCTGAAGCATTAATTCCCTCTCAGGTCCTTTCTCCATGCGCTGTTATAACACTGATCACATTGCCTTGCAATTGCTCGTACACCAAACATCAGATCAGCAAAAGGGTTAAAAATGTAAACTCTGGCTCCAGACTTCCCTCCATTTATTTCCTGACCTCGGCAAGTTATCCAACTGCTTTATGCCTTAGTTTCTTCATCTATGAAATGGGACTAAAGTAGTACTATACCAGCAAAGTTGTAGTGAGGACCTAATGACTTACTATATGTAAAACTTTTAGAACTGCATGTAGTAACCACTCCAAAGTATGGTAGTTATTTTCATTCTTACTGTTATTGTTGCTCTCTGATTCCTGTGTCGTGTGGAAAGACTAGGTGTTTCTGGAGGCCAGGGACATTATCATATTCCTCTTTGCATTCCTCCTAATATTGTGCGGTATATACCAAGGGTCTATAGACATTTCTTGGAGTGTACAGTACCTTATACGTGTAGGGTGCTCTACAGTATACAAAGGCTGGCAACGTTATCGCCCATTTAAACCTTATTACAACCTTGCGAGGTCATTAATATCCCCATTTTACAGATGAAGAAACTGAGAAGTAGATATTAAATGAATTGTCCAGTGTCACACACGGCTGGCAAGTGGCAGAGTCTCTAACTCCAAGGTCAGTGAGAAAGAAGTGCAGGGATGCCAGAAATTCAGAAAGTTTTCTTTTCTGGCCCAGGTAACTACCCTTTCCCCTTCCACTTCCTTCTTCTTACTGCCAAAACATAGACATTCAGGACTGTGCAAGCTGGAAAAAAAGAAAAAGGAGGTTTCCATTCTCCTAAGAACTGATTTCAGGAGAAGGTTATTAATACAAGATATCCTCGGCCGTGACCGTGGCCTCTTCTATCTTGGTCTTAATCTCCGGGAGGGGAATCTGACTGATGGCCACCACAACCAAGTTAGTGGCGTGGGCTGAGGCGCTGGCCACGCAGATCCAGAACGACTCTTCATACTCTTCCTCCACCACCACAAAGCGGAAGAGTTTCTCCTGGAAGTTGGCGATTCGTTCTGTCAGGTCGTGAAATTTTACCGCGGCCATGAAGCTGGCGATGGCCAAGGCCACGACTCCGCCTGAAACCCAGAAAGGACACCCTCATGCACAGCTCTCTTCCTTGCAATTCAACCACTAGATGTGAGGTGGCTTTTCTGTGGCACAGGCAACAAACTTGCGGTGTAAAACACGCTTAGGGCAACACAAATCTTAAAATGCTTTTAAAAGCAGCAGATAATCCACCGTGTGAGGGGCGAGAGGTGTGGGAATAAGCTTCCTATCAGATCTACTTTGAGTCTCAACCCCGCCACTTATTCCCTTACCCAGGGCGGGGCAGGGTGTGTGTGTGCACATTTGGATAAGCTCAGTCTCTAAGTATTTCAGCCTGTGTATGTAGACCTTGAGGCTTCTGAGGGAAGAGACAAGAGCATCTTACTGGGCAGATTGGGGGAACAGAACGGAGGGCTAGACTGTTCTCTCCTCCTCAGTTATCCTCTTTCCAAGCTTAATGATAAGAGGAGATAAGAGAAGGAGGAAAGGAAAGGAGAGAGGAGAAAACGGGAAGGATTCCAAACTTCATGTCCTTCCCTACCTATTGCTTCAGACTTTGACCCTCCGGGTTCCCTCTGTTTCTCTTTCTCCATCTTTCTCTCTCTCTTTCTCTCTACTTTTCTCCTGCCCTGATTTTAATTAATATTTAAAAAACACATTTATTATGCCCTTTGTTTAGATCATTACTTCTTATTGAAGAAAATTTGGACGCCAGAGAAAATCACAAAGATGAAAAGACAAATATGCTTTTTTCCTAAAAGCCAAATATAAACACTTTGAACATTTTAGTATATTTCTTTACATTTCCATCTCTTTAACAAAATTAGTATTAGGGTACCCTTACTGCTTTACACTTGATTTTCTTCCCTTACCTGAATGTTTTTGCATGTTGTTAAATATTCTGTTAAAGCACCACTTTAAGCTGTGTATGACGTTTTATACTAGCGACACACCTAATTATTTTAAGTTTAATTAAGTGTGACCTAATTTCTGGATATCTAGATTGCTTCTAATTTTTTGATATTATAAAGTGCTGCAGGAAACTCCTTTTAATGTACATCTTTTGTGCTCTTTTCCTGTTATTTCCTTAGCATAAATTAATGTTTGGAATTGTTTAATCAAAGGATACTCGTATTTTTATGCCTTTTGAGAGTAAAGTTTTGTCAAATTGCGTTTTTAAAAATTCTCTTGTCAATAGAGCTTGAGAGTACTGTCTCTCTGAGGAAGGGAATTGACAGAGATAAGCATTTATTTCAAAAGCAGGATTGAGCACTTTCTACATGCCAACCACTGTGAGCATTCAGGCAGAGATAAGCAAGTCTATATGGGAGTGAGCCACGTTTATAAGAAATTCTACAGGATGGCCACAGTCTGCAAACATAGGCAAATACATAATAATTGATTTACTGACATTACATTCTAATGCATGATATAACAACATTACTTGTTTCTATACTTTATGGTCATCCTGTATAAAGTAAAAGGTAGTGAGGGGTTATTGCCATCAGGATACCTTGACCATTTGACCTGGGTTTTCTGAAATCATTCTTGGGATTTTGTTACTTTCATTACAGGTGATTTTTTCAGTGCCGAACTCAATGTGAATTAATTTCTGTATATCAGATACTCTCCCAAATCAACACGCACACACGCGCACACACACACACACACACACACACACACACATACACTCACACACATCTTTTGTCTTGGTTTTTGTCTTGAAAATAGGTCACAGTGGTCATAGATGATTAAAGAAAGGACAAAAGGCTTAGACTCAGTTATACCTGGGCTGGAATCCTGCCTCTGTTACTCATCATCGTGTGACTTGGGTGCATCGTTTAACTTCTCTGAGCTTCAGGTTCTTCACCTGTAAATCTGGGTCTAATAATACCGCCTCATAGAGAGGTTGTGAGGTTTACACGAAATAAGGCATGTAAGCCCCCCAGGTCCCTTCTCTTCTGTCCTTTGTGAGGTTCCTTCAGAATCACAGCAGCAGTCCCACGTCCTCGCTCATCCCATGGTCCCCTCTTCTTCACCCACAGCTCTCTGTCTTCTCTCTTCTCTCATCCCGACCTCTGTTCACTGCCCTAAGTCCTCAGCCACTCATGCACGCTCATACTTCAGTTCCTTATGCTGACAGAGATTCTTCAACTTTTAGTAAAAAGGATATTCCTGCCCATCAAGGAAGTAACAGACCCAGGGAAGTGAAGGCTGAGGTGGGGCATTTTAATTCCTTCATGCCTTCTGCCCACCTACTTGGAACTCAGCCTCCTGAGGGCATGGACAGGAATCTGTCTCCCCAGGGGTCTTCCTTACCTGCGAGAACGTTCCATAGACAGATGCCCCCGGGGCCGTTGACTGCCCGGTACGGAACCTGGATCATGTTGAGAATGGCAAAGCCCATGCTGACCAGAGCCAGCGCCAAGGCCAGGAAGAGGAGAAACAGAATTGTCACGTGGAGGCCTGCATTGAGCTCCTTCACCAGGTGTGGGAAGACTGGGGAGAGAAGACACAGCCAAGATGTCAGCCTCAGAGCTTGGCTCCAGTTCGTACGTCCCAGGCTTGCTTACCGTGAAGGCTTTAGCAGAGGGGAGTGAGGGCAAGGCAGCAAGTGCTGGGTTTTCAAAAAGCAGGAGACTTCCTGAGATGAATTCATGGCCCCCAGATTTACCACTTATCAGTTGGCCAACAATCTTCGCTTCCTTGGGTGGCTGCAAAATCAGAATGTGCCCCAGCTGGGCATTTAAGTTGAATCGGCCTCGCAGCTCTGGGATCTGGTGTGAGCTAATCCATACAAGCTCCAGATGGTGTCGCTTTAGCAAAGGAGGCTGGCAAGAGAGTCAGTCAATGAAGGCTGGTCGATCACAGAGCTTTCATCTGGGTCACAGAGTAGCCTTCATTAAATCAGAAAGGTAGAAGCGGTCTCAGGTATATCATGAAGAGTATAGAGGGGTGTAGCAAAGTGAAGCCTAGATCCGGCATCCAAAGTTCCAGGTTCAGATCCCAGCTTTGCTGATTTGCCACAATTATAAAATATTTAGGATCATCTAAACCCTACTTCTGCTACCCATCTTACAATATTGAGGGGGTCAAGTGAAGGGCATAGGAATAATCATAGTCCCCACTTTGTGGGCACTAATGCAAAGCTAGGAGCATCATTTTGGATTCCCCATAATGATTCAGTAAGATAGACATTAATTCCCTGTGTATGATGGGCATGTAATTCTCATGTTGCACTTTATTAGAATATTAATTTGCCATATTAATGTGGCAGGATAATTTAGTGAAATATTAATTTGGATTTGTCTTCTCTATATTTCTCTCTATGTGAAGATTAAATAATATATCATAGTAGCGTGTTTAAATATTGTCTAGGAAAGAGTTCGTTCTCAAGATGGACAACTGTGGTTGTTGCTGTTATTTTACCCTCTGACTTGGGAAAAGTCATGTGACTTCTCAAGCCTCAGTTTCCTCATCAGTATAATGTGGATAGTAATAGTTGCATAGGAGTTGAGTGTAATCAACATTTACCGAGCACAGTCAGGGGCCAAGCCCTTTACGTCTGTTATCTCATCCAATCCTTGTGACAAGGATATGAACTAGATTTTATTATAAACGCCCTTGCCCACAGTCTTGGAGACGCTAAGTTCCTTGTCTTTGGGCAAGGTGATCCTGAACTCTATCTAGGACCAAAGTCCTATATATCACATGGTGTATAGAGTTTAGAGTCACTGATTTCAGTTATTGTAAATGAATGATTTAAAATGATGAAAGCTAAAAAACTCCTGGGCAAACCCCTTCCTCTGCAACTACTCCAAAGTTTCTACTGAATACCTCCTGGTCAAATCTGGGTCCATCTTGTAAATTCCAACCTCCCTGCTTAATTACTTGATACAACTGACCAACCCGTCTTTGGCCCCAGTTGGGAGCCAGGACTCAAAGCTTTCCAGGTTCCACTCATTCCCTGACCCCATCCCGCTCTGGCTCCTTTGCTGGCTTACCTGCCCATTTTTATTCATGGAAGGCTGGTGTCTCCCAAGCCCGAGAACAAGAATTTTTGTACTTCTTCCTTTGAAGTGTCCTTTCCACTCAGAAGTGTCCAGACACTCCACAGTTATGTCTTCAGTTCTGATCTAGCTTTCTTTCCAGTTCTGTATTTCCATGTATATTTATCTCTGTGTGGTTATCTCATCAGCATCAGAAACTTTACCCCAGAAAATGAACTCCTTCCCGCAGGATTTTTTCTGTAGGACTTCTCTCTTCCATTTCCTGCCCTTACATTTCAGTGTCCTTTAGATTTTTTTTTTTTCATTGCAAACTCGCAGCACTTTTTCATTCCAAACATGGTAGCTTATGACTGATTACCTAATTGTTTCATAATCCTTTCTTGCCATGCAGCCCTTAGGACACATGACCAGCATAATAATCCTCACCAAACACTTAAAATAGAAAATCATCACCTGTGTGATTGGGAAAGATCAAAAGGTTTGCTAATACACCATGTTAATGAAGGTGTAGGCAAGGAGGCAGTTGTTAAAACTTGTAGGGATATTAATCCATACAATGTCCTTAGAGAGCAATTTGGCAACATCTATCACAGCAATTTCATTTCTAGGAAAAGCACTCCCAAGTGTGCTCAAAGCTGTATATATCAGATATTCATTACAGCAGCAAAAGATTGGAGAAAAAACCAAAACATGAGTCAATAGGAGATTGATTTAATAAATTAAAGCACGATCACACAAAGCAACTTATAAAAAGAGTGAATCATATCCATATAATGATATGAACCCATCTCCAGGTGTGATTTAATAAAAAAATCGAGAAATAACCATATTATGATGATGGGGCGAGGGGATTTGGGGCATATGGAGTGATATGGAGAGGGATGGTGAAAGAATACCCAATCCTTAGCTTCAGCAGTAGGAAATGTATTGACTATATTAAAAAAAAACAAATCTTTACTGGCAAAGGGCTGAATCTCATTCAGCCTCCACAATCATGGGCCATACTCCAAGGCTCTAGATCTCCCAGTTAATTGAGATTTTATTATTTTTTACATATGTCATTATTTAGAAATTCAAATCTTTCCTCACGCGTTTTCATACATCAGTTCCTTCTATTAATAATTTCTTTAAGGGGTGACTCTACTTTTGCTCTTGTCACACAAGTGCCATCCCAGAAGACCTGTTGCCTGCTTGCCTTTCATATTTGTACCCAGTTTCCAAAAGTTTGAGACACGTCTGACTTAAGGATTACATTTAAGTTTCCAGCTTGAAATCCATGACCATAAGAGCATATGATCCATGGTGACAAGTGACAATAGCTACACATATTGAGCGCAGACTGTGTGCCAGCACATATACACTTTCTCTCTTTCACTGCTCACGGCAACCTTCTCTCACGCCTACAGATGCGTAAGTTAGAGTCTTAGAAATGAGAAGTTAAATAGCTTAGTCAGTTCACCCAGCCAGGAAGTGCTGGCTTCAGGATTTTGCCGCAGGACCTATTGCCGGAAAATCAGATAACTTGGATAAGCAAAGATTTAAAAGTTTAATCCTAGTACAACTGGAGGTCTAGAGGTCTTATTTTGAATTTGAATAAATATTCTTATGGTGTACGTATTAAAGCTAACTCCTCTGAATCCCAGAAGTGATTAATCATCCTGTCAGCAACTCAAATTAGATAACGATCTAATTATTAAGTAATTTGTTTGCTCCCTACTCCAGAGAAGTCCAGCAGTCCCTTTTGCCCCAGCAAGGCAAAAATTAATTTTAAAAAAGAAATAATTGATAAATTGGATTTCACTAAAATGAAAAAATTCTGCCCTGTGAAAGACAATGTCAAAAAAATGACAACACAGCCACTGCAATGGGAGAAAAGAGTTGCAAAAGACACATCTGAGAAAGGACTGTTATCTAAAATGGACAATGGTAAGAAAAGCCTGAGATTTGAAGTCAGATCCAGGTCTGGCTGTTGATGGAATGCTTGGGGGTGGGAGATGAGGGGGGAACCAGTGAATTAAAAATTATCAAGCACATACTATGTATCAAGCACCACATCAGGTGCTTTTACAGAAATTATTTCATTTATTGATTTCTCTGATCCCCAATTTCCTCATCAGTAAAATGGGCATAAATAAAATCTCTCCTCTAGCGCAGAGTGGGTTGAAGGAAATGAACAAAGAGGTGACAGCTTGAGACATTAATGTGTTTCTGCCCAGTGCTCATTTACTGCCTTTCTCTTTCCCAGATGGAAAGCTTCTGGAGGGCAGACACTCCTCTGTTTAGTTTATCCCTGTTTTCCTAAAAGCGCCAGGCCCATAAATACAGTACAGCTGAGTATGTGAACACTGCTAAATTAGCGTTTGTCCCTTTCTTTCCCCAGCCGCTCAAACTGCTAGCTTGATTTGTTTTTATTTCAGAAAGTCTGGGTATAAAAAAGCATCTTAATTATGATTATGCTGTATAGTTCTCTGCTTTTCTCCATGATTGGTTTGGAAATTGACTCTCCTGGGTGATTCTAGGGGAGACCCCTATGAAGGTGCGAATTGAGGCTGTTTGTCCACGAGACCCAATCAAACTTTCCTACTCCAGTTTACAAAGCACTTTCATACCCCCCTTCTCCGCTGATCTGGGCCCTGGGAGCAGGGATTTTTTTTTTTTTCTTTCTTTCTTCGGAACAACAGTGACAGTAGCAGGAAAATCCTGATTCCAACTTGGGGTTTGGGGGCTCTGATACACCCCATAGCTGCCTCACACAAGTAGGTCGTACTGGCTCTAGGAGCTGTACATCTAAAGGCAGAGAGACTCACCTCTGAGGCTAGAGAATGTGGTAACAGACGCGGTATCCCTGGGTGGCATTGGTGTAAAACCAGCCAAAGCCAGGAGGAACCTGGCCCCAGCTCCCGGTGCAAGTTTTCAAAAAGAATCACATCATGGTTATACACCCTCCTCTGGGACCCCACCCAGGGCAGCCAGAAATAAAACTTTCCTGAGTATTATCCTGCTCAGAACTAATATTAAAAAGTCCTTTATGATTCTTACACAGTTCTGATGTTTCAGAGAGCAGACCACGTTAGATGAACCCAGGGGGCTTTTTCCCATAGTCACCCCTCTGAGAAGGAAGAGGGAGGAGGGAAAGGAACATGTACTGAGTGCCTCCAGTGGACAAACAGTAAGTGCTCATTTGCTTAGCTTATGGCTTCCAGGGCTAGAGGTAGTTTGCATTTCTGTGAGCTGGGATGGCAGGGGTTTAATTAGCATCACAGTGGAAGGGCCCAGTCTTGTCTTGCCCTCCTTTGGCCTCCTCCTTTCGCAAAGCCTGTCTCTGCTTCAGCTGCTTCTCCAGAAACAGTGCTTGTGCTTGATGACCTCCTTAATTATCCTAGGCCCACCATCTGCCACTTCACACCCTCTGTTAGGGGCTGCATTCTGTACCCAGCCTCAAAAACTGTGTTGAAGTCCTAAATGCCATCATCTCAGGATACGACCTTATTGGGAAATAGGGTCTTTACAGAAGTAATCAAGTGGAAATGAGGTCATTAGGGTGAGCCCTATTCCAGTAAGACTAGTGTCCTTATAAAAAAGGGGAAATTTGGACACAGAGACAGTCATGCACAGAAGGAAGACCATGTGAAGAGACTTAGGAAGAATGCCATGTGTAGAGTGGAGTAATGTTGCCACAAGCCAAGGAATGTCTGGGGCTACCAGAAACTGGAAGAGGCAAGGAAGACTCCTTCTCCTAGAGGTTTCAGAGGGAGAACGGCCCTGTCAACAACCTGATTTTGGATTTCTAACCTCTAGAACGGTGATAGAATATATTTCTGTTATTTAAGCCACCCCATTTGTGGTACTTTTTATGGCAGCCCTAGGGAACTAACACACCCTCCCAAATGACCCCTCAGTCGTTTCTGACAGGAGCCATCCACCTGCATCCTCCCGTCCTGGAGAATTCCCATCCATCCACCACCTCCCCTACATCCAAAATTTGCTGAATTCCGGGAGAAGAGTAAAGACTATTAGGGTAACACGCCGCCTTGGGAAAGTTGCCAGTCACAGATTCCTGAGGGAACAACACACACACAGTGGAGGGTGGGAACTTTAGGGTAAGGCCGACCAGCGTTGGGGACTGGCTCTGGCACTCAAGGCTCTGTGACCCTGATCAAGTTGCTTAACCTCTCTGAG
This sequence comes from Lipotes vexillifer, assembly GCF_000442215.2. NCBI lineage: Eukaryota > Metazoa > Chordata > Mammalia > Artiodactyla > Lipotidae > Lipotes > Lipotes vexillifer. The sequence continues at coordinate 1,515,825 of NW_006775205.1, read as the reverse complement.
CCTCATTCTTCTATCTGGCAGGTTTGTGGAAGATTAGTATAGCATAGGTCACATGTCTGGCATCTTGTACATGAACATTCAGTATAAATGAGTTTAAAAGTACTTTATTGATATTCATTCAACCAATGTTTTTGAATGTGTGCCAGGCACTGTTCCAGGGGCTTGGGATCATCAATGGACAAGATCCTTGCCCTAATGGCACTATATACCAAAGGGGTGGAGACATAATAAATAATAAACATAACAGATAAATAAATGATCTAGTGTGTAAGAAGGTGGTTATGATGGTAACGTGGTATATCATGCTATATAATTACATAATTATATGGGTTATTTTTATTATGTTCCCTGAGCACTGGCTTGCTTATTAAAGTCTCTGGAGTATTGCTGCTATTGAATCTATTGCTCCCTTGTTCAAGCTTTGGAACTTCCTTCGTGAGGTTTGTTAATTTCAATTCCCTAAAACTTACACAGTACTATATATAAAGTAATCAACAAGGACCTACTGTATAGCACAGGGAACTTTACTCAATACTCTGTTATAACCTATATGGGAAAAGAATCTGAAAAAGATATTTGTATATGTATAACTGAATCACTTTGCTGTATACCTGAAACTAACACAACATTGGAAATCAACTATACTCCAGTATAAAATAAAAATTAAAAAAAACCCTATTATCTACAATTATTTTAAAAATTGTGTCATTTCCCCCTTTGTGTGTGTGTATTTGTGGTGCTTTTTTTTTTTTACTTAAGTAATTTATTTTTGGCTGTCTTGGGTCTTCGTTTCTGTGCGCGGGCTTTCTCTAGTTGCGGCGAGCGGGAGCCACTCCTCATTGCGGTGCGTGGGCCTCTCACTGTCGAGGCCTCTCTTGTTGCGGAGCACAGGCTCCAGATGCGCACGCTCAGTAGTTGTGGCTCACGGGCCTAGTTGCTCTGCGGCATGTGGGATCCTCCCAGACCAGGGCTCGAACCTCTGTCCCCTGCACTGGCAGGCAGATTCTCAACCACTGCACCACCAGGGAAGCCCAATGTATTTGTGGTTTTGAAACAACCTCAAACTTCAGAAAAATTGCAAGAATGGTACAAAGAAATTTTTTTTTTCCTTCTGAACCATTTGAGGGTAAATTGCCCCTCCAACCCTGAGCACTTCAGGGTCAATTTCCTCAAAAAGGACCTTGTCTTTCACAACCACGATACCACTATCAAAATCAGTAGGTTAATACTGGCATATGACTGCTGTTTAATCCTGACACCCCATTCAAGTTCCACCAATTGTCCCAGTGACAGCCTTTATAGTAAACTGACCCAGCTCAGAACCAAGTACTGCATACAGCTGTCATCATCCCCTTTTAGCATGTCCTATTTCTTTGTTTTATTTTTTTGTTTATTTCTTTAAGTGTGTTTTCAGCTTTTTATGTTATGTTTTTAACAGAGCTTTTCAATATCCCTGGTCCAATTTAATTTCTGGGTAAATATAAATATTCCCAGCGATATTTTTTCTTGCTATACGTAACAAATATATATATCCTTCATGTATATAAATGATATCAATTTGTATCATTATATTTGTCAATGGTTCCAGCTCTCTGTCTTTATACGTTTAATAAGATACCCTGGTCAGGATTCTAAAAACTACAGTTATGAAATATAGAAATCATATAATGAATAAATCCCTTATCCCCTTGCATCTGCATTATGTTGATTAATTATGATTTTGTAGCATACTGTTCTCACCAGCAATCTAATTGTATGAGTCTAAAGATGTGCAGAATATTGCCTTCTTTGTTTCGGTTTTTTCTTCCCAGAAGATCCTTCATAAGCTGGTCTTGGATTCCTGCTCTATCTACCTGCTGAGCAGCTCTGCTGTGACGCTGGATGGCCGCCCGCCTACGTCAGTACCTGCTCACGTTCGTGGACAGCAGCCTTGCCCGAGGTCTCCTTGCCAGGAAACATCCGGGTTGGGCTTTGAACCCAGGTAGTCTGATTCCAGAGCCCAGGCGCACAGCCCTTTTGCTTTTTCACAGACTCTGAAGCTTTTATATAAATAGAAGTGGAAGGTTCATTTCAGCAGGTCGTCTACACCCGCAGGCCACACTGGCTGAGCATACGCAAGTCGTGTGACCCTGGGTCTAAAGTTTTCCGCTGGGCGACCTCAGGCAAGTTTTTAACCTCTCCAGGCCTCAGTGTAGTCCTCTGCAAACTGGGAATGTTAATAATTCCTTCTTTATAAATTTGTTATAAGGCTTAAAAGAGACAAACCATGTAAAGCACTTAGTAGAATGTCTGACACACGTAAGCACTCAATATTTTTAGTGATTATTCATAGAGGTAAACTACAAAGATATACAAATCCCTATTTCTAATGTTTCTATAAGCCTCCACAGAAATAAAAGGTCTCTTCTGGGTGCTGAACAAGAGTACGTCCTTGGCTTACTGTGGATTAAGTCATTATGCCTTAGACTGTAGTGGCACTTGAATTTCGCATTTAGATACAAGCATCCTTACGAATATTTAAAAATAAGTGTTCTAAAGGAGGTTACGTGCCCCCCAGTATACTCACTCGTGAATTGGGACTGGCGGCCCCCAAGCCCGCATTGCCGCACCTTACAACCGCGGAAGAGTCCGTAGTAAATGTCCCCAATGAATTGGACCAGCTCTGGATCTGTGGCATTGACAAGATCAACTCCAGTCTGACAAAGGATTTTCCCACTCAGCCAGTGGGGCACCGCCAGGGCAACGATGATCAGGATAAAGGAGGAGAGGCTGAGTAAAGATGCCAGCCCATACCACGTCTTTTTGAACCATCCAGGCATCCTGGTGGGTGCAGGTCATGCCCCAGGTGTCTGAGCAACAGCGGGGGTCCTTGACATCTTCCAGACACTCGGCAATCCCCTGCTCTAGGGTCAGCTCTTCCAAACACAGTGTTTCAAGATTTCAGGTCCATCTCCTGGCCCTCCCTCAGCGCCTGCCTCCACAGCCCATGTTTACTACAACTGCATTGGAAGTCTCTACAGAGACGTCTTCACCTGACTGGAGTGTACAGGAGTGTGTTACCGAAGGAAGTAACCCTATATCCCCCACTAGACTAAGGTTTCAGCAGAGGGCTTAATTGCTCCTCGTTTCAAGTATTTGAATAACCCTGGTGTGGACCTCTTAATGACAAGGAAGTTATTAGCAGGCATAACCAGGTAGATCTGACTATTAAGAGATGCTAACCAGTCTCAAAAAATGCATACGGTAGAAGGAAAACAAAAATGGAATGATTAGCACTTGAACATTGCCAACAATGCACCGTATCAAATGTTGATCTCTTTGATGCATGCCCTGGAATTTCTTTCTCTAAAATGTCACTGCTGTCAGAATCCCTAGAAGTGTTATTAATACCACAAAATGACCTCTGTTCTCAAGCCTTTTAATTGAAATGTGTAAGCAAGGCTTTATGATTCTTAAATTTATCACTGGGTGAATCTGCTGCGGGTAAAATTGCAGCCTGAGTCAGAGTCAATTTGTGACTGTTGGGGAAACCTGGACCCCAACACTTACAGCCCCCCTTTATCTCCACCCTTCCCCCCTGCCCCCACCTGTTGTGTCACCTGAAATGGGAAAGGAAAGTGTTTTTCTAATGTGTTAGCAAATAATAATCTCCCATCACCCTGCTGGGGTCTTTGTCTCTCCTAAGGGTGAAAATCTGTCTTTTTCTTTTGATTTACTGGCACAAGGAATGAAATATTCCACAATTTCTATCGTATACTGTGGCTTTAAAAATTTAACTTTTAGTCTATTGCTGAATGTCAACTTCACATCATGTGAGACTGGTAACAGTCATTGTCAGTAGCTTTGGGGGCAAAGTGGGGCAGAAGTGGCAGTGAAATTCCTTATTTGGTCACAGAGCTCTGGAGGGAGTTCAGGAGGTTGCCCTGTTAACCAACAGGACTTCTGGGAATCTCACTTGGAGAGCACAGAGGGGCAGAGAGACATGGTGATGGAAATAGTTTTCTTCCCTCTAATGGGGGTTCACTTCTGTGGTCCCTCCGCAATGAAAATAAAGAGTGTCTCCACAGCTTGTGCGGTGTGCAAAGGCTCTTACCGTATGCTTGCTCACCCCTGATGGTGCGGCAACCCTTTGTGGTAGGCAGGGGATGTGCTATTCCAGACATTTCTCTCCTGAGAAAACTGTATGTCAGGGTTGGGGCTCGAGATCAGGCCTTTGAAAGGCAACAGCTGCCTTCATCACAATAACCTTGACATAGCAAATGTTTTTCTGGTAATGAACAACAAAATACTTATAAAAGGCTTAGGAGAGCGCTTGGCACATTAGTAAGTGACCAATAGCATTCGTTATCCTTATTGTAACATGAAGCATGCTTTGAGAAGGCAGGCCATGTGTAATACCTTTGCAACCTATCTCTGCCCCAAATGATGGACCTATGTCATTTTTTGGTGTTTGAGGGGTTAAGCAGTTATCTTTCGAAAAATTCTGCGGGAATCGACGGATCTTCAACAAGCCCATGCTCCTCCAGGCTGAATGGAGGTGTGGTTAGGCAGAACCCTGTTAAAGACTTGGGTTCGAATTCCTACTCTTCTGGGCAAGCGGCTGAGACTCTCCTGTTTCAGTTTCCTAACTTGTCATAGGCTTGCTGCGCACACTAAAATGAAACGGCACTTGGAGATCACTTCTCGCCGTGCGTGGGTGTTTATTTGGGGCTGGGGCGGGGCAGCGGGCGGGGAATGAGGGGGCGTGGCCCTGCTCGCCGAGTGTGGCTGCGCGCTAGGCGGCGGCAGCGGGCTCGGCTCCGGGCGCGGCCGACGCGCGGTCCCTCTTGGCGGGGTAGGCGGCCGGGGCGGAGCGCCACGTTCGTGCTCAGGGGCTTTCAGAGCAGCGGAAGCCGAGCCGGAGGAGCGGGATGGCGGCGGTAGCAGGCGAGACGCGCAGGGTGCTGGTGTACGGCGGCAGGGGCGCGCTGGGCTCCCGATGCGTGCAGGCGTTCCGCGCCCGCAACTGGGTAATTCGGCGGGCTGCGGGCGGGCACCGGGCGGGCACCGTGGTGACGGGCCCAGAGGGGCCTGCCGGTGCAGCGCCGGAGCGCGGTCTGGGAGGAAGCTGGGGGCCCCCGAGCACCCCCAGATATGGGTGCTTGCACATGTATGCACACGTCTACACGTCTGTTCTGTCTCCGAGTGCGTGCGTACCCCGGGGCCCGAGGTGCAGGGCCGTTGCTCTCCAAGGAGAAAGGTTCGGGGGCATGCGGCGGCTGCTCCGTCGGCCTCTTCCAGGCCCGGAAAGTCTGGCATGACTCGAGAGAGAACAGAGATGGAGAAAGAGGTAATGAGAGGGAAGGATCTGGAATCACACTGCTTGCCTGGGGTTACTAGCCCTATGATCATGAACGGATTGCTTAACGTCAGCGAACTTGAGTTTCCCCATCCGTAAAATGGGGAGAATAATAGTATTTATCCCTTAGGGGAGTTATGAAGATTAAATGAGATGAATGGCGTCGTTGTGCATAAATTGTAAATTGCTTGACTCATGGTAAAAGCTATTTAAATGTTATCTGTTATTGATATATATACATATATATTATTGATATATACCTCTGTTCCATTTGCTTGCGTTATATGTGATACTTTGAAGCCCCGCAAATGCCTTTTGTTTTGCAAAGATTACTTCTACTACTTTGCATAATCAGTAGCCGCTCCCCAGAAAGCAGCAAGGAAGAGACGAGGTTGTCGCAGAGCTTGTGGCGGGGTCAGGGACCCTGACCCCAGCAGCCACAGGGCTCCGCGTGCACGCCCACAGTTTCTTCTTGCTGCAGCTGTTTCTTACTCAGGGACCCCACTCTGGGGAGCTTTCGTGGGTGTTTACTTAGCAGCAGCCTGAGCAAGGGTGCGCTGGGACCAGCGAGTAAGGGTGCCAGGGTTTTCTTCTTATTCACAGTCTGGTATAGGAATATGCTTTGAAGGATTCTAAATACATCACCTTCCCACCGTTTACCTGTCTTGGGGTATCTTCCCAGGTCTGCAAATGGGAACATTTAAGGACTGCCAGCCAAAGGCCAAGCACTGTGCTCCTACATACTCTTAATTTCCTTTACTCTTTCCTGTAACTTTAATACAGGGCTCCTGTATCCACCTACATTATAGATACAAGGGCTGTGCTTCCTCCCGGTGGGGGCACTTTGGCCCTTTGACTTGGTGAATCTGCGGAGCTGATTTACCTGTGACTGTCCTGTCTTTCTCTGCCTTTCTTCCTGGGGGCTCCGGGAGGGTGGGGATAGAACCTTTTCTTTGTCTCAGTATCCCCCATGGCTGTGACACAGAAGTAGTGAGTGTTTTGAAAGGATGCTCTGTTCTTCAAAGCTTGTGGTGGAGATGCTTATCTCTGGGACCTTCAGACTCCCGGACCTTGGAGCTTTCTGAGTAAGAACCATGTGTCACCTGTGCCAGCAGCTGTAGAATCTTACATTTCATTTACTTCTCACACTAACACCGTTCATTGTTGACAACCCCCCATTTTACAGGTGAGGAACCTCTGCAGAGTGGGTGAACGAGAAAGCCGCTATAGGGCAGAACCAGGATTCAAAGCCTGATCTGATTTCTGAACCCACAGTCATCCCTTTATGCTCTGGGACAGTGGTCAGAAAACTCCAGTTCTCCGTGGGTTGAATCCTGCCTGGCACCTTTTTTCATAGAGCCCAAGAGCTAGAAATAGTTCCCCATTTTTATTTATTTATTTATTTTTTGCGGTACGCGGGCCTCTCACTGTTGTGGCCTCTCCCATCGTTGCGGAGCATGGGCTCTGGACGCGCAGGCTCAGCGGCCATAGCTCACGGGCCCAGCCGCTCCGCGGCATGTGGGATCTTCCCGAACCGGGGCACGAACCCGTGTCCCCTGCATCGGCAGGCAGACTCGCAACCACTGCGCCACCAGGGAAGCCCAGTTCCCCATTTTTAAATGGTTGAAAAGAAATCAGAAGAAGAGTAATATTTTGTGACATGTGAACATTATATGAAATTCATAATTCAGTGTCTGAAGTTTAATTGGCGCACAAGCCACGCTCATTCATTGATTCATTTACTGTTGTCTGTGGCTGCTCTCCAGCTATAATAGCAGAGTTGAGTAGTTGCAACAGAGGTTGTATGGCCAGCAAAGCCTAAAATATTTACTCTCTGGCTCTTTACAGAAAAGGTTTGCAGACCCCTGGTCTAGGGGGTCTCTGCACGATCAGGGTTTGGCTTTCAGAGGTGAGAGTGGAAGAGGAAGAGGTGTTTGGGGGCAGAATGGGCTAGCCTGGGGCTCATTGGGCTAGCCTGGGGTAAATATTTATATTTACCCCAGGAAAGGTTGCTAGATCCTTTCTCTAGGAGGTTTTCATGTAAAGCCTCTTATGTGCCTCCACTCCCCGAGTTCCTGGGCATGGATCTTTAACAACTGACTGTCTCTTGACCGAAGCTGTTTTCTCCTTGATCCAGTGGGTCGCCAGCATCGACGTCGTGGAGAATGAAGAGGCCAGTGCCAGCGTCCTGGTTAAAATGACAGACTCGTTTACGGAGCAGGCTGACCAGGTAAGTCTAGAGAAGGCCCTACCGCGCATGTGGTAGGGGAACGCTGGGGATAGGGTTCCGCCGGCTGTGTGCTCTTCCTTTTTTTCAGGTATTATTTCTCTAATTATGAAAGCCATTTGTGCTCATGGAGGGAAATTTGGAAAAAATGAAAAAAAACCACAAAGATAAATAGCCCATAATTCATGTCTAGTTAGCTCACTAGTTAGTTCACACTTTGGCCCATTTTCTTGTCTTACAAACTATGCATACTATATGTTACTAGTTTTACAAGTTGAGATAAATTTCGTATTTTATATGTTATGGTCAGCTTTTTTTTAAAACTTAACCTTTAACTTACTTATTCAGATCACTTAATAAAACCTGTGTTGACATGTAATTTTTCTTTGTGTGGATTGGCCACAGTTTGTTTAGTTTGCACTTAATTATACATTTAAGTTTTTTGCAAGGTTTTTTTTTTTTACCATTATCAAGAATACTGTGGTGAACTTCTTCGTCTCTATCTCTGATTATTTATTTAGCATACATTCTGAAAAGTGGGCTCCCCCTGTTCAAAGCAAGAATACTAACAAAGCAGGTTGTTTCTAATTATAAAATTATAGGCTTACTGTAAAATAAGAAGTCAAACAAAACTATACAAATATATAGGTAAATTGTGAAATACCCCTTTTTCTCTCTGTGATAGTGTCACCTCCCCCTGCCCAGAAGGAAGCACTGTTAACAATTTGATGGGTATCTTGGTATAAATATCTGAGATGCTCTTAAGCGGTTCTGCCTTTCTGAAAGAGCTGTTCCCACCAACTGCATGAAGATGTGCTTTATATGGTTCTCATGCCAACCCTCAGCTATTTCTTATAACAGATTTTTAAAATTTTAAAAGTAGTGCATGTGTGATGTAGAAAATACAGTAAAGCAGAAAGGAGAAGGAAATGATTTCTGTTCTCACGATGCAGTTAATATTTTGTTATATTTTCTGACAGTCCATTTCTCCAAACATATACACATATAAATCTAAAAATTTTTTAAAAACCCTGGGACTTCCCTGGTAGTCCAGTGGTTAAGACTCTGCGCTTCCACTGCAGGGGGCCTGGGTTCGATCCCTGGTTGGGGAACTAAGATCCTGCATGCTGTACAGTGTGACAAAATACCCCAAAAAGCCCCAAATAAATTATGACTATACTGTAACTGCTCATTTGCTCTTCCTAAAGCATCAGTTTGACATAGTTTAGAATGTAGGAAACCAGCTGACTTATTCCAAAATGTAGATTTTTGTTGTCCTTACTTTTTATAATATGCTCTCAATGTTTTCTATATTTAATGATATTGTCTTTAATGGACCTAATAGTAAAACTTGACGTGGCTTCGTTGTGTGTTAGATACCATACTAAGTGCCGTATTTGCATTTGCATTAACTCAATCTCTGTAAAACAGTTTCTCATTTTATCTTCCTTTTAGAAATGAGGAGTCTGAGGCATAGAAGTCCCTGGTGTTTGCTCAAGGTCAAAGCTAGTAGGTGGCAGAGCTAGGATTTGAACCTGGGCAGTGGGGGTTTGATGTCTGTGCTCTTAATTGTACCTTAAGTTGATTCTCAGCAAAATAGCTTCATGTGAATAAAGTAATGAAAACTAAAACCAAATGCTAGGAAGGCATCTGGGCTTGGATAGCAGCAGCTCCTCCAGACGTGGTTCTCTGTAATCAGCGTCTCTCCTGCTCCTTTAATTGCAGGTTTCTGATGTCTGTATCCCTTTTTGAATGTGAAGTTGTCCACATCTGAGTCTTGACCATAACAGTGCATCTTTACGATGAAGATTGGGAAATGCCTTCGTTATTATAAGCTTAGCTTTTAAAATCTTTAACCCCTCCTGTAGGAGACTCTCTCATCCCCCAGTCGCTCAATTAAGAATTTCTGGACAAAAACATGACATCCAGTTTTTGTTTGTAAAGCTCCAGAAGAGGAAGTTCAATCCTAATACACGTAAAATTGGCCCCCCTGGATTGGAAATTCACGATGACAATGATAAGATGAAGAAATGAGACAAGTACTAAATCTTTAGAAGACTATTGGGCAGAATGCAGAATTTAAGGGGAAGGAGTTTTAAAATGCCTCGTTTTAATTTTATTATAAAAATAAAAGACAGAGGTTGTAAAAAAACAAATCAAGCAGGTGCATTGTTGGTAAGGGCTCCATGCTTCCCTAAAAAATAGAGAGCACAGGTTGTGTGCCTGTACAGTGGTCAGGGGAAATGATCCAATTTCCTGCAGCTGGGATCTGGGCTCTTGGCAACAGGGTGTGGCTTAGAAATCAAGGGAGGGGCAGCTGGGGAACCAGGGTAACAGGTGAAAGGTCAACAAAAGCTAAATCAGGATTAGGTGAGATACTTACCAAGGGATATTCAGGAATCTTCTTAAAATGAAAGCTTTAGGTATAGAATGTACAGAGAGGAAAGATTGATTTCCATTGCTAATGCAGTCTCTTTGGAAGAGTAATTTTTTTTTTTTTTTGGCTGGGCCTCATGGTTTGCAGGATCTTAGTTCCAGGGATTGAACCCGTGCCCCGCGTAGTGCAAGTGCGGAGTACTAACCACTGGACCGCCAGGGAAGTCCCTTGAAAAAGCAATTTAAGGCTCGGAAATAGTTAGGGAAAGCAGTCAGAGACTGAAATGTTACTGTTGGGAGAATTACACCATTTACACTTAACACCATTGTGTTAAGTCTTAAGAAGATTGATCTTAACAAAGCTATTGAGAGGCTGTGGTCCTTTCAGCCCTTCCAGAAAAATATGGTATAGTGGTGAGCATAGATGCCTTCCAGAAAAATATGGAAAAGGGTCATGGGTAATGACCAGGATTGTCTGTCTTGTCAGACTTTTGTTTTAATAAATTGTAACAGAAGGACATGTATATGTTTTCAACACTTTAAACATTTTAATCAGACAGAAATAGAGAATTAAAATGAACCACCATGTACTCATTATTTACCAACATTTTGCTGTTGACTATTTTTTATTGCTTTTTAAAAAAAATAATTTCTCTTTGGCGTTTTTTTCTTGGAGTTGCAGTTAATGGGATACTTGTATTCCAAGGAGAGTGGAATTGATTATTTCAAATTATGATTCTGTGATTTGCAAAGAAAGTTGGCAAAGAAGTATACCAGAAGGCTAGCTGTAGGCAGTGAAGCCCTAGGTGATTTTTTTTTAAACTTTTCCTACTTTATTTATTGTTTTATTCCAGGGATGCATATGTCTTCACCCTTTAGATGTTCAGAAGAAGACTAGGTTGCTTTATAAAAATCACACTGAAATGTAGTCAAGCTTCACTATCCAAATGTCCATTATAAATTGGTCCTGCATCTTATTTTCAAAGTATTAATTGCCAGGTACTGTGAACTGACTTAAAAAGGAGTGAAAAATAAATGGAGGTGATTGTAAAGATGTCAGCCTGTTGAGGTTTACCTGACTGTTTGTGCATCTTCCCAACCCTTTTATTTCAGGTGACTGCTGAGGTTGGAAAGCTCTTGGGTGCAGAGAAGGTGGATGCGATCCTTTGTGTGGCTGGAGGATGGGCTGGGGGCAATGCCAAGTCCAAGTGTGAGTCCTTTTCTGAATTAGTCATTTTGTTTTTCTCTTTGTCCAGGTGCGTGGGGATGGGTCTATACTAGGTGTCAGGTCAGATGTTTTCCTGTATGTCTCCCAGAAGCTTTACCATAGCTGTGAGGTAGGGATCAACACCCCGTTTTACAGATAAAGAAAAAACTTCCCATAGAAGGGGGTTAGGGCAGAGGGACCCTGAGATTGACATTTAAAAAGGAGACAAAATGAAATCAGCATTGTTTCTACCCCAGTCTTTCAGGGCTTATTACTGGGAGTTGGGGGATGTGAACAGAATGGAGAGATCATTCTGAAGGTCAAAAGGACTCAAAACTGAGCTTTTGTTAAAGCTGAGTATATTTTCCATTTTTTATTATGAACATTTTCAGATACACAGAAAAGTTGAAAGAACAGTTCAACGCACACCCTTATGTCCTCCGTCTAGATTCAATCCTTGTTAACATTTGCTATACTTGCATTCTCTTGCTTTCTTACATGTGTGTCCTCTGTGTGTGTATTTTGTTGTTGTTGATCATTTGAAAGTAATGACACTTCACTATATTTCAACATGCACCTCCAGAGATGAAGCTGTTCTCCCACATTATCGTAATACCATTCTCATACCTAAGAAAATTAACAGTGATTCTATAAGTTTAATAGTATCAGCTTATGTTCTGATTACCTCAGTTTATTCCATATCTTTCATAGTTGTTCTCTCTAAATTTGTTCCAGTCAAGGTTTATGTACTGCATTTTATTGTTGTTTTTAGTCTCTTAATCTAGAATTTTTTTTTTTTTTTTCCTGTGACAGACTTGGCAGGTCCAGGGCAGTTTTCATATAGACGGTCACCCACACTGAATTAGTCAAACTGTTTCTTTAAGGTATCATTTACCTTGTTCCTCTGTCCCTGGTATTTCCTGTGAACTGGAAGGTAGGTCTAGAGGCTTGCTTAGATTCAGGTTAAATATTTTGAGGTGAGAATGCTTCCTGAGTGATGTGGACTTCACACTGCATCACATAGGGACCTTACCATGTCACATGGCCTTCTCCATCCAGAGTGATGCCAAATTTCATGCTTGGTTAAGGTGGCAAGCTGATAGATTTCCATCATAAAGGTTCATTTTTCTGTTTGCAATTATAAGTGACCTATGAGATAGTACTTTTGCATCGTGTATGAATATCCTGTTCCCAAACACCTTGAGAACCCCAAATTCCCAAAACCTAATGTTATAAGCATCCATTGGTAATCTCTACCTGAGTCAGTCATCCCATTGGAGATTGGAAAATGGTAGTTTTCTAATTCTGTCATTCCTTCTACATTTATCAGCCAAAGCCATTTAAAAAGGAGTTGATTTTCTGTGAACCACACTTAAATGTGAAATTGGTATTTTGTGTGGTGATCAGGTTGGCAAAACACCCTGATGGCCTTTTGTGTATTTTGGTAACAAGAAGTGATAAATGTGGGTCCATCCTTTTTTTTTTTTTTTTTGTAGTTCTTTTTAGCAGGGAAATGCAGTACCTTGGTTGTCACCTACTGAAGACCCCTCCTCCTGTATCAGGAGGTCTCTGTTTCTGGGTCATGGGTGCAGCTTCACTGGGTTCTGTGTGTCCTGTGAGGGAGGAAGGGGACAACTGTTCAGCTAGTGATGTGACACTCCTTACCACTTATTCCTCTTCATGTCTCTGGAAGGCCAGAGGGTTAAAACAACTGCAAAATGGTTGTTATTTCAGCTTTCTTTTAAAGAGTCTTTAAAACTGGCATTAAACTTACAGCCATAAAAAAATGTAGCTCCATAAAAGCCCTCTTTATGTCCAGATGGTAATAGTCCCTGAGATTTTCATCACAGATAAAACCTGACTTAGATATATAGGTTCTAATTATAGATCTAATGCCCTTTATAAAGTAGGACAGTGTTTGAATTAAAGCCAGTCCTGCATATTTGTCAACAGTCCTCATTTATTGGCTGACGTTTACCAGTTTACAGGTGAGGAAGTTGAGACTCAGGTGATCGCGTGGCCTGGATTCGAACCCGTGTCTCTGACTGCAAGCCCTGGGCTGTTTGTATTAGATCTCCTTGTAGACACAGAGTGGCCGTGAGGGCTTCCTGGAGTGTCGGGCACCATGAGTCGAGCTCACCTGTCATTTTCTTCCCTGTGAATGCTCACCTCATGTGTTTCTTTGCTCAGCTCTCTTTAAAAACTGTGACCTGATGTGGAAGCAGAGCATGTGGACGTCGACCATCTCCAGCCACCTGGCCACCAAGCACCTCAAAGAAGGAGGCCTCCTGACCTTGGCAGGGGCCAAGGCCGCCCTGGATGGGACTCCAGGTGAGCCTCCATTCCCCTGTCTGTGAAATGGGGATGCTAATACTTGCTTGCTGGCGTTGCTGGACACTTCCGTGAGATGAGGACTATTAAAGCCCTTTACCCTCTCAGGTGCTTTACAGTTTGATGGATTTTGCTTCCTTTTAGACCCAAAGTTTTTTAGAGGAAGAACTCCTGATCTTTTCATTTGCATTGTCCTCATGTTCGCGGTGGTGAAGGACCGCTGTAGTCTGGCAGCCTCTCATCTTGTTTATTTATCTGTGATGCACCCAGGGAATGAATGGTGCTGCAGTAGCTATCAGCTAGGTAATAGTCACATTGTGTTCACGTGTCCCAAGGATAGTGTGAGCTGCAGAGCGAGAGACGCTGAGGTAGATTCTTCACCCTAGCTGTGTGGCCTAGAACAAATCATTTGTTCTCTTTGACGATATTTCTGCTGTAGTTTCCTTAATTGTAACATAGTGACAGTAATATCTACCTTGAAGAGTAGTTATAAGGTGTTAGAGGTATTAATATGTACAAAGTGCCCGGCACATGGTAAGTCTTATTATATATAGTCATTTAATCCTGGGGTAGAGGTCATTATTATCTTTTTCATATTACAGATAAGGAAACTAAAACTTAGGGTAAGTAATTTGTCTGGGTTATGCAAAAAATAAGTTGCAAGTGTACATTGAATTGAAACCCTGATCATTTTTAAATTCTGTGCTTTTTCATTACATCATGCAGATCAAAGTTCCCTTTGCATTTTGTACTCCCTGTGTTAGCTTGCTAGGGTTGCCATAACAAAGTACCGCAGACTGGGTGGCATAAGTATTTTCTCACAGTTCTGGAGGCTAGAAGTTCAAGATCAAGGTGTTAGCAGGGTTGATTTCTTCTGAGGCCTCTCTCCTTGGCTTGTGAATGGCTGTCTTCTCCCTGTGTCTTTGCATTGTCCTCCCTCTGTGTTTGTGTCCAAATTGCCTCTTCTTAGAAGTATACCAGTCATATTGGATTAGGACCCACCCTAATGACCTCATTTTAACTTAATTACCTCCCATCTCCAAATATAGTCACATTCTGAGGTATGGGGGTTAGGACTTCAATATATGAATTTGGCTGGGGGGCACAGTTCAACCCATCACTCTCCCTTTGGGATCGGGCTAAAAGAATTTAAGCAGGGGGTCAGGGAGTTAGCACAGGGAGGCAGAAACTGTCTTATCTCGACTACCTACATTGAACTCTTCTATAAAAAAAAGGGGGGAACTTTTTTGGGATCTCTTTAGTAAGTGGTGGAAACCTTGAGCACCTTTTTCGATTTTAATGTAACTAACTTAACTGTGAGGCTGTTACAAATTAATAATTTCTTGCCACTCATTTTCTTATCATATTTCTCAGCATGTGATCTTACAAGTCCGTGGCTGTTGCAATGATTAAAGCTGTGCATATGTTAGATGCTAGTTGGGTTAAGATCTGATTTTTATTAAAGGTGACATAGAGCAGAGGTACTAGAAAGTAAATAGAGAAATGAGTAATAGTTTGACATTGAAAAAAAACCCTAGGACTGAAAGACTAATTTTTCTGAAGGACAAAACAGTCTTCTACTTTCCTTTGGTATGTAAATATCATTCTTTGCTTATAGTTTCAGATACTGATTAAGACTATGGGATCTGGAACTACACGGGTTGGTTTTGTATTGTGGTTTTGCCATTTAGTTACTGTGCGATATTTGGCAAGTTACTTAACCTCTCTGAACCTCAGTTTTGTCATCTGTAAAATGAAGGTAAAAAGTAATACCTCCTTTATATGGTAGTTGTGACTTGTAAACATCTTAATGGATGTAAATGGTTTAGAAAAGGTATTAGAGTCAGTAGTAAATGTGAACTATTATTATTATTTACTCCAGGCTTACTTTTGCTCAGTTACTCTTGCTTCAGATGTTAATAAATTTGTTCATCTTTCAGCTCGTTAGTTAGATGTTGTTAAACTTATTTGAGTCATGAAATCTTTTAACTGATTCGGACCCCAGAAAAATCTGGGGAAATCGGTGAAAGCAGGTGATGAACAGGCTTAAGAGTCCCTCAAACCCAAGAAGAGTTGTTCAAGAATAGCAAGTTTTTCACTTGGAAAGATACTGAGAAAACTCTCACCCTCCTATGTCCAAGGTTGTATTTGTAGACTGTCCACTGGAGCATAAACTGTATCGAAGTGATGGTGATCACTTTTGTTTACCATTTAAGGATCTGTTTTATGTTTGGAAATCAGCCCTTAGGGACTACACTGATCATTTTGTAATTGGAATGACAGTTTTTATCTTCTTAATGAAATGTACTTTTTTCCATATCTTGCCAGTGATGCCCTTACCCGCATTGTGTAGAATTCTGTGGAATTAAACCATTAGGGCTGCTGGCTGCTGGCTGCTTGTTTCTTTCTTCATCCGATTCCCTGCTTTCATGCTGTTTGAGTGGAATGAAGAGAGAGTCCTTAGGAGTTTGCTGGGGACAGGGGCTGAACGAATGAGATTCATGCACTGGTTTATTTTAATTACTGTTAGATCTTCCCGCCGTTGTTGGCCTCCTGCCCCTAATTAAACAGAGAAGCCAGGTTTGGTGAAATATTCTTCTCGTACTTCTAAATAACTTTTTGATTGATGTGGTTGTTGTTATAGATGATTTTGCTATTTTTATGTGATTACAATGCAAGAAGCCTCAATATATTATTTCTCGTACTTCTAAATAACTTTTTGAAACCTTGACCCTCTTTTGCAATTTGAGGTTACTGTGGAAGCGGTTCAGTGATTGGTTTCTTGGCTGGTCTATGAGCCCCACCTCCGCCTGGACCTCTGATGCCTCCTCAGTTGTTATTCTTTAAACAGCATGCCTGCTGGGGTTTTTAAGGGCACTGCTGACCTTTGGAAGCAGTGGTTTTCCGAAGGTGGAGGGGTGTTGCCAGCAGTTAACCATTCTTTGTTACTGTGATAGCTGCATTTAGTGCACCTACAGCTGGGTGCTGTGGGGAACTTTGGAGAGGAGAGAGATCTCGCTTGCCATGTGTCTGGGGGTTCAGACGGAACCCTGTCCTAATAAGCTACTGTATTCAATATATAGACTGGATAAACAGCAAGGTCCTACTGTGAAGCACAGAGAACCCTATTCAACATCCTGTAATAAACCATAATGGAAGAGAATATTAAAAAAAGAATGTATATAGATGTATAACTGAATCACTTTGCTGCATAGCAGAAATTAACACAACATTGTAAATCAACTATACTTCAGTAAAAGAAGGCATATGCCTTACTTCTGTCGGCAAGCATTTGCTGACTGATGGGAGGAAAGGAGGGCTAATAGGTGGCTTGCATGCCCAATATGTCACAATTGCTCAAATGGTATACTTTATTTTTTTATTTTTTGGCTGTGCTGCGTGGCTTGTGGGATCTTAGTTCCTGGACCAGGTATCGAACTTGTGCCCCATGCAGTGGTAGTGTGGAGTCCTAACCCTGGACTGCTAAGGAATTTCCCCAGATGGTATACTTTAAACAAGGAGTTGGACTCCAGGCCATAGCACTTCTGTTAATTTGGTGGGAAACATTTATGGAAGTCCTACCCTGTCCTGAGCCTAGAATTAAGTACTTTATCCCCATTTTACAGATGGGATAACTGAGGATTAGAAAGGTTTTGAGAACCCGCCTGGATTTCTTTAGTGGTAAGTGGAAGAGGTGGGCTTTGAACCTGCTCAGCCTGACTCTAAAGCCTGCGCTTCAAGTGACTGCTCGGTTTTGCTGACCCATTGGGCACCCAGGGTGGGTGTGTGCAGGCCGCTCACAAGCAGTTGTCGATACAAGGGTTCAGAACTCTTGCTTGGCTTTTAACCTCTCCATTGGCCTCGGTGCGAGTCTGTGTGTGAGCCTGGGCGTATTACTCACCTTGTCCGAGCCTCTGTTTCCTTAGCAATAAAAATAGGATTAACCTCATGGCTTCTGTGATAAATATTAAGTACCAGGCAAATAGAAGGTTATGTCCCTTCCACTTTCTCTCCATGGACGTCCCTGGTTCTCTTTTCCTGTCCTCTTCTGGACCCTGGCGTGATGTTCTTTGGACATACCAGTGGCGGCCAGTGGTCACTGAAATGCTTTCTCCTTATTTCCCAGGGATGATTGGCTACGGCATGGCCAAGGGTGCGGTTCACCAGCTTTGCCAGAGCCTGGCCGGGAAGGACAGCGGCATGCCGTCCGGGTCTGCTGCCATCGCTGTGCTCCCGTAAGTGCTGGGGAGTCTCCCCCACCTCTGCCCCACGGCTGAGAGTTCACATGTGTCCTAGAGTCACTCTACACCAGGGGTGCGTGTGTGCCGTCACCTTGGCTTCTGAAATTCACCAGAGGCCCTGAAGGTACCTGTTTAGGTTTTGGATTATCCTGGGCTTTCCAGAATGGTTGCTTGGCTGATGGAATGGGTCTCTCTTGCCTCTTTCTTGTGTTTTTTCCTTCCCTCTATCTGTCCCTCCCTCCCTCCTTGTTAAAAAATAGTTTACACATTTAATTTTATTATTTGTAGTTCTGTCTTTCAAGTCATTATAAGGTTGGTGTGGAAGAGAGACTGTATTAGGTTTGTGGGATGGGGGAGAGGGAGTCTGGGGAAGAATATGGGAAACTACGGGGAGACGTTTCTGGAGGGATTCCAGGACCAAATGGCTTGTCTCTTAGCTGTGCTCCTATAAAGAGGATGTCTGTCTGCTAGGGGACTGGGCTGTCCACGTATTCATTTGTGGGCTGCAATTCTGTGACTTGGTCTCACGGCTATTCTGAATGATTTCCGAGGCCT
Organism: Lipotes vexillifer; assembly: GCF_000442215.2. Taxonomy (NCBI): domain Eukaryota; kingdom Metazoa; phylum Chordata; class Mammalia; order Artiodactyla; family Lipotidae; genus Lipotes; species Lipotes vexillifer. The sequence continues at coordinate 1,497,550 of NW_006775205.1, read as the reverse complement.
GAAGTTTCTTGGGAAAGTCATACATATCTGAATTCTGTATTCCCTTGCTGAAAATTGGAAGATTTCATGGAAAACAGCCACAAAATGAAGGATGAGGCTGTCTTTTCCCCATATTTAAAGGAATATTATGATTACACATACAAAAACCTGAGAAATGAGTCTGCCACATTTTAGGGAGTGAATGGAGACATAAATAGCAGAACAGTTTACTTTAATAAAGACAGTGTTTTAGAAAAAAGGCAAAACATGGCCCTTTCATTTTGTTCCTGTCTGCCTGAAGGGTGAGTTCTGAAGCGCTTGGCTGAGTCAGGCTGGGATGTGATCTCTGTAACTGTGGACGGCTTCCTGGCCTCTCTGATTATCTTCGTGTGATCTCTCCACATACTTTCCTGGCCAAGGAGGGCCGGGCAGCTGTTGTTCTGAGGGGGAGGCACATGTGACACGCTTATCTCTGGGCTTGCAGGGTTACCCTGGACACACCGATGAACAGAAAATCAATGCCTGAGGCCGACTTCAGCTCCTGGACACCCTTGGAATTCCTGGTCGAGTGAGTATCACAATCATTTCAGTGACTCAGCAGCTTCCATTCTCTGCCTCTTGTGGGAGAAAGGACAGGCCTGTGTTATCTTGGCTTATCAGCTTGGGTGGTTCGTGAGGGCCTGACCTCCGAGGGCACCTTGCACCTTATTGTCAATATCACGGGGTGGAGGGGTTGATGGTGCCGACCTGAATCCTGGCTCCTCTACCCACCAGCTGGCCAATCTGAGCATGTTGTTTAACTGCTCTAGGCCTCAGTTTCCCCGTCTGTATAATGGGGGTTGGTGATAATTGTTAGGAGGGTAAGACGTGGAAGTGTGTGCCAAGGTCTCAGCACTGTGTGTGACCCATAGCAGGGCTGGGTAAGCCTGGAGCCTGTAAACTGTGTTCTGTCTGTTAAAGAGGAGTAGCTGCATGGAATCTGCCACTGATCTAGGTGGGACATCTGGGCCCACATGCCTGAATTAGTGCCAGGCCACAAACCCACAGGAAGCATCCTTTGTCCCCAAAATCATATTCAGCCCTTTGTGAGTATGGGTGGCACTGCAAGGTCACAGAGAGAGTGAGCTCTTTTGTGTTTGCCTAGATCTCAATTTCCCACACTCCTCTATTTAAGGGGGTGTTAAGCATGTGTTCACTGAGCACCCACTCGGGCCAGGGGCTCTGCTGGGCCTGGGGGCGACGAGGAATAAGATGCAGGCCCTGCCTTCGTGGAGTGGGGATGGACTCGCCCAGCAGAGCTGGTATCTGAGCCGCTTTGACGGCTATTTGCACAGGATGTTTCTAAAGGTTGGGCTGAGAAGAAGCTTGCTTCTGGCCTGAGGTTACATCTTATTTAAATGGAATTGGGAGCTATTTGGGACTTCTGTGTTTGGAACAAGCACTTACATAGCACTTACATGCTAGGCACCGTTGAAGCACTTCATAACCATGATCTTATTAAATGCTCATAGCAGGTCTGTGAGGGAGGTGCCGTCATCTTTTATTTAAGGTTTGGGGGCTCGGAGGCATGGGGAGTGTGGGCCTAAGGAGCTTGCCCAAGGTCGCACAGCAGAGCCAGGATCTGACCCGGGCAGTGTGGCTGCAGAGCCCTCAGTCTTAACCACTGTCCCGACAGTTACTCCTGTCTTTGCCGGGTATCATGCTTAATGTTGGATCTGCAAAAGAAAAAAAAAATTGAAGTTGTGGAAGGAACAACTCTTGAGTGGTGTTTGCATTTGAGTTTCTTTTTAAAGGCTACTACTGCCAGCAATGTCTCTTGACAGAGACATTGACCCAGGACCCTAGATGGAACATCTGGGGCCATGTGTGTAATTCAGTGCTGGGCCACAGCTGACAGAGGGTGGGCTGGGACAGCCATGCCTTGCCTCAGAAATCATGCTCACCCATTTGTGGTATTTGAAAACTCACGTGACAAGTTGACATAAAGCTGGCTTTGCAATGTCTGTGAGCATGTTACCTTCTTGGCTGTTCATGGTTAGAATGGCGTTCTCTCCCACCCACTCCAGACGGCTGACAAGGAGGAGGGAGAAGTAAGACCATTTATTAACCTGCCTAAGTAACACATACGCCTCTGCACATCCAGCTGCGACTGGTCTCCTTCAGAGCTGTCCCCTGAGCCCTACCCCCAGAGACGGCTCAGGACACATGACAGTACTTTAGGGAGTTGGAACAGCGCTTGGAGTTTTGAGCCTGCACGTGTTCAACCCCCAGAGTGGGAGCTCGAATGACTGGACAGCTGAACATCTGCTGTGGTCCAACAGGTTGCTTATCGGCATTAAAGATCCCGGGAGCTCCTGCGAGTTCTCTGGCGAAGGAAGGGCCAAGGTCCCACCTGGGGTTTGTTGGAGGGGATGGTATACTCAGCACCGAGAGTAAATATTTTAAGTGATCAGCTACTTGTTAAACCTTGTGAATTCCTTGTGCCCTTTTTCATTCCTCTCTTCTTAGACGAGGTCTCCCGTCTTCCGCAGGCATGGTTGGTTGCCCCTCCCCACACAGAGTTGGTTATTAAATGCCCCATTCCAACACCGAACGCGTTTTATTGTAATAGTCTGTTCTTTCATCTTTTTCCATTGCTTGGCACAGCTGTGGGCGCTCCATAAATATCTGTTAAAAAAATAATAATAAATTTTTTCTCTTTCTTCTTAAATTCTGGGAAGTGATATAAGCTAAGTGTCAAGTATTGTGCCTATGTCTGTCTCTTAGAATGAACTAACTAAAATCTTTTTTTAATCACAAAATCATACCACCGTGTTATAAAGGATTCCAACAATGCAGAAAAATAGCAAAATGAAAACCTTGCCAAATCTAGCCATTCAGGAATTAGGAGTAAAGTTCTGAAATCATCAGGGGCCTAGGTTTGTGTCCATGAGACTTTAGAGACTTTTTTACAGCTGCTGCTGTGCCCTCACCCCCGACCCGCCCAACCAGTAATGTGACTCTAAGCATGTATCCAGATTTTTCCTTTTAAAATGTATAGCTTCTCTTCTTTGTTCTAGAACCTTCCATGACTGGATCACAGAGAAAAACCGACCAAGCTCAGGAAGCCTAATCCAGGTGGTAACCACAAAGGGAAGGACGGAGCTTACCCCAGCGTATTTTTAAGCTACATTTCATTGCCTGTGAGGTGCCTGTCAGAAAAGTCATTAATCTATTAGCGTGGCCACATCCAGCCTTGCATTTTCTGTAATCCTGTTCGTGGTACGAGACAGTGAGTCCTATCTTTCTCTCATCTAATGTGCATTTGTTCTCCTAGGACAGTGTAACAGGTTTATGTGAAATAAAGACATGTGGAGCCCACAGATAGATAGCACTGTCAGTCTGTGTTAACCACGGAATTTAGGAGGTCTCAGGATGGCCCCCTCCGCCTCAGTGTCATGTTGAATTGATTTTGAGGCTCAGTTTCTGTGTCCCTGCCAGTGACTGTGTCGACCTGACTAGTTCAGAGCTTTGTTGGGTCAGGGACATCTGGACCCTGAGTTATTTTTGAATGTTATGTTTATGTCACAGCTGTAGTTTTTGTAGCCTCGAGTTAAACTGCCATAAAACTCCTTCTGTAGTGTAAGCAAAATCCTGTGGACTCTGTTAAGGTACCTTTTTCCTGTGCATTTGCCAAGTGCGCAAGAGAACTACTTGTGATTGTTTGGAGTTTATCTTCTTAATAAATGGACTTCATTTACTGTGTTGTCTTCTTTAATCAAAACGCATCTTATAAACAGTCATAGATGAAAGTACTAGAATCACAGGCTGCTAGTGGTCTTTAGCCTGATGTTCTCGAAAAGGGGGGTGGATTCAAATCCTGAAGTAAGTGTTCTCAGCACAGTGACAGAGGCACATTTCCTTCTTGTGCGTATCAGAATCTGAAGCTGGGGGGATGGCCCTGTGCATTTAGAAGCAGTGCCCCACGTGAATGATACCGGCCATTCTGATTGAGAATTAGTGGTCTAGTGCACCCCATCATTTTACAGATGAGGAAACTGAGACCCAGAGCAATGACTTTCCATCCTTATGGCCAGTAAGTGGCAGAACGAAGCCCAGAACCCAGTCACTAGATGGCTGCTATTCATAAAGCCTTTTACCATGTGTTTTCTTTTTCAATTCTTAAAAAAAAAATTTTTATTGAGGTAAAATTCACATAACATAAAATTAACCATCTTAAAATGAAAAAATTTGGTGGCGTTTAGTCTATTCACAGTGTTCTGTAAACATGTTCATCACCCCAAAATCCAGCCCCATACCCACTAAGCAGTCACTCCTCATTCCGCATGTCTCCAGCCCCTAGCAGCCACCAATCTGTTCTCTGTCTGTGAATTTACCTGTTCTGGATATTTCATGTAAATACTGTCATGAACTCTCTGGCCTTTTGCATCTGGCTTCTTTCACTTAGCATGTTTTCAAGGTTCATCTACTTTGGAGCAGCTATTAGCACTTCATTCCTTTTTGTGGCTGAATAATATTCCATTGTTTGTATATACTACACTCCATTCATCCATTCATCTGTTGATAGACATTTGGGTTGTTTCTGCCTTCTGGCTGCCGTGAATAGTATTGCCGTGCGTATTCCTGTACAGGTATTTGAGTACCTCTTTTCAGTTCTTTGGGATATGTACCCAGGTGTGGTGTTGCTCAGTCATCTGGTAATTCTGTGTGTAACTATTTGAGGAGTCTTTTGATTCTTGACACTGCATTTCAAGGAGATATTATCCAACTTTTATAGGAAAGAAGATGTGAGCTCAGAAAGATAGGACTCATTTCTTCAAAGTCACCCAATGCTGTGGTCTGAATGTTTTGTGTCCCCTCCAAAATTCGTACATTCATATCTTGAAATCCTAATGCCCAATGTGATGGTGTTAGGAGGTGGGGCCATTGGGAGGTGAGCCCTTATGTATAGGATTAGTGCCCTTTTAAAAGCAGGTCCAGCAAGATCCCTAGCCCTGTAGCCAAGTGAGGACAAAATAAGAAGTCTGTGACCTGGAAGAGGGCTCTCACCAAACCCTGCTGGCACCTTGATCTCAGACTTACAGGCTCCAGAACTGTGAGAAATCAACTTCTTTTTTTATCAGCCATCCAGTCTTTGGTATTTCGTTATAGCATCCCGAGTGGCTCAAGACCCCCAGCCAGAGAGCAGTACAGCTGGAAGTCACAGCATCTTACATGCCCACTCTTCCATCTCATCCTCCCCAAAATACCTGAGATAGATGGTTGCCGTTTTCAGATGAAGAAACGGTCCCATAAGTTAAGTGACTTGCTAAGGATACAATTAATTTCAGGAGACGTTTTCATTCCATTTAGAAACCAGACCTTATCATTGATTATTTAGTTGTGTTTCTTTTCCTTTCCTTAGGCCTTGCAATCTGGTGACATGCCAAGAGAATGCAATGGGATCAGGTATGAGGAAGGTGGGATGTTTTTTCTCTTATGCTTTAGCCAGTCATTCAACAAGTAAGTTTTGAGTGCCAGCTATGTAATAGGCGCTAATGTATGGCATGTCATGAATGGAGTAGGCAAAGCCCTCTGTCTGCCCTCAATAGAGTTTCACTGAGGGCAGACACAATAAACAATGAAATATAGCCTGAATATAAGTTAGAGTAGGTGAAAAAGGTGTGAACTGTGAGGAAAGAAGAGCAAGGTAAGGGGGTTAAGGAATGTTGAGGAGGTGAGGTTGCAATTTCAGACAGTGTAGAGTTATGGACTGAATGTTTGTGTCCCCCCTGCAGATCCCTATGTTGAAACCCTAAGCCCCAGTGTGGCTGAAGATGGAGCCTCTAAAGAAGTAAGTAAGGTTGATTGAGGTGACAAGGGTGGGGCCCAGATCTCATACAATTAGTGTCCTTATAAGAAGAGACACCAGAGAGTATGTTCCATCTGTCTGTCTCAGTGCACACACCAAGGAAAGGCCACGTGAAGATACATGTGAGAAGGTGGCCATCTGCAAGCCAGGAGAGTCCTTATAAGAACAAATCACCTGGCACCTTGGTCTTGGACTTCTGACCTCTAGAAAATTATGTTCAGTCCTTTGGGCCGCCCAGTCTGTGGTATTTTGTTATGGCAGCCAGAGCTGACTAAGACAGTGAGGGAGGACCTCATTTGAAGAGATGACATTTGAGCAAATCTTAAAGGAGGTGCAGAAGTTAGCCCCTTGGATATCTGAAGTATGAGTGTTTTAGACAAAAGCCCCACCACATGAGTGTGCCAGGTATGGCTGAGGAGCTTAAGGAGAACTTGGGCACTGGAGTGGAGTGAGTAGGGTCAGTAAAGGAGCCATTGTAGATGAGACCAGAGACGTGATCGTGTGGCGCAGAGGTTCCCAAACTTCCTAGGTCCGTGGTGCTGTTAGTGTCTTAGCAATTTTTCATGGTGCCCCTACATCAAAGGAAATACCTAACAGTGGCTTTATAAGTAGTTAGATCCTAACAATCTAATAGTCACAGTGGGACAGATATCGCTATGTTAACCTAGGAGATGGAAACTATCCTGTGGTGACCCTGTGAATTCCCTGGGGTGCCTGGTGCAGTTTGAAAATGGAAAATGTAAGGTGGTGTGCATTTTAAGGACTTTGGCTTTTGGCAGCCGTTGTGGGGATTTTGAGCAAAGGCGTGACATGATATATTTTAAAAGATTGCTCCAGTTGTTACGCTGAAGATAATCCTGAGACTGTTGTGATGATCCAGGCAAGAAATGATGGTGGCTAGGGTGGTAGCAGTGGAGGTGGTGAGAGGAAAGTGTATTCTGAAGGTAGAGTCAACAGGATTTCCTGGTGGACTGAATGTGAGGGTGAGAGAGAAGAGTCAGAGATGACTCCCAAGGTTTTTGACATGAGCAGAAGGAAGGATTGAGTTTTTTGCCAAATGTGATGGAGAAGGCTGTGGATAGAGCAAGTTTTGCTGGGAATATCAGGAATGTAGTTTTGGACTTACAGGTTTGCTCTTTCCTCTCCCGGTGGTGATGTCGAATTGTATTTTGAGTCTGGCGTTCAAGAGAGAGAACTGGGATGGAGATGAAAACTTGGGGTCATGAGCATACAGTTGACATTTATTTTTTTTATTATTATTATTATTTTTTACTGGAGTATAATTGCTTTACAATGGTGTGTTAGTTTCTGCTTTATAACCAAGTGAATCGGTTATACATATACATATGTTCCCATATCTCTTCCCTCTTGCATCTCCCTCCCTCCCACCCTCCCTATCCCACCCCTCCAGGTGGTCACAGAGCACCGAGAGCTGATCTCCCTGTGCTATGCGGCTGCTTCCCACTAGCTATCTACCTTACGTTTGGTAGTGTGTATATGTCCATGCCTCTCTCTTGCTTTGTCACAGCTTTAAAGCTAGGAGACTAGCTGAGGTCACTAAGGGAGTGCGTCAGTGGCATCGAGGAGGTGGAAACCACACAGTGATGTAAGCAGGGCAAGTTTAACATAAAGAATTATTGAATAACAAGAGATTAACTATAAGGGACTAAAGAGAACCCCAAAGAATACCTTTTGGCTGGGGGAGGGTACTCAAGGAAAGACGCATTTGGAAGACAGACCCCTCCCCAAGGCTGGGATCTGAACCTCATTGGAGCCAGGATGGTTGTGGCTCCGTGGCTGGCACATGCCACATGCCGCTTGGTTGTGGCTTCGCTGGGTTTCCTGGGCCATTGCTGCCCTACAGTCACTGGGGAAACAGGAAACACCCCGTTAAGGTGCAGGGAGACCGAGGCTAGAAGCACTCCCACTGGGGTGCCTTTGAGACTCCCTGGGGATCCTGCCCATGGGGTGCTGCCGAACCTCAAGGCAAAGCTGTCCCTGGGAGTGCTGCTTCATGTCTCCCACACGCATGTGGTATCCATGTGGCAGGAGCAGAAAGGAAACACGCCAGAACCAGGAGGAGAAGCCCCTTCTTCTTGCAGGGTTTCCAACACTCTCTGTTGGCAAAACTTTGTGTGATGTCAACTGCGCAGGAAGGCTCACAGGGTCTACCACCATCCCTGCAGAGCAGCCCATGAAGGTGACCTTGGAGCAGTGTGGCAAAACACTGGCTGTTATGGGCTGAATGTTTGTGTCCTTCCAAAACTCATATGTTGAAAGTCTACCCTCTCAATGTGATGATGTTAGGAGGTGGGGCCTTTGGGAGATAATTAGGATGAGACGAGATCATTGGGTGAAACCCTCATGAATGGGATCAGTGCCCTTATGAGAGTCACGGGACAGCTTGCTTCCCAGTACTCTGCTCTGCCACGGAAGGACACAGTGAGAAGTCAGCATGCTGCAGCTGAGAAGTGGGTCCTAATCAGGACCCCTGATCCAGACATGCTGACCCTCTGATCTCAGGCTTCCAGCTTCCAGAACTGTGAGACATACATTTCTGTTTTTTTATAAGCTACCCAATCCATGGTAGTTTGTTATAGCAGCCTGAACTAAGACACTAGCAAAACATTAAATGTGTGCAGAGAAGATGACCATGGACTGAGCTCTCTAAGATGGGGAGGAAGAGGAAAAATCAACAAAGGACACTGGAAGGAGCAACCAATAAGGCAGAACGTGCAGTCCTGGGAGTTAAGTGAAGAAAGTGTATCGAGAAAGAAGGAGTGAACAGCAATGCCAAATGCTGCTGGGAAGTGAAGGAAGATAAAGGCTAGAAACTGACCATTGGACTTAGCCGTGGGGAGTTCAAGGATGGTGCTGACAAGCACTTTCAGTAGCTCAGTGGGGGTCAAAGATTAGAGTGAGCTTAAGAGAGCAGGGGAGAAAAGGAATGGGTGTACAGACGCCTTTAACTCAGTTAGAGGAGTTAGCGTTGTTAGAGTCTTCTAAACTTTATCCTTGAACAGAATCTAAAAAAGTCTACCAGGCTTTTGGGTCTGCTTTGTTCTCATAGATTTACTTTATTGCTGAAGCCCTTTCTCGGGGAGCTGATCTGAGGCATGTAATTTGCAGCCTGGTTTATGGCATCTTCTGATTGCCTTCACCTGAGCTCACCTGAAGCACCCTTGTCCCAGGTGCTCATTTCCTGCCACACTCCAGAGGTCGGCCTCTGCTCCCTCCACAGGTGGGCTCTCACCAGCTCGGAGGTCAGCCTGTGCATTCCTGGTTCCTCTTCCTCATGGATTCTTAAGGGGTCCACATCCAGGGGCAGTTTTTGCAGGGACACATCTTTTCCTCTCTTGAGGTCCATGCCACAGGGGGCTGAGGGATTTATCCGACTGGAGAGACTGGGCATAAAGAGTGACTGGCTGGCCATGTGGACCAGGGGCCAGGCCACCACATGGATTGTGGGCAGTGTAGGTCTCCCACTCCCCTGCCCTCTCTCTTGCCTTTTTGTCTCCTTTTGCCTGTTCCCAAAGGTTAGGAACTTAGAGGAGAACAGGCATGAAGGTTAGATTCCCCTGAACTCCTAAAGCATTATTTTCCATTTTGCATCGCCCCATCCTCAGTGTTCAGTAAATGTTGAATGAGGGGAGGAAAGGCAGGCTTGGAGAAGTTAACTAAACAGTGTGCTCCTAGTACCTGATGCAAGTAAGTGATGGAGCCAGGTGTCCACAGGTCCCCACCCCTTGTTGCTTGTATGATACCCTGGCTAGAGACATAAGACTGTCATTTCCCTTCCCACAGCCAGTTTTTAAACCATCTTATTTCTTCCACCTGCTATTTTGTCCACCTCTCATCTCCCTTGTTGTCTCTCCCAGGCTGATGGACTCAAGTGCAACTTGTTTGCATGCCTGGCTCTGCCACATGGTAGTGGAAGGACCATGAGCAATGGGCCAGAACTGGTCTCTTTTCTCAGCCCCGTTCATTGCCCTTCTCTGTCCTGCTCTGTATTGCAGGGACCTGCCTTTCCCAGGCTCCCTTGCCAACTGTCTTCCTATAGGTTTTGGCAGTGGGGTCCCTTGTGGAATACTGAAGGGGGCCAGAGGGGAGAAACCACAGTATCTCCATGTCCCCTCCTGCCTCTGGTGGCATCTCTGGGGGCAGTGGCATCTTTGGCCATGGCAGTATCACTTCCACAGCCCCAGCTCCCACTGGCCAGCCCCTCCCCTGTGGGTCACCTCACCATCCCACGTTTGGATTCTGGTTTTCTCCACCTCCCATATGGCTTATTTCCTTTATTAAATCCCCCCCGTTTGAGTAGTTCCTGTTTGCTGGCTGGTCCTCGTCTGTGAAATGGGAATGATCATACCTGCCTTACGGAGATTCAGTGAAATAGTACATGATTATTTATTCTTATTATCATACTTCAGGGGGAAATAGTGGGCCTATTTTAGGAAAGAGTATGTTTTGACTTCTGACTTTTTAATTTGCCTCAAAGTCATTGGTCCTCAAGTTCACTTCTCACTCAAGGGAGGTGGTGGCAGTATCACCACTCACCCTTCCGGACACTCCTGAGGGGCTGGATCAGTGCAGCCGAACAACCTGGGACTGGAGAGAGACCCTCCCAGTGTGCCCATGTTCCTTCTGTGGCAGGTGAGCTCAGCCGGGGACCTGGGGAGAGCAGTGCTACTACTCTAAGCCTAGAAAATGAAAGGCTGAAGTTGTGTCTAAGGAAAACGTGAAGGCAGACGCTTCATCCAAAGTGCAGCCGAGAGCCTCTCTGGGGGCTTGGAAAGAGGGCTGGGAAGGTTCTGCTTCTGGGTCTCTGTTGGTGGAAAAAAGTCGGGGTTGAGTCCAACTTTTTCTCCATAGATCAATTCTATTGTGACACTCTATCACTTAGATTATAAAATAAATACCATCTGGGACATTCTAGGGGGAAGAACCTCCACGGAGGCTAAGGGAAGCACATTAGCTAGAGAATCCTACTCAGCCAGAGGCTTCTGTTGTCTTGGGGTCCAGACCAGCCTGTGTGCAGGGGATTACGGGTAGAAACCTGCTGTGTTTCTAGAATGTTCTTAGCATGGAGAGACTGTGTCCTGAGGAATACTCCCAAGTTAAGCCAGTCCCTTTCTGGCCTCTGCCTCAGTTTCCTAGAGATACATTTGCTCCATTTTCAGGGAGAATTTCTTACTAAAATTTTTGCCAATTACGTTATCTCTGGATAAAGTAATTTGGACTAGAAGTCTGACTGAGAAAAATTAAATGTCCCACTTCACTGGTTATTTAAGAAATGCAAACTGAAACAATGAGATGGCAGTCGTACTAGGTAAATGCAGGGGAGCAAATTTGCCACGGAAACATGTATATCTTTGGCATGAGGATTGTTTTAGGCTGATTATCTTTAAGAAGAAGATTCAGGAATTCCTTCTTTTGACCTCTCCCTTAGCTGCCTAAAGAATTTAGATAAAGGGACTGTTCCCAGAATAGAGCTACCACCAGAGATATCTGCACAGAATATGGGCGGGCGTGGTGGGAGAGAGATCAGAGTCCACTCTGTGTCCCTTGTCTCTGCAGGGCCTAGCAAACATTTGTTTATCAAACATTTTCTTTTTCATCTTCATGTGAATTGTCTTTCTCCCCTTTGAAGTCCCCAACCACTACCCTCAATGTCCTCTTTTGTCTTTAGCTAAAGATGGTGTTTAAGGTGAGGGCTTCGGCCATTTCGGTGAGTTACTACTATTTTCCTGGGTCTCTCCCATGCATACATGTTATTAAGCTTTTATTTGATTTTCTCCTTTTAATGTGTCTCATGTCAATTTCATTCTTAGACCAGCCAGAAGAGCCTAGAAGGGTAGAGGAAAATTTCTTCCCCCCCACCCCCCCGGCACAAACTAGCAACTATTTTTTTTTTTTTTTAAATAAATTTATTTATTTTTGGCTGTGTTGGGTCTTCGTTTCTGTGCGAGGGCTTTCTCTAGTTGTGGCAAGCGGGGGCCACTCTTCATCGCGGTGCGGGGGACTCTCACTGCCACGGCCTCTCTTGTTGCAGAGCACAGGCTCCAGACGCGCAGGCTCAGTAGTCGTGGCTCACGGGCCCAGTTGCTCCGCGGCATGTGGGATCTTCCCAGACCAGGGCTCGAACCCGTGTCCCCTGCATTGGCAGGCAGACTCTCAACCACTGCGCCACCAGGGAAGCCCATAGCAACTATTTTTAAAGCATGTGCTGACATGTGTTTTTGAACCCTGTTGGTGGGAGGGCCACATAGAACTGTTTAGGAGAGTAACTTGATACTCTATCAATACTCTTAAAACTTTTCACCATTTGATCTAGTAATCCCATCTCTTAGATTCTATGAAATAATCAGAAACAAGACAGAACGGATAAACAGCAAGGTGCTACTGTATAACGCAGGGAACTATATTCAATATCCTGTAATAAACCATTATGGAAAAGAATATGAAAAAGAATGTATATATTGATATATATGAGTCGCTTTGCTGTATAGCAGAAATGAACATAACATCGTAAATCAGCTATACTTCAATAAAATAAGAAACAAGGGCAAGAAATATAACAAATATATTAATTCCTGCAATCTTTGAAACAACTCAAAAGACCAACAATAAAGTATTGTTAAGTAATCACTGTAGCTAACATTTACTGAGCACTTTCTATGCTGTAGGTACGGCTTTACAAGGATTAACAAATCCTCACAATTCTATTGAAGAAACTCCTATTTTTAAGTCCATTTTACAGTTGAGAAGAATGAGGCATAGAGAGAAGTTACTCACCCAAGTTTACACAGTTAGGAGGTAGTGAGAGCCAGGATTTGAACAGGCATTTCGACTCAACGTTTGTGTTCTCAGCCACTACACTACAGCAGCCTGCAAATAAGCCATATGATTAGCACAATTTAGTTATGCCAATAACAAATATAACACCATTATCAAAGACCACATTTTCAAACAATTCTTATTGATATGAGGCAATCCTCAAGGAATGTGAAAATTGTCTGTTGTGGAGAAATAGACTTTTGGTTAATAAAGACTTCATGCAGAATGCTTTTTTTTTTTAAGCATATTTATTTCCATGGGCAGAAGCAGACCCAATATTTTGAAGATACTTTTGCAACATCACTTTTTTGTAGTGTTTGTTCTGAATTCACAGTTTTCCTGTCTGATCTTCTAAAGCAGACTTCTCAGGAGGCAGATGGAGGGGCTTGCAGTTTAGGAGGCCAATAGCTGTTTAGCAGCAGAGAGGCAAACAAGTTCTGAATCAGCATTTCAGCCCGTGGTGACGCTGGGCTTTTAGCTGCTTGTGACTTCGAGTGTAGAAAAGGGAAACACTCAGATGAGAGGAGTTTTTGAAATGTCCACTTGGTGGAGCTGTCAGCTTAGGTGGAAGTGTGATTGGCTTGCTTACCTGCAAGTAATTTTCAGTGCTGTTTCAATGACTCTTGGAAATTGATGCCCCAGACAACTCCTAGCTCCTTCAAACCCACATTCTACGATTATAACTAAACAACGTGCAACAAGAAGATGCGTAAGTTCTGGGGATCTGATGCACAGCATAAGGATTATAGTCAATATTGCTATATTATATACTTCAGAGTTCTAAAAGAGTAGATCTTAAATGCTGTCACCACGGAAGAGAAATGATAATTCTGTGATGTGATAGAGATATCATTGAAAGCTATAGTGGTTATCATATTACAGTATATAAGTGTATCAATCAACATGATGTACACCTATAACTTACACAATGTTATATGTCAGTTATATTTCAATAAAAACAAAATCCAAAGCCCTAAACCAGTATTTGGTGTGCTTATTGCCTGTTGCACCCACAGGACTGTAAGCTTCATGGGGGCACTGAATGTCAGGGCTCCCAGATACTGCCTCAGTCCTCTTCTTCCTCTAACTTTAGTTAGTTGTCAAAAGGACCATCTAGGGAGCTTATTAAAAATGGATTCCTGGGACCCTCCCCAGATCTGAATCGTAGTTGTAGGGTAGAGTCATGTATTAGTTGTCTGCTACTGCATAACAAATAGTGGCTTAAAAGAACAGTACTTATTATCTCCCACAGTTTCTGTGGGTCTGGAATTTGGAAGGGGCTAATTTGGGGATTCTGGCTCAGGGTCTCCCATGAAGTTGCTGTCAGATGTCATCTGGAGGCTTGAGTGGGGCTGGAGTATCCACTTCCAAAAGTGCTGGGAAGTTGGTCCCAGGAACGGTACAGGACAGGAAGGATGTGCTGGACTAGTTCAGATATATTCAGCTACACGTGCTGTCTGGGAATGGCAGAGTTTTAAATGCTGGTTCTTTTGTTGGGTGCGTCCCTGCTGGAGTCCTCTGACCAGCAACCCTGAATATAGTTTGTTCCTTGAGCAGGTGTAACCCTCGGCTGCTAACCTGCCATGGTTCCCTTCTGTGCTGGGCCACTTTGTCCTTCCAGGCCATTCTCCTGGGCGGTGTCCTTTACAAGATGCCTCGAGGTTGGCTCCTTCTTACATGGCCCACATCTGGCCTGTGGGAAAACATAAGCCTTTGCCTCCTGTCACTTACAGAGAAGGGAAGGGAAGTGCCATAGCTCTGCAGTAGTTCTCACCCAAGACATTGTCTCCCCCTCTGCAGTCTCTCCTCTGTCCCAGACTGGAGGTGGGTGTCAAGGACTCTGGCAATGACTTCCCAGGCTCTCGATGGGCCCTGCATAAATGATCTAATGCTGTGTCTGGGCATGTGGGGACCTAGTACCTATCACCTTCTCACCTGTGGGCATCAACAGAAAAACTGACACACCAGGTCCCTTTCAACATCCTGTTCCATCTCTCCATACTCTCGCGCTAAAGCTTCCTAGGAGCTGCCTCACCCTTTCCACTTGGGTGTCCCAGAGGTAACTTGAACATGATATGTCCAAGCTTCGTATCCATTCTTGTCTTAGTCCATTCTGGCTGTCTCGGTTGGCAGGGGCTGGATCATGAAGGATCTCTGTTCAGTGAATTTTGTCTTGCAGGCATTGGGGAACCTCTGAAAGCTTAAAACACTTTTTTCCACTGTGAGGCTTTCCGCTTCCTTGCAGTTTAGAAAATCCAAGCAGTGTGAAGAACGGCCACAAGGGGGCAGGCGTTGGCAATAGATGGGAATATTGGTGTGGAAAACCAGCGTGTGAAACTGGTTCAATTTTCTTTTCCTTGTGGGGCCTCTGCTCAGCTCTCTGAGTAGGTCTAAGTGTATCAATCAACATGGTGTACACCTTTAACTTACACAATGTTATATGTCAGTTATATTTCAATAAAAACAAAATCCAAAACCCTAAAACAGTATTTGGTGTGATTATTGCCTGTTACACCCACAGGACCATAAGCTTCATTATTTAGATAATTATTTAGACACATAACCTCAAGCACTGGAGACTAGCTGCTGTGCATCCTGACTTTTTTATTCTCTCCCTGCCTTCCTCCTTTCCTCTCACCCTTTCTCCCCTGCATCCTCTTGTGTACTTTCTTCACTGAAGTGGAAGGTCAGGTTTAAAAAAGTAGTACATACTTCCTAAACATGACCAAGCTTGCAACGTCTTAAAAGCCCAATCTCCACGCAAACAGATGACGACACACACACGAGAAACAACAACAGTTCAGACTGCTAGAGTGTACACAAGCCACTGGGAAAATGACCTGTTCCCTGTCAGTATGTCAGGAGTCCCTGTAAAGTTCCCATCACCTGTACACGCTAGGAGATGGTTATTGATTCCAATTCAGGTCTCACTGACGTTTACTGAATGCCTACTGTGTGTCAGGTTAGGTGCTGGGAGATCGAGACTATGTTATTTCACCGAATCTTCACACCAGTACTTTGAGCTCAGTAGGCCTTTCCCTATTTACACATAAGGCAATTGAATCTCAGAGGGATCATGCCGCTGGCAGGTCACAGAAACATAATGTAAGCCAGAGTTTGGACTTCTTACTCTAGTGTTCCTGCCATTAAACCACACTGGATTGCTTGATTTAGCCCCATCTCCCAATGTGA
>NW_006775205.1:1476997-1481679 GCF_000442215.2 Lipotes vexillifer | reverse complement strand
ATAGGATTCAGGGTGACCAGTGTAGGGAAGAGAGAGGCAGCTTTTTCTTCTGATGTCAACTAAGCTCAGTGCATAGATGTTCCAGAGGGAAAGAAGAGGCATGAGGGGACAGGGGCTGTCATTGTTCTTTTTGACTCCAAGTCAGTCAGAGGCTGGAGGGCTCAGTCAGGGGAGCAGACTTAAGGGAACAGAGAGTGAAAACTTTGGACAACTTGGTGGTCTGTGACCCTTTGCTCAGTCAGGGACTGTCCTGGATAGTCCTGGTGGCCAGCATAGGGCTGGGGTCCAATAAATATTTGCTCTACCGAACGCCTTGTACAGATGGGAAAACAAGGGACCAGGGGTCTGGCTATTTAAGGTCAATGAATGGTCGAGCAAAGTGTGGAACTCTGGGGGCTTTGAGTGTTTCCTTACACCAGTTTTTCAAAGTATGAGCCATTCCATCGGGGCATGTGTACAGGGAGATGTGGGGTGGGACACAGGAGAATGCTTTCTATTTAATAATCATCTATTTTATATAAAAATATATAGCAAGCTTTCAATTCCATGGATATTATGGCCAGGATGCGACTAAATTAGACAGCAAGTAAAAAGCGGATCGATTTAAATGTTACATAAAGAATACACCAGAATAGCCAATACAATACTGAAGGAAAACAAAGTTGGAAGACTGATGCTACTTGACCTCAAGGCTTACTGTAAAGCTACAGTAATCAAGACAGTGATGTACTGATGAAAGAATAGACAAACAGATCAATGGGACAGAATAAGGAGCCCAGAAATAGACCCCGATAAATACAGTCAACTGATCTTTGATAAAGGAGCACAGGAAACACAACAGGGCAAAGATAGTCTCTTCAACAATGGACCAAAAAACTTAATCTAGACACAGTCCTTACATCCTTCAGGAAATTCACTCAAAATATAGGATCATTTCCCCAATTCACAGGCTTAAATGTAAAATGCAAAACTATAAACTCCTAGAAGATACCATAGGAGAAAACCTAAATGACCTTGGTTATGGTGATGCTTTTTTAGATACACCACCAAACATATGATCCATGAAAGAAATAATTGATAAGCTGGACTTCATTAAAATTAAGAAGCTCTGCTCTGTGAAAGGAAATGTAATAGAGGCGGAGCGGGCACGCAGCTGTTATCGCGAGACTCTGAGCCTCGCGGGCGGAGGTACGGCTGTGCAGGCAGTCAGTGTGGGCCTCGCGGCAGAGAATGCTGGAAGAGGCGGATTGCAGCCTTCTACCCGGGGCCCTCCGGGCCCTCTGGCCTTGAGGCCGGCGGGTGAGCTGGGGGTCCCGGGGAGAGCCTGAGGGCTGTGTCCTGTACAGCTCCAGAGCCCTCACCACGGCCGCCCCCTGGCCGGGCCTAGGCCTTGAAGCAGCAGTGACGCTTCTCCCCCCATCCCCACCTCGTCGACCTAATGGTGGTGGCAGTCACCATGGGTCACAATCCACGGAGGCCTCAGCAGCTGGAGTATATGGACACTGCCATTAAGGTAACATTTTCAACCAGCTTCCGTCTCTCCGTTCAATTTTCAAAAATTGGTACAGCTGAGATCAGTTGTCAGCTCCCAGGAGGTGGCCAGAGGTCAGGGTTAAGGTGTAAGGACACTGCACAGCATTACTTGAGGTCCACCCCTGTGGTTAGGACTGTTTTCAAAGAAGGGCCACTGGGAGCTGGGAATTCACCTGCTGGGTATTTGCTCCTATTGAGCCTGTACAGGTGATTCTCTCCAGCTTAAATGAAAAGCCTAAGGACCGGTAGATCCTGGGTGCCTGGCTCCCTCAGTGATGACGGCTGGGCAGGGTCTGGGGACCTGGCCTTGAGGGCGCCGACAGCTGAGATCTGCCTCTTTAGCCAGGCCTGGGCCCGTGCAGGAGGATCCAGACTGGGTGCTGGACGAATGCTCCTGGGCCGGTTACCTGGTCCGTGCGGTGACCCTCTCCTCTTAGCCAGGGCCTGGACCTCAGAGGGGGAAAGTTGAGCCTTGGGACCTTGCCCCTGCTTGTCAGAACAGAGAATAACCTTTGTTTTGGAGGAGGTTTATGGGAACTCTGTGACCTGACCGTGACCTGACCTCAAAAAGAGGATCTGACACCAAGAGGTTTGCAACAACTAACCATGCCCCTCCCTCACCTTTCCTATAAAAGGGCTTTGCTGGAAGCTTTTGAGGAGTGCAGGGTTTTTAAGGCATGAGCACCGTCTCCTTTCATGGGCCTACAGTAACCCTTTGTCTGTTCCCAGCTCTGACGTTTTGGTATTGTTTGGCCTCACTGTGCTCCAGGCACATGGACTTGTGTTCAATAACAAAAATATCAAGTGAATTAGAAGAAAAGCCACAGACTGGGAGAAAATATTTACAAAAAACACATTTGATAAGGGACTGTTAGCCAATATACCAAGAACCCTTAAAAAACAATAAGATAACAAACAGCCCAATTAAAAAATGGACCAAAGACTTCAACAGATGCCTCATCAAAGAGGATATACAGCTGGCAAATAAGCATATGAAAATATGTTCCATATCATATGTCATTAGGGAAATGCAAGTTAAAACAATGAGATATCACCACACACCTATTAGAATGGCCAAAATCTGCAACAACGACACCATATGCTGGTGAGAATGCAGTGTGGTACAGCCACTTTATAAGACAGTTTGGCAGTCTCTCACACAACTAAACATACTCTCAGGTACGATCCAGGAATCACCCTCCTTGGTCTTTACCCAAAGGAGATGAAAACTTGCGTCTACACAAAACCCTGCACATGAACGTTTAGAGCCATTTTAATCATACTCGCCAAACCGTGGAAGCAACCAAGATGTCCTTCAGTAGGTGAATGAATAAATGAACTGTGGTCCATCCAGACAATGGAATAGTACTCAGTCCTAAAAAGAAGTGCACTGTCAAGCCATGACAAGACATGAAGGAAACTTAAATACATATTATTAAATGAAAGAAGTTAATCTGAGAGGTCTACAGACTGTATGATTCCAACTATATCACATTTGGGATAAGGCAAAACTATGGAGGTAATAAAAAGATCAGTGTTGGTGGCGGGGGTGGGTAGGAGAAGAGATGGATGGGCAGAGCATAGAGGATTTTGAGGGGAGTGAAAATACTATGTATGATATCATACTGATGGGTACATGTCATTACACATTTGTCCAAACCCATAGCACCCTTAGATGAACTGTGGATTTTGAGTGATTATGATGTGTCAGTGTAAGTTCATCCTCTGTAAAAAAAGGTACTACTCTGAGGAGTGATGTTGCCAACGGGGAGGCTGTGCATGTGTGTGGGCTGGGAGTTTATGACAAATCTCTGTACCGTCCTTTCAATTTTTAGGTAAACCTAACCCTGCTCTTGAAAAAATACATTACCTAAAATAGGTTTCCTATTGCTGCTGTACCAAATTACCACAAACTTAGTGATTGAAAACAACCCAGATTTATTATTTTATAGCTCTGGAGGTCAGAAGTCCTAAAATTAAGGGATCAGCAGGGCTGCATTCCTTCTAGAGGCTCTTGGGCACAGCATCCCCTAGAAATTCAGATTATCAGTTATTCCTTTCATGAACCGTATCTTTGATGTTTTATCTGAAAAGGCATCACCATACCTGTCATCTAGGTTTTCTCCTACACTAGGAGTTTTAAAGTTGCATTTTGCATTGAGGTCTGTGATCCATTTCAAGCTAATTTTTGTGAAGGGTGTAATTTGTTTCCTTGCCTTTTCTAGATTCTAATGGTGCCTTTCTTGGCTTGAGGTCCCTTCCTTGCATCACTCCAACCTTTGCTTCTGTTGTCACGTCTCCTTTTTCTGACTTTGACCTTCTCGTCTCCCTCTTATAAGGCGCCTTGTAATTACATTGGGCCCACCCAGATAATATAGGATAATTTCTTCATTTCAGTATCCTTAATTTAATTACATCTGCAAAATCCCTTTTGCCGTGTAAGGGAACACATTCATAGGTTCTGAGATTAGGACATAAATACCTTTTGGGGACCATTATTCTGTCACAGAGTAGAGATGGTATAAATATATGGTGAAATCACGAAGGTCTTCTTTGAATGACTGAAGTTTGGGAAATACTGTCTCACATCCCAGCTGCTTCCCTGGAGAACATTTACAGCCATGACACCAGCTTCCTTAGGGATTTGTGTATTTGAAGGATCAGGTAGAGGAAAGCTTTGCTATCTGAGGGCATAACTGCCTGTTTTTTAAAAAAAAATTATTGTACTGAAGTATAGCTGATTTACAATGTTGTGTTAATTTTTTCTGTGCAGCAAAGTGATTCAGTTACATATATATATATATATATATATATATATATTCTTTTTCATATTCTTTCCATTATGGCTTATCACAGGATACTGAAGATAGTTCCCTGTGCTATACAGTAGGACCTTGTTGTTTATGTATAATTGCCTGTTAATGAGGGCAGGTCGTGCCATGGGAAAGCCCTTCTGAGAGCAGGTAGACGTGGAGTTTAATTTGGAAGTGGGTGCTGGAAAAAGCTGACTTGTTCTATGTAAAAGCATGAGAAGAATTACTGGGAAGGGTGATGCACAGCCTTGTACAGGTGGTGTGAGGCTGAGGTACATTTAAAGAACAGGATGTTGATACCTAATCTAGAGTTGTTTTCATTCTTGCCTTGTCACT
>NW_006775205.1:1476393-1476987 GCF_000442215.2 Lipotes vexillifer | reverse complement strand
CTCTTTCCTCTGGTCTCATGCTTGGGGTGGGATAAAAATGCTTTATACGTGTGTGAACCTGAGCTTGAAAAACGTTATTGGCTCCCACTGGCCAACATTTTATCCCCGGCCCCTCCTCTTCCCAATTAAGGGAAAGACTGACTTACACGTCCAGGTCTTGAGGGGCAGATTGTGAACAGAACAGGTGTCAGGACAGTGTTATAGGTTGGACCAAGTAAAGGGACCCGAGAGAATAAAGCCTTTGCAAATATCTCAGGGGAAGTTTTGGTCTTCCTTGTGCATTATCTCAGTTAGTCCCCACTAGACACTCTGAGACCCAGAGACGTTATGCAGTGGACTTAATGGACCAGCTGGATCTTTAGTCATGTCTGTGTTGGCTTGAAGGCCTGTTCTCATATTGGTTGTCATGGGCAAACATGCCTGGTTATAGCATTTTAGAGATAGGGTGGTCTTGATGCTAGAGCTCAGGCCTCACCTGAAACTCATTGTTGCATCAATTATATTGTCCAGTATCAAATTTAATGAGTATGCTCTGAAAATTTATAATGTATGAATAACTATGCCTGTAGGTGGGGTATGGGGCATTGTAATGGA